>NC_041387.1:394570168-394598623 GCF_002162155.2 Triticum dicoccoides | reverse complement strand
AATATAAGACACAAGTGTATATCTTTTTTGGATCCATTAAAAATATTCATTTATTAAACATTTTCTATCTGTATTAATTAAATATTTTTACATAATACGCATGTTTATATATAAATATTTTTATTTACTAATCATCATTCCCGCGTATAATATTTTTAAGACACAAATATTTGAACATAATTTTATTCCTTATGTTCTTAAATATCTTAAAAAAATTATTACTTATATATAATACATTGGTTTATATTTAAAAGTTTTTCTTTACTAAACATCATATATGTATAATATTTTTAACACAAAAAAATTTGAACATAACTTTATTACTTACGTTTTACAAATATCTTAAGAAAAGTGTTTCCTTTGAGTAAATATAAGTTTCTTACCCATAATAAACATTGCATACTGGATGGTGTGGTGGCTGCAGTAATTTGTGCTACGACTCCTGGTGGACCTGTTTTTTTTATTGTGTTGTTAATTTTTGCATATATGTGCAGTGTAGTATTGGTTGGTTTTTTTCCTCCACAAATAAAAAATACGAAGGCGTTTTCTGTATTTGTACGCTTGAGACAAGTTAGGTCACCACAAAACCATATTTTTAAAATTCTAGCATCAAAGTGAACATGTGAGGTAAGTTCTATGACTTTGAATGATCTCTAAGAAAAATGGTCCTGTGGAAAGCATCTGTGGAAAGCGACAAGAAATAGCATGAGAGAGATAGAGAGAGGAGACGAGACGTTCAAACTAGAAAGGCTGCCACTCCCCTGTTTCCCGCCGGCTCGCTCAGCTCTGCTCTGCGCCTTCTTCTGCACCACGCCACCCACACCACGCGGCTCCGCCTTTCCCACTCTCCTTCCTTCGCTTCGTTGCGAGCCCAGATCGATGGCGCAGCCGCATCCGTCCTCGTCGTCCTCCGCGCAGCCGCCCTCCTCGCCGTGGGTCATCCTAGGCAGCATCCCGCGCGTCTCCGCACTGGCGGACGCCGGCGACGTCTCCGTCGAGCTGGCGGCGCCGCCGCGCGTCTCGATCCTCACCGTCTCCCCGCGTGTCTTCCCGGACCCCCCTACGCCCCGCAACTTCCCCTTCGTCCTCGCCGCCGACCCCTCCGGCCTTCTCCTCCTCCAGGCCAACCTGCACTGCGCCCCGACCCGTGAGGTCATCCGTCGCCCCGGCCTCCAGGAACTCTCCTGGAAATTCGCTACTTCTCGCTACTTCGTGCTCGACGCCACCACCGGCTCGGCGTTCCACCTCCCCTACCCTGAGGCCACCATCATGCACCAGGCCCTCCTCGGCCTTCTCGTCTCCCCCAGGGGCGGCGGCCACTACATGGTCGCGGAGCTCCAGCCCATCATCGGCCTGGACGAAGCCACGCTCCTCTGCTTCTCCACACAGAGGTTGGGGAGTGGATCGAGAAGACCGTCCATTACCCGCTCCCGCCACGCCCGCTGGCTCCCATCTGCGTGGTTTCGCATCACGGGAGGCTCTGGTGGGTGGACCTCTCATGGGGCGTCATCACCTGCGACCCCTTCGCCGACGAGCCGGTCCTGGGCTTCGTTCCGTTCCCGCCGGGAAGGGTCCTGGAGTGCAGGGAAGGTTGGGGTGTCGCCGACAAGTTCCGTTACGTGGGGGTGAGCGGCGGCAAGCTGCGTTTCGTCGACATGTACATGGGCAAGCGTGCTGGTGCTGGTGTCGGCGGCACTCACACTCCCACTCCCACGGTAAGCGTGTGGACGCTGGGCGATCCAAACTCCAGGGAGTGGACGCTGGAGCAACAGGCGAGCTTTACAGAGATCTGGGCCGATGAGAGCTACAAGGCGGCCGGGCTGCCGGAGAAGATCCCCATCGTCGCGCTCATTCACCCCAAGAACCCCGATGTGGTCTACTTCTTCCTCGAGGAGCACCTCTTTGGTGTTGACATGCGTGCTCGCAAGGTGGTGGAGTGCCAGGTGTATGGTCTTGTTGCGCCTCCGAGCATCCGCCTGGCCAGCCGCTTCGTTCGGGCTTGGGAGCTGCCACGGGCGCTCTCCTCCTCAGGTAAATGCTTTGCTGCCCATCATCTTTTAACATTTGCCCTCCTAAATTACCTTTTACTAGTATTCACAATTGTTACATGTGTTGCTTCAAAAATACTATACCTCTTTTCTGATTGATACTGTGTTTGTTTCATGCCTCTACACGACCATTTCTAACTCTACTGCATCTGCATTTTTCTGCACAAGCATGGCTTCTCTACCTGTTCAGCATTCATCTGATATATATTAAAAAATTTGATGCGTGGACTACTTGAGGATCATACCAATAATATTTGTCTTGGGTCCCAAAAAATGGACTGCTTAAGGCCATAGTGTCAACTACTATTTGTCTCGGGTCCCAAAAAATGATGAACACGGTTACCGTACCAATAATATCGACTTACTTGTACAACTACTTTTATTTGTGTATAATTCATGCTGAGGTGCTCCTAGTTATCTTGACTAGGGGAATTACCCGGCCCTCTTATTATGAATGGGTGAGAACCAGACTTTACCACTGTACTCTACAACCGATAGTATATACGCTTGCAGTTGAGAAGAATGTATTAGTTAGAACAACCATTTCCTCATGTGTGTGTATAATTTTAGTTGTTTGGTTTATCCTTGAGGTCTGGTAGCAATAATAAGTCTAGTGGGAATAATACAAATAACAATGCTACGTCGTACATTATGTTTCGAAATCCAGATTTGTCTCACTAATATTGCTCGTCTTTGAAGGCGAGTGGTCTAATGGCATCAACTTGGCTGAGAGCGCTAATGCACGCCCATACCAGCCATCGCCTGGGGACTACCACTTGGTGGGGGACACCAGGCAGACATTCATAGGTTGAACTGGAGGAACATGAAGCAGCTAGCAGTCTCCTATCTAGCCTAGGTATGCTCAGTCAGTTTACTATAGCGTTGCTCTAGCCTCAAACATAAGTACATACAAGTACTAACGACGTTCTTGTGTCAAAACCTCCTTTGATCCCTGTGGCAGGTTAGGCCAGGTGTAGTGCTGAATTCAAGTTGTGGAACGGTCCGTCCCGTCCCGTCCCGTCCCCGTGTCATCTTGGTGCAAAGAAGCTTACCGCGTTTCTGGGCGCATCAGATCAGTTGGTGAGTCATGGTAATGCTGAGGAAAGACTATCGGTTACTTCTGTTTTTATTATGATGATCTCCCCTTGGATGGAGCACTTGTACCGGAAGTGTGACTTGAGTGTGCGAGATTTATGGTTCCATTCAGCATTTGAACTGCATGCCGAGCTGTGATTGCTTGCTGCATTATTTACTTCACTGCATTTGATCTGTGTTGCATCCGACCTGTGATGTGTATTCCCGTCAACCCCTGCCTGCGTGGCACCTATTCTAGTTTGTACTAGTTGTCAACCCTGCCTGCGTGGTACGCCAGCGTGGCACCCTATCCAACTTCCCTGTGTCAGCTACAGCACCTCATCGCAGGGCTGATCACAGCTCGGTAAAAAGTGCGGCAGACTAGGGTTAATCTCAAATAAGGACACATTATGTGTCCATCTACGTACATAACTACATTACCGCAATGTGTTATGTAATACAGTATGCCAGACCAGATACACCAATTGGTACTTTGTGTGTTACATGTGGATCCCAAGGGCAGTGCGCGTGCACATGTGGTTCCCAAGTGGTGCGTGCGTGAGTTGCCGCTGCCAAGGCGTGGTCTCTTAAACCACGACCATGCCAGAGAGAGGCAAGCTGTGAAACGTGAACTAGGAGCATATACAGCCCCGCGTCTCAAACGACTCTGGTGGACGGCCAATCACTGATTGATCACAAAATACTGATCCAGACGGGCGCCTTAGGCGGGCCTCAAAGGCCCGGACTGACTGGCACCACTCATATCCAACCTAAATATGGGGCAGATATGGAGGCGTCCGAGCGCGTCCGTCACGTCGGACCCGAGAGCCCTACTCCACCGCAAATTACACCAAATCCAACACTGTGACCTACCAGACCCATTTGCTCTCTCCTCTCTTATTCCTCCTCCGCGACGTCCGTCGCGCGCGCTCTGCAGCCGTTTCGAGCCTCTGTGCCGCCAGCACCGGCAAAACACTCCTCTCTCCCGTCCCCGCCGCTTGGGACGTCGTCGCCGGCCCGGACTCTACCATGGTACGTCCGGCAACTCCCGGGCTCCCCCTTGCACTCTATGTGTTTGACACATTGTCCGCACTAGTTTTGTGTGTTTTTTAGTTAAAATGATGAATTCCGATGCTTTGCCCAACGAGGAGTATAGACCGACGGACCTTGATCAAATGATTCAAGATGAGTTCTTCGATTCCTCTGATTGGAACGAAGAAGTGGACGTGATCATGTTCACGAGCATGCAAGAGGAAATGGACCGGCAAGTCGAGCATATTCTCAACTTCAAGGGCTCAATCAAAGGGGGAAGAGTGACCAATCGGGATAGGGTGTCCGGAGCACGGCTACTGTAGAAAGACTACTTTGCTCTGAACCCAACTTTCCAGGATGATCCATGGTTTCATTGTCGTTTTTGCATGTGGAACCATTGCTTTTGCAAGTTGTGGAGGGAGTGGGGGCACACGGTGACCACTTCAAGCTCACAAGGGATTGTCGTGGCCAACTTTCTTTCTCTGCTAAGCATAAGTGCATGGCTGCTCTGAGGATGCTTGCACTTGGTATTGTCGCAGATGTCATTGGTGAGATGGTTAGGATGGGGCCTAAAGACTACTGTCAAGTTTGCCCGCGTCGTCGTGCAGTTGTTTGGAGCAGAGTATCTAAGGGAACCAAATGTGCAGGACACAGAAAAGTTATTGGCTATTGGAGAGGCCAGAGGGTTTCCAGCATCAATTGATTGCATGCATTACCAATGGAAGTACTGCCCCAAAGGTTTGTGGAGAATGTATCAAGGTCACACCAAAGAGGCCACCATCATACTAGAGGAAGTGACATCACATGACTTGTGGATTTGGCATGCTTTCTTTGGAATGTCGGGTTCTAACAATGACATCAACTTGCTTGAACGATCTCCCTTGTTCAGGAGGCTTTATAATGGGGAATCGCCGCTGTCCAACTACACAGTCAGTGATCATGAGTACGGCATGGGTTACTATCTTGCCGTGGCATCTATCCTCAGTGGACGACGTTTGTGAAGACCATATCCGAACCACACGGTAACAAAGAAAGACACTTTGCAATAATGCAAGAAATAACTAGGAAGGATGTGGAGAGGGCATTCGGAGTACTTCAAGCTTGTTGGGGAACTGTTCGTGGAGCTGCAATGATGTGGGAATCAAAAACTTTGTGGCAGCTCATGACATGTTGTGTTATCTTGCACAATATGATTGTCGAGGATGAGGGTGATGGTGTTGCCCAAACCAATGATTTTGAAGCGTCTGGAGAACAAGTTCAAATCTCGGAAGATCAAGATGCAGCTCAGCTTATGAACTTTCTACAGGTGCATCAGAATCTTCGAGATCATCATGTGCATGCGCAGCTACTCAGTGATCTTGTGGAGCATATGTGGACCCACAATGGAAACAAAAGAGCTGATGTTTGAGTTGTGCACTTCAAATAAATTTTGTGTACACACTATGTATTTTTGGTACTAACATTTGTTATTTACGTGCAACATTTGCGTGTATGGTCGACGTGCATGGGTTTGAGAGTCCAGATTTGAGATATGTGGATGCAGGGAACGATATATGAGGGGCCATCCGGATACGTTCGCAGGCATGTATATCCTAGATGCGGTCCTAGTCTTTCATGAAGTACTTCATGAGGTCCGTACCAAACACCAAAAGCCCGTCTTCCTGAAAATCGACTTCCACAAAGCCTATGACATGGTCAGCTGGACATTCCTTTGGGAAGTCCTGCTCCAGAAGAGGTTTGATGACCGTTGGGTTACCCGGGTCATGCAGATGGTCTGCTCCGGTCAGACCGCAGTCAACATCAACGGCAAGATCAGTTCTTACTTCCCTACCTATGTGGGGTTAGACAGGGTGACCCTTTCTCTCCGTTCCACTTTGATGACCCACAAGTATGGGGGATCTATCGTAGTCCTTTCGAAAACTAAGAGTGTCAAACCCAACGAGGAGCAGAAGGAAATGACAAGCAGTTTCAGCAAGGTATTCTCTGCAAGCACTGAAATTATCGGTAATAGATAATTTTGTGATAAGATAATTCGTAACGAGTAACAAGTAACAAGTGTAACTAAAGTGCAGAAAGGTGGCCCAATCCTTTTTGTACCAAAGGATAAGCCAGGACAAACTCTTATATAAAGCAAAGCACTCCCGAGGACACATGGGAATTACGGTCAAGTTAGTTTTCATCATGCTCATATGATTCATGTTAGTTACTTTGATAATTTGATATCTGGGTGGACTAGTGCTTGGGTGTTGTCCTTACTTGGACAATCCTCCCACTTATGATTAACCCCTCTCGTAAGCATCCGCAACTACAAAAGAAGAATTAAGATAAATCTAACCATAACATGAAACATGTGGATCCAAATCAGCCCCTTACGAAGCAACGCATAAACTAGGGTTTAAGCTTATGTCTCTCTAGCAACCCATCATCTACTTATTACTTCCCAATGCCTTCCCCTAGGCCCAAATCATGGTGAAGTGTCATGTAGTCGACGTTCACATAAGACCACTAGAGGAAAGACAACATACATCTCATCAAAATATCGAACGAATACCAAATTCACATGATTACTTATAACTAGACTTCTCCCATGTCCTCAGGAACAAATGTAACTACTCACAAAGCATATTCATGTTCATGATGGGAGGGGTATTAAATATCATTAAGGATCTGAACATATGATCTTCCACTTGATAAACCAACTAGCATCAATTACAAGGAGTAATCAACACTACTAGCAACCCACAGGTACCAATCTGAGGTTTTGAGACAAAGATCGGATACAAGAGATCAACTAGGGTTTGAGAGGAGATGGTGCTGGTAAAGATGTTGATGGAGATTGACCCCCTCTCGATGAGAGGATCATTGGTGATGATGATGGATTCGATTTTCCCCTCCGGGAGGGAGGTTTCCCCGACAGAACAGCTCCACCGGAGCCCTAGATTACTTCTACCTAGGTTCCGCCTCGAGACGGTGGCGCTTCGTCCTGAAAGCTTCCTTATGATGTTGTCCAGGTCAAAAGCCTCCATATAGCAGAAGATGGGCACCAGAGACCTGCCAAGGGGCCCACAAGCCCTAGGGGTGCGCCCAGGGGGGTAGGGCGCGCCCCCAGGCTTGTGGCCATCTGGTGGGTCCCCCTATGGTATTTTTTCGCCCAATATTTTTTACGTATTCCGAAATAATTTCTTCGTAAATTTTCAGGACTTTTGGAGTTGTGCAGAATAGGTCTCTTAGATTTGCTCCTTTCCAGTCCAGAATTCCAGCTGCCGGCATTCTCCCTCTTCATGTAAATCTTGTAAAATAAGAGAGCAAAGGCATAAGTAGTGTACCATAGTATGTAATAAGAACGCATAATGCAATAAATATCAACATAAAATCATGATGCAAAATGGACGTATCAACTCCCCCAAGCTTAAACATTGCTTGTCCTCAAGCGAAAGCCGAAATCGAAAAATATGTCCACATGTTTAGAGATGGAGGTGTCGATAAAATAAAATACGGACATGAGGGCATCATGATCATCTTTAGAACAACGACATATATTGACATATAAATTCTTATGCTAAAGTGACAATTCGTTCACAAGGTAAAGTATGAATCAGAAACTTTATTGAAAACCAACAAACTATGATCTGAGTCATTGAAGCAATTGTGATTTATCGTAATATCAGAAAGAGTCAATGTAAGAGCTTTTGTATAGCAAGTCCACATACTCAACCATCTTTTAGTCTTTCACAATTGCTAACACTCACGTGATACTTATTTGATCAAAGCCTCAATCGGACACAGAGAAAGATAGGGGCTTATAGTTTCGCCTCCCAACCTTTTACCTCAAGGGTAATGTCAACAATAATACTTTATGATAACCTACATCCGAGTGGATATATATATATATATATATATATATATATATATATATGGATCTTTCCCCAACATATAGTGCTTACCAAAAAGAAAAAGTGTAAAAAAGAAAGGTGAAGATCACCATGACTCTTGTATAGAGGTAGAAAGTAAAAGTAAAAGATAGGCCCTTCGCGGAGGGAAGTAGAGGTTGTCATGCGCTTTTATGGTTGGATGCACAAAATCTTAATGCAAAAGAATGTCACTTTATATTGCCTCTTGTGATAAAGAACTTTATTATGTAGGCCGTCGCTTTTATTTCTTCCATATCACAAGATCGTATAAAGCTTATTTTCTTCACATAAAAGACCATACATATTTAGAGAGCAATTTTTATTGCTTGCACCGATGACAACTTACTTGAAGGATCTTACTCAATCCATAGGTAGATATGGTGGACTCTCATGGCAAAACTGGTTTAAGGGATGTTTGGATGCACAAGTAGTATCTCTACTTGGTGCAAAATATTTGGCTAGCATAGGAGGGAAAGCAAGCTCAACATGTTGGAGGATCCATGACAGTATAACTTCTATTCGGATATAAGAAAACATAACCCATTATGTTGTCTTCCTTGTCCAACGTCAACCTTTTAGCTTTAATGAGTGCCAACAATCACAAAAGATGTCCAAGATAGTATATTTATATGTGAAACCTCTCTTTCTTTATTACTTCCTATTAATTGCAACAATGACCAAAACTATGTTTGTCAACTCCCAACAAATTGTATTCATCATACTTCTTATGTGTGAAGTCATCACTCTCCATAAGATCATTATATAATCTTTTTTACTTCTTTTATTGTTTTTCTTTTCCTCAAGATCAAAGTAAGAAAGCAAAGCCCTCAACTCAAAACTACTCTTTATTATATAACTCACGGACTCAATTACATAGATATATCACAAAGCAAAACTCAAAGACTAGATCATACTAAAACTTTTATTCTACTAGATAAATATATAACCAAAATGATCGAACTAAGAAAAATGATAAAGGTAAAGATGTAATGGTGATACGATACCGGGACACCTCCCTCGAGCTTGGCACAAGCCAAGGGGAGTTCCCATACCCATGTACTCAATTCTCCTTCTTCGGAGGTGGTGATGAGGTTGATGATGATGTTGTGGGCTTGTCCTCCATCTTACAAGGCATAGGTTCACCATCGTAGAAAGATGAATGAGTCTCCGCAATCCTCAAATCTGTAGCCAAACTCATCCTCTTAAATATGTATTCATACTCACAGTTTTGCTTTTGTAGGTAAGAGATCTTGGCTTGGAGATGCTCGATTTTCTCATGAAGCTTGAAGATGGCCTCCCCAATATTCTTGGCGTCCAGCTTGTGGTCATGGGTAAATTCCGTGATCATGGAGAGATTGGTGTTGAGTCTGCGTTCCATCATCCCTTGACACTTTGATACGTCACCAACGTATCTATAATTTTTTATTGTACCATGCTATTATATTATCCGTCTTGGATGTTTTATATGCATTTATATGCTATTTTATATTATTTTTGGGACTAACCTATTAACCTAGAGCCATTGCCAGTTTTTATTTTTCCTTGTTTTTGAGTTTTACAGAAAAGGAATACCAAACGGAGTCCAAACGAGCTAAAACTTTATGACAATTTTTTATGGACCAAAAGAAGCCCACGGAGTATCGGAGATGGACCAGTGGAGCCACGAGGCATCCACAAGGGTGGAGGACGCCCCCCTGGGGCACGCCCCCTACCTTGTCATCGCCTTCTGGACCCCTTGAATTGTTCCCTACGCCAAAAATACCTACAAATATAGAAATCCATAAATAAACCTAGATTGGGAGTTCCGCCGCCGCAAGCCTCTATAGCCATGAAAAACCAATCGAGAGCCCATTGCAGCACCCTGCCGGAGGGGGGAACCATCACCGGTGACCATCTTCATCATCCCGGTGATCTCCATGACGAGGAGGGAGTAGTTCACCCTCGGGGCTGAGGGTATGTACCAGTAGCTATGTGTTTGATCTCTCTCTCTCTCTCTCTCATGTTCTTGATTTGGCACGATCTTGATGTACCGCGAGCTTTGTTACTATAGTTGGATCATATGGTGTTTCTCCCCCTCTACCTTCTTGTGATGAATTGAGTTTTACCTTTGAGGTTTCACTATTATCGGATTGAATACTTTTATGGATTTGAGAACAATTGATGTATGTCTTGCGTGGGATACCTGTGGTGACAATGGAGTGTTCTATTGATTCACTTGATGTATGTTTTGGCACTCAACACGCGGATTCCCAAGGTGACATTGGGCTAATCTATGCATAGGAGTTCATGCACGTTTTCGTCCTTGTTTCTCTGGTAGAAATCTTGGTGCACTCTTTGAGGTTCTTTATGTTGGATTGAATATTATGAATCTGTAGTCGGTTGATGCATATCGTATAATTGACCCAGGGATACTTGTGGTGACATTGGACTACATAGGTGACATTAGGGTTGATTGATGTGTGTCATATGATGTTATTTTACTACGAACTCTAGAGCTATTTGTGACACTTATAGGAATAGCTCAATGGATTGATCAGAAAGAATAACTTTGAGGTGGTTTCGTACCCTACAAGCAATTTCATCAATTGTTCTCCGCGATAGGAACTTTGGAGTGACTTTTGTCGCACATTGAGGGATTGCCATATGATTTAATTATGTTATCATTGTTGAGAGAACTTGCACTAGTGAAAGTATGAACCCTGGGCCTTGTTTCCAAGCATTGCAATACCGTTTTTGCTCACTTTCGTTACTTGCTACCTTGCTGTTTTTATATTTTCATATTACAAAAACCTATATCTACCATCCATACTACACTTGTATCACCATCTCTTCACCGAACTAGTGCACCTATACAATTTACCATTGTATTGGGTGTGTTGGGGACACAAGAGACTCTTTGTTATTTGGTTGCAAGGTTTTTTGAGAGAGACAATCTTCATCCCATGCCTCCCACGGATTGATAAACCTTAGATCATCCACTTGACGGAAATTTGCTATTATCCTACATAACTCTGCGCTTGGAGGCCCAACACGAGTCTACAAGAAGAAGGTTGCATAGTAGACATCAAGATCTTTTCTAGCGCCATTGCCGGGGAGGTTAGTTCTTGAAGGTATATCTTTAGATCTTGCAATTCAATCTTTTAGTTTCTTGTTTTATCACTAGTTTAGTCTATAAAAGAAAACTACAAAAAAATGGAATTGAGGTTGCCTCATATGCTTCATCTTTTTTATGTCTTTCCTGAAAATGAAGGAAAGGAAAATTGTGCTCAAGTGTTAGAAGAAGAAGTTAATAAAATGTTTGGCATAAAATCCTTAAATGATGAGCATGATTGCAATGTTGTTAGTACAAATTCCTTGAATATTCATGATGCTAATGATATGCAAAGCCATAAGCTTGGGGATGCTATATTTGATGAAGATGATATTTTTAGTACCGCAAGTTTTGATGAGAAAATTTATTATGATGAAAGCATGCCTCCTATTTATGATGATTATATTGATAAAACTGGATTTGGAGAGGTCATGTCTTTATTTAGTGATGAATCCACTATTTCGGAAGAGGTTCCAATTGATTATGAGAACAAAGTTTCTATCTGTGATGATTATTGTGATGACATGTATGCTATAAAGAATAATGATAACCATGAAACTTGTCATCATGATTTTAATTTTCAATTGGATTATGCCTCACATGATAGTTATTTTGTTGAGTTTGCTCCCACTACTATGAATGAGAAGAACTTTGCTTATGTGGAGAGTAGTAAAATTTTGTATGCTTGTAGATCATGAAAAGAATGATTTATGTGCTGGTCATATTGTTGAATTCATTCACGATGCTACTGAAAATTATTATGAGAGAGGGACATATGCTTCTACATACTATTGGAATCAGGCACTTTGCCGTCTGCCATGGCTTACGGCAAAGGCATGCCTGGCGGACGGCAAAGGCCTTTGCCATCAGCCAGCAGACGGCAACAGGTCCGGCCGAATAAGCTACGACAAAGGCCTCTTTGCCGTCTGATGGCAGGCGACAAAGATGCAAAGGCCTTTGCCGTTTGCTGGCAGACGGCAAAGATTTTGGACGGCGCACGTGGCATCTTAGGCCCGTTAAGAGGTTAACGGCGTGCTTTGCCGTTGTTGGGGAACACAGTAATTTCAAAAAAATTCCTACGATATCGCAAGATCTATCTAGGTGATGCATAGCAACGAGAGGGGAGAGTGTGTCCACATACCCTCGTAGACCGAAAGCGGAAGCATTTCAATAACGCCGTTGATGTAGTCGAACATCTTCGTGATCCAACCGATCAAAGTACCGAACATACGACACCTTCATGTTTAGCACACGTTCAGATCGATGATGTCCCTCGTGCTCTTGATCCAATTGAGGACGAGGGTGAGTTTCCTCAGCATGACGGCGTGGCGACAGTGATGATGATGCTACCGGCGTAGGGCTTCGCCTAAGCTCTATGATGGTATGATCGAGGTGTGTAACTTTGGAGGGGGGCACCACACACGGTTGGGAGAGAAACTTGTGTGTTCTAGGGTGCCCCCCTGCCCTCGTATATAAAGGAGCAAGGGGGAGGCCGACCGGCCCCTGTAGGCGCGCCCCAATGACCAGTCCCTTTGCAGTAGAAGCACTCAGTTTCAGGCTTAGGTCCAGACTTGGGTTTCTTCTCTTGAGAAGCAACTTTCTTGCCATTCTTCTTGAAGTTCCCCTTCTACCGTTTGCCCCTTTTCTTGAAACTAGTGGTCTTATTGACCACCAACACTTTATGCTCCTTATTGATTTCTAGCTCCGGAGCCTTCAGCATCACGAAGAGCTCGGGAATAGTCTTGTTCATCCATTGCATATTATAGTTCATCACGAAGCCTTTATAGCTTGGTGGCTGTGATTGAAGAACTCTGTCAATGATACTATCATCGGGAAGATTAACTCCTAGCTGAGTCAAGTGGTTATGGTACCCAGACATTCTGAGTGTGTGTTCACTAATAGAACTATTCTCCTCCATTTTGTAGCTGTAGAAGTTGTTGGAGACTTCATATCTCTCAACTCGGGCATTTGCTTGAAATATTAACTTCAACTCTTGGAACATCTCATATGCTCCATGACATTCAAAACGTCTTTGAAGTCCCGATTCTAAGACATAAAGCATGGCACATTGAACTATCGAGTAGTCATCAGCTTTGCTCTGCCAGATGTTCTTAACGTCATCAGTAGCATCTGCAGCAGGCCTAGCACCCAACGGTGCTTCCAGGACGTAATTCTTCTGTGTAGCAATGAGGATAATCCTCAAGTTACGGACCCAGTCCGTGTAGTTGCTGCCATCATCTTTCAACTTATCTTTCTCTAGGAACACATTAAAATTCAAAGGAACGGTAGCATGGGCCATTGATCTACAATAACATAGACATGCAAAATAACTATCAAGACTAAGTTCATGATAAATTAAAGTTCAATTAATCATATTACTTAAGAATTCCCACTTAGATAGCATCCCTCTAGTCATCTAAATGATCACATGATCCAAATCAACTAAACCATGTCCCATCATCACGTCAGATGGAGTAGTTTTCAATGGTGAACATCACTATGTTGATCATATCTACTATATGATTCACATTCGACCTTTTGGCCTCAGTGTTTTGAGGCCATATATGCATATCCTAGGCTCGTCAAGTTTAACCCGAGTATTCTGCGTGTGCAAAACTGGCTTGCACCCGTTGTATGTGAACATAGAGCTTATCACACCCGATCATCACGGGTGTCTCGGCATGACGAACTATAGCAACGGTGCATACTCAGGGAGAACACTTGTACCTTGAAATTTAGTAAGGGATCATCTTATAATGCTACCATCATACTAACCAAAATAAGATGCATAAAAGATAAACATCACATGCAATCAAAATATGTGACATGATATGGACATCATCATCTTGTGCTCATGATCTCCATCACCGAAGCATCGTCATGATCTCCATCTTCACCGGCGCGACACCTTGATCTCCATCATAGCATCGTTGTCGTCTTGCCAACTATTGTTACTACGACTATTGCTACCACTTAGTGATAAAGTAAAACAATTACATGATGATTGCATTGCATACAATAAAGCGACAACCATATGGCTCCTGCTAGTTGCCGATAACTTTGTTACAAAACATGATCATCTCATACAACAATTTATATCACATCATGCCTTGACCATATCACATCACAGCAAGCCCTGCAAAAACAAGTTAGACGTCCTCTACTTTGTTGTTGCAAGTTTTACGTGGCTGCTACGGGCTTCTAGCAAGAACCGTTCTTACATCCCCTTCAAAATCACAAAGATTTTTCGTCAAGTGTGTTGTTTTAACCTTCAACAAGGACCGGCCGTAGTCAAACTCGATTCAACTAAAGTTGGAGAAACAGACACCCGCCAGCCACCTTTGTGCAAAAGCACGTCGGTAGAACCAGTCTCATGAATGCGGTCATGTAATGTCGGTCCGGGCCGCTTCATCCAACAATACCGCCAAATCAAAGTAAGACGTTGGTGGTAAGCAGTATGACTATTATCACCCACAACTCTTTGTGTTCTACTCGTGCATATAACATCTACGCATATACCTGGCTCGGATGCCACTGTTGGGGAACGCGGTAATTATAGAAAATTTCCTACGATCACGCAAATCTATCTAGGTGATGCATAGCAATGAGAGGAGAGAGTGTGTCCACATACCCTTGTAGACCGAAAGCGGAAGCGTTTCAATAACACGGTTGATGTAGTCGAACATCTTCGCGATCCAACCGACCAAAGTACCGAACGTACGGCACCTTGATACGTCTCCAACATATCTATAATTTTTGATTGTTCCATGCTATTATATTACCCCTTTTGGATGTTTATGGGCTTTATTTTACACATTTATATCATTTTTGGGACTAACCTACTAACCGGAGGCCCAACCCGTATTGCTGTTTTTTTTGCCTATTTCAGTATTTCGAAAAAAAAGGAATATCAAACGGAGTCCAAACGGAATGAAACCTTCGGGAGCGTGATTTTTGGAACGAACGTGATCCAGAGAACTTGGAGTGCAAGTCAAGAAGCAAACGAGGTGGCCAGGAGATAGGAGGGCGCGCCCACCCCTCCTGGGCGCGCCCCTCTATCTCCTGGGCCCCACAGGCGGCCACCGACGTACCCCGAAAACATCCGGGGAGCCAACGAAAAACAATTTCCACCGCCGTGACCTTATGTATCCGCAAGATCCCATCTTGGAGCCTTCGCTGGCGCTCCGCCGGAGGAGGAATCGACCACGGAGGGCTTCTACATCAACACCATAGCCCCTCCGATGAGTTGTGAGTAGTTTACCACAGACCTTCGGGTCCATAGTTATTAGCTAGATGGCTTCTTCTCTATTTTTGGATCTCAATACAATGTTCTCCCCCTCTCTTGTGGAGATCTATTCGATGTAAACTCTTTTTGCAGTGTGTTTGTGGAGATTCGATGAATTGTGGTTTTATGATCAAGTTTATCTATGAGAAATATTTGAATCTCCTCTGAATTCTTTTATGTATGATTGAGTTATCTTTGCAAGTCTCTTTGAATTATCAGTTTGGTTTGGCCTACTAGATTGATCTTTCTTGCCATGGGAGAAGTGCTTAGCTTTGGGTTCAATCTTGCGGTGTCCTTACCCAGTGACAGAAAGGGTTGCAAGGCACGTATTGTATTGTTGCCATCGAGGATAAAAAGATGGGGTTTATATCATATTGCATGAGTTTATCCCTCTACATCATGTCATCTTTCTTAATGCGTTACTCTGTTCTTATGAACTTAATATTCTAGATGCATGCTGGATAGCGATCGATGTGTGGAGTAATAGTAGTAGATGCAGGCAGGAGTCGGTCTACTTGTCGCGGACATGATGCCTATATACATGATCATGCCTAGATAATCTCATAATTATTCGCTTTTCTATCAATTGCTTGACAGTAATTTGTTCACCCATCGTAATACTTATGCTATCTTGAGAGAAGCCACTAGTGAAACCTATGGCCCCCGGGTCTATCCTTTATCATATAAGCTTTCAATCTACTTTTATTTGCATCTTTACTTTTTGCATCTATATTATAAAATACCAAAAATATATTTATCTTATCATACTATCTTTATCAGATCTCACTTTTGCAAGTGGCCATGAAGGGATTGACAACCCCTTTATTGCGTTGGTTGCGAGTTCTTTGTTTGTTTGTGTAGGTGCATGGGACTTTTGAGGAGCCTCCTATTGGATTGATACCTTGGTTCTGAAAAACCGAGGGAAATACTTACTCTACTATTGCTGCATCACCCTTTCCTCTTCAAGGAAAACCAACGCAAGCTCAAGACGTAGCACACCTCTGCGTTCAGCACACGTTCAGCTCGATGACGTCCCTCGTGCTGTTTATCCAGTTGAGGACGAGGGTGAGTTTCGTCAGCACGACGGTGTGGCAATGGTGATGATGATGCTACCGGCGCAGGGCTTCGCCTAAGCTCTACGATGGTATGATCGAGGTGTGTAACTGTGGAGGGGGGCACCGCACACGGTTGGGAGAGAAACTTGTGTGTTCTAGGGTGCCCCCTGCCCCCGTATATAAAGGAGCAAGGGGGAGGCCGACTGTCCCCTGTAGGCGCGCCCCAAGAGGGCAATCCTACTAGGACTCCAAGTCGTAGTAGGGTTTCCACCAAGAGGGAGAGAGGGGGAAGGAAGGAGAGGGAGAGGGAGAAGGAAAGGGGGGCGCCCCCTTCCTAGTCCAATTAGGACCCAAGGGGGAGGGGGCGCGCGGCCTGCCCTGGCCGCCCTTCTCTCTCTCCACTAAGGCCCATCGAGGCCCATTAATTCCCCTGGGGGTTTCGATAACCCTCCGGCACTCCTGTTTTATCCGAAACTTCTCCGGAACACTTTCGGTGTCCGAATATAGCCGTCCAATATATCAATATTTATGTCTCGACCATTTAGAGACTCCTCGTCATGCCCGTGATCTTATCCGGGACTCCGAACAAACTTCGGTCATCAAAAACACATAACTCATAATACATATCGTCATCGAACGTTAAGCGTGCGGACCCTATGGGTTCGAGAACTATGTAGACATGACCGAGACTCATCTTCGGTCAATCACCAATAGTGGAACCTGGATGCTCATATTGGTTCCTACATATTCTACGAAGATCTTTATCACTCAAACCGCATAACAACATACGTTGTTCCCTTTGTCATCGGTATGTTACTTGCCCGAGACTCGATCATTGGTATCATCATACCTAGTTCAATCTCATTACTGGCAAGTCTCTTTACTCGTTCCGTAATTCTTCATCCTGTAACTAACTCATTAGTTACACAATGCTTGCAAGGCTTATAGTGATGAGCATTACCAAGAGGGCCCAGTGATACCTCTCCGAAACACGGAGTGACGAATCCTAATCTCGATCTATGCCAACCCAACAAACACCTTCAGAGACACCTCTATAGCACCTTTTTAATCACCCTTTTACATTGTGATGTTTGGTAGCACACAAAGTGTTCCTCTGGTATTCAGGAGTTGCATAATCTCATAGTCTGAGGAACATGTATAAGTCATGAAGAAAGCAGTAGCAATGAGACTATAACGATCATAATGCTAAGCTAACCGATGGGTCATGTCCATCACATCATTCTCCTAATGATGTGATCACGTTCATCAAATGACAACACATGTCTATGGTTAGGAAACATAACCATCTTTGATTAACGAGCTAGTCTAGTAGAGGCATAATAGGGACAATATGTTATGTCTATATATTCACACATGTACTAAGTTTCCGGTTAATACAATTCTAGCATGAATAATAAACATTTGTCATGAAATAAGGAAATAAATAATAACTTTATTATTGCCTCTAGGGCATATTTCCTTCAGCCGTCAGCTGGCAGACGGCAAACACCTTTGCATCTTTGCCGTCTGCTGGCGGACAGCAAAGATGCAAAGGTCTTTACCGTCAGCCAGCTAACGGCAAAGCTGCCAAATAGGCCAGCCCAGTGCACCACAGGTTGCACAGGTAGCTGCACGTGTCAGCTTTGCCATCTGCTGGCAGACGGCAAAGTGGCTATGTAGCCCCTATTTTTTTCTTAAATTCATTCAATTTGACAGAATTTCACGATATATATATATATATATATATATATATATATATATATATATATAGACACACACACACACACGTTTCAAAATAATTTCATCCAACATACAAGTTTCCAACTACATATCCAACATACAATGCTTTCCAACAACATATCCATACATACATATCCAAAACAAGTTTCCAACATATCTGCAAATTAGGAAAGATGAAAGTTAGAATAAGAAGAAGACTAGCTTTTCTTAAGATCTTCACTCCTCCTCCTCCTTCTTCTTCTCCTTCATCATCTTGATGCGCTTAGAGCGGTGAGGCAGTGGGATGTACTCCTCTACCACAATTGGCATGGTCCTGTAGTCCCCCAGCTGTGGGATCACCGGCGCCACCACCATCGCGTGGTCATCGTCAGGCAGCACCACCATCACGAGGTCATCTTCAGGCACCATCGTCGCTAGGTCATCATCAGGCACCACCATCGTGAGGCCATCGTCAGCCACCACTATCGCGTGGCCATCGTCAGCCACCACCACCGTGAGGTCATCCCCGCTCTGCTCCTCTTCTTCCCCACTCCGTTCCTCCTCATCCTCACTGCTGCTTTTGTTGTAGCCAGAGTCGCTAATGCTTTTGCTATAGCTAGAGTCGCTGTTGCTGCTCCCATTGCCTGACCAAATGCAACAAAGTTTTTTTAACAATCGGTGTGAGACAAAGACAAATGGAGTGGAATAAGAGGCAGAGCGTAGTAGCATTGTCGTCGTCCTGGTAGCGCATGCGGCACATAGTCGTGTTGAACACCTTCACGATGAGCATGCGTTGCCGTTGTACCTGAAGACAAGGAAGTACCCATGCCGTAGGTCGTAGGCACGGACGAACTGCTCCCAGCCACGACACAGGTACATGTGGTCATACCTGAACACCACCTCCATGTCCCACAGCCTGCGAAGCCCGCTGCCAGCCTGTCGCAGCTTCACATTCTTTGGCCGATGGCCGTTCAACATCTTCATAAAAGTGTCAGGCAGTCTCTGCAGCGTGGGTCAAGGAATGATGTAGCAAACAACAGAGTTATGATAAAGAGATGGGTGAAAGGGAGATCTCTCCTTTTATAAACATGTCTCCTGGAGGAATTCTCAAGTATGATCGTGAAGAACTCGAAACCTTCCAAGTCGTACTCCGGTGTGGCAGAGCACAGCCTACAGTGGCAGCCTCCCTGCATCTTTGATAAGCAATAGAAGAGACCAATTAGTATCTAGAACCATATCTATAAACACAGCTAGAACCATATTTGATAAATGGACCATATGCATATCTACTCCAACTTGGCTCTAATCCAATTTGGCTCTAATTCAACTCTATCATCTTTGATAAATGGACATAGTTGGAACAGAGCCAAGTTTTTAGACATGAAAGAAAAATGACAAAAAAAGCAATGCACTTGTGCTCAACAACATCAACAACACTTAATTAATTTGGTAGGTTAGTTGGCAATGGCAATTGACACCCTTCAAAACTAGGGATTTCTTTAGACATGAAAGAAAACTGAAAATGTTGAAAAACAGAGCATAGTAATCTAAAAATAGGGGAAAATACACTTCTTCTTCCTCCTCTTCTTCTTATTTTTTTCATCTTTCTTCTTTCTTCTTAACCAAAACTAAACATAAAGTTCCTTGTGGTGTGATCACATTGGAATAATTTTGGCAACAATCATAGTTGCACCATATTTTAGGTGGCTCTAGGTTGACATACTAGAGTTGATCACAAGATTTATTAGTAGCATGTTATTCCATATATTCTTGATCATCCAATGTAAGAGAATAGGTCATATTTTAACTTGAGGGCTAACGACACCAGGTTATCATTTATCAAATATACACTGACTCCATGTTGCGAGTTTGAGGCACACACACCTTAGCCTTTGTTGAAGTAGGAGATCAGAACGACCAGACCCTGAGACAAAAAAAGACAACAACGATATCATGAGCATTAGCTAAACAAACATGAACAACAAAACCTGAAGAAATAAGCATCTGCCAGCAAGAGAAATTCTACCAAGACGAGGGTCTGTCAACAAATTGATCATAGCTATGGAACTTTGTAATGCTTATGTTCAACTAATAGGGATTCCAAAACTACCAAGACTCAGGATCTCATCGACAAATAAACTTGAGGTACGTTAGCAGTAATAAAATTTGATTACAAGCCAGGTGAAATGCTAACATACTCATTTACTACACAAATGTATCAGATTCAGTTCCATGCAAGAGCTGGTTCATGTCTAGAAGAGAAAATGAATGCAATTCTATATAGACAAAAACACATGTAGCAATGTTATACATAGCAAAACTTTAGTATTTGGTAGTACAATGAAAGAGCAGTTTAGTTGAGCATTCATGAAGAGGAAAACACAATTATCTCGACTCCATACAAACACTATGGAAGTAGAATACTACAAAATAGGCAGCCTGAACGCCTCATACAAACAAAGAGAGAAGCATAACAGAAGTGTAGAAGTATGTATTACTAAGTAAATGTGTAGATAGTGGAGTGGAACATGTATACAAATTTTACTGGATATGATCACAGATTCATATTGTCGGATTTCGGGTTCCGGCAGATCCTTGAGGTTCGAACACTGGGGTGCGCGCGAAGATTTAACCCTCCACCGGCTTGCTCCTCGCCGAATCGCTAGGATCTAAACTACCAAACAGAACAACACAAGAGACACAAGATTTATACTGGTTCAGGCCACCATTGTGGTGTAATACCCTACTCCAATGTGTGGTGTGGTGGATTGCCTCTTGGGCTAATGATGAACAATACAAGGAAGAACAGCCTCGCGAGGGTCTGTTCTTGGCGGGTGCTACTTGGTTCTGGCTCTTGGATTCTCGATCAGGTCTAGCTCTCTCTCTCCCTCTCTCTACCCTGGGGGTGGCTAGTCCTATTTATAGGCAAAGGCCCTGGGCCTCTTCCCAAATATTGAGCGGGAAGGGCGCCAACAATCGGCCATTTTGAAGGGGAACAGCGGGTACACTTATCCTGACTAAAGTTGGTCCTCACGTGTCAAAGGCTCTGGTGGTGACGCCTGCTTGGGCTCCACAATGACTTCTTCCCTGCCGTTGGGCTGGTATTGGTCTTGTTGCACCGAAATGGATGCCTTTGCTTGATGCTCTCGCCTACGCTTGCCCCCTTTGCACCAAAGAGGAAGGGAGGACACTGCGCGGGCTGGCGCCCGACTGGCGCCCTTGGTCGTCATGGCTTGCGTCATGGGCACCTCGCTAGGTACCCCGCCTTGAACTCTCCGCCTCCTCGTGAGCCAGCCTGACGAGGCCGTTCCTGAGGAAGCTCCTTGTCGTCCGCCCCGCGAGGCTTGGCCCCTCGCAAGGGTCTTGAGCTTGTGTTGATGAAGATGGGCCGCGCTGGGCCCCCTTTCGAGCCATGCTGCAGGCCGCAGGCAGGCAAGTCTGGGGACCCCCGTTCCCAGAACGCCGACAGTAGCCCCCGGGCCCACGACGCGCCCGGACTTGGCCGAGCAGAGAGGCGAAGGGAAAGTGCGAAGCGTCGCGGGCCCTAATAGCATGTAGCCTTGGTCGCCGCATGGCGGTTGATTGGACGTGGGTGGCACTGTTCCCCCACGCCTCCTTATTTTATGCCTTGCCAGGCGGACTCGTAGCCGCGCACAGTTGCTCCCCTTCCTGCTGCTCGAGCACTCTCTGTCCTTTCTTCTCTCGAACTCCAGCTCCCACATCCAATCCAATCTCGAACCTCCCCCCTTCCCCTTCTGCCGTCATGGCTCCGCCGAGGAAGGGGAAAGGGAAGAAGCCCATGCCGCCGCCTCGCCCGTCGTCGTCGGCGGCCCCCGCCGTCGATCGGCCGGTCATAATCAATCAAGAGGGCCTGGGCAAGGTCAGCTCGGCCCTGGCCACCATCTTCAATGAGTGCGGGAGGACAACGGCCTGGCCCGCGTCCCGCTTCGCCATCGACAGGATTGCCACCGAGGTTCGGTACTTCGCTGACGCCCTGTGGGCGGGGCTGGTTCCCCCCTTCTCTGATTTCTTCAACGCCGTGCTCTCCCATTACCAGATCCATATGATGCATCTGGGTCCTGAATCCATCACCCTTCTTGCGGTATTTGCCTTCGTTTGCGAGGCAATGACGGGCATCCTTCCTTCGTTTGCCTTACTACGCCACTTCTTCTCTCTACGCCTTGTCGACCCCACCCAATGCTCGGGGTGCGTGAGCTTCATCGCTGCACCTGAGACAGCGGCTTCTGGAATTGACTTCAATCTTCCTCCGCCCACGCCTGGGTTTCGCGAGCGGTGGCTGTATGTGGACGTAGGGGTGCCCAGCCCCCTGCTGACGGAGCCATCTTCACCTGCTGTCCCCAACTCGGGATGGGGCCAGGAGACGCTCGCGAGCCCCCGTCTCGCCTTCGTCTGGCATCTCTTCGAGTTCCCGAGGGAGCTTGGCATGACGGCGCCCAAGGTGGTGAAGGAGTTCTTGCTACACCGCGTCGCCCCTCTCCAGCGCCATTCTCATCGAATGTGGGCCTTCAGCGGTCGTGGGGATCGTATGCGGCTCCAGGAAGAGGACCTGACACCTGAAGCGCTGAGGAAGGTGCTCTTGGTCTTGATTGGGGATCCTTCCCCCGGCGGCATTCGTCAAGGGGGGGGGGGCCTTGGTGTACCTCTGCTCGAATAGAGGTGACTTCGTGAGCCAGATGCCCATCTTCGATGAATGGGGGCCGCGCCCTGCCTGCCTACAGGGGCCTCATGAGAACCCAGTGGTGGTGGTCGCCCTCGCAGCTGTCCAGGGCGACTCTTCCTCAAGAGGCAGGGCAGGGAGGCATGAGCCTCCGGAGGCCGAGGGTGCCCCCGCCGAGGCGACAGCACTGGGCAACACTCATGAGGGAGCGGCCCCCAAGGCCCGTGCTGCCGTAGTTGAGGGTGGCGAGCGGCCGCCCGCAGTGCCTGCGGCTGAGGCCCCTGAGGCCCCAGCCACTCTTCTTGGTGAGGCGACCGGCAGCGCGCATCAGGCGGATGCCCCCGACGCGAGTCGCTCGGTGCTTCCTCTTTGTCGCAAGCTGACCCCTGCGCTCAACTCTTGGGTCGCTTCCGTGTGGACTTTGAGGCCCTCCGGAAGAGAAGGGAGGCCCTGGGCGATGATTACCCTTGCCGCTTGCTGAAGCGTAGGAAGTACTTCGCCATCAATGAGTAAGCCTTCTCCCTTCCTAGCTCCTGATTCTTCTGTTGTCTTTCCTGATCCTTGCTTCGCAGGGCCCTTCCTTCCGAGCTCATGGAGGTGGATGAGGAGCCATCCCCCTCGCCTCCGCCCTTTCCGCCATCTTCGATCGTTCCGAGCAGCAGGGCCCTCGTGGTGAGGCCGGTTGGTGAGGTGAACCTTCCCGAGGCGCAGTGCGGTCCTGCGCTCCCCGCGGCCTTCCTTCGCGGGCCTCCTCGTGGCATAGCTGGCCTGCCGTGGGCTTCTCGTCTGGCTGTGGACCGTGATTGGCTGGGGTACTCCCGGCGCTCTTCGCTTGGAGATGGACTGGCTTTAGGTCGGGCCTCCGGCAGGGCGCGCCCGGTCATCTCAAGGGCGCCAGCCCCCAGCCCCCTGCCCGAGAGGGGAGTGCTGATCCGGGCTCCAAGGCGCTCGCTTGGGGCAGATGATGGTGTGGAAGACGTACTTGAGCGCGCCTGGGAGCGTCACGCTCTTCACCAAGGGTTCCTCCGGAGGGCGGCTGACGCGGTGAGCCTTCTTGGTGAGGAACTCGCTGATGAGGACGCACGCCTTGAGGCCGAGGGCCTTCGGCTGGTTGCGGAGAGGCGCGAGCTGGAGGCGGCTTCCGCCCTCGCGCACCATCGGCGCGATCTCGACGTTGAGGAGGCCAAGGCGTCGCTGGCGGCCTCTCGGGAGGCCCGTTCCCAGGCCGTCGAAGAAGCCCGGGAAGCTGACCGGCGACGAGAGGCCACGGAGGAGCGGGCACGGGAACTCCTGTCCTGGTTCCGCTCAATGGAGGAGCAGGTGGAGCTGCGTGAGGCGGCCCTTGCGTCGATGAAGGTGGTCTCCGGCGACCCAGCAGAGCTCCAGAAGCGTGAGGAGGCGCTGACGATGGAAGCCGCCGAACACGCACGCGAGTACGAGCGCCTGGAGACGAGGGAGCGCTTGGTGACGCGGGTGGAGGACGAGGTCGCTGCGCGGGAGACCCGTGTCTCGGAGGAGGTCGGGCGTCGGGTGGCGATGGCGCGCCTGAACCTCGAGCGCGAGTTTAAGGAGAGGCTGGAGTTGGTCCGGACCGAGGCCGAAGGTAGGACCAACGCCCTCAGGACTAGACTGGAGGAAGCAATGCGGCAGGCCGATGCCTTGCGGGTCGCACTTGAGGCGGCGTAGGGGGAGTCAGCTACTTCCCATGCCAAGGTGCTTCTTCTTCGCCGACAGGTGGTTGAGGCTGAGACCGTCGCTCGCCAGAATGCGGACGAGATGCGTCAGCGGCGGCTCTTGGAGCATGAGCACGCCCCCATGCTCACCACGCTTCGAGAGAGGGCCAACACGGCCTTGGGTAACATCTGCGAGGCGGCCGTCGGTGAGCCGCGTGCCATTAACTACGCCGGCAACCTTCAGTTCTTCACCGACATCGTGACGCAGCTCGAGGCGCGGTCGGTTCGTGCCAACAGGTTGGTGGAGGAGAGGAGCCGAGCCCTGCTCGGGCGCGCCTTTTCCCGCGTCTTCAGCCATCTCCGGAATATGGATCCTCATTTTGACTTTGACGCTGCCATCGCCCCAGTCCCCCAGGCCGTCCGAGAGACCTGGCGTATTGGGTGGAAGACAATGTGGACGCCCTTGTCAGGGCCTTCGCTTTAGACGACGATGGCGTGATTGTGCCTGCCGACGAGGGCGGCGTGGTGAACGGCCCTGACGCCGCTGGCGACAACGCGGAGGGCGATGGCGAGGCCAGCGACAGCTCGGGCGGCGCTCCTAAGGATGCATTGGGGGATTTATCTGACTGACAGCACGCTGTTCCTGTTTCCTTATCCTGCATGAGAAGAACTCAGGCTTTTGTCCCGATGGTTGTAAGAGCATTTTGGGAGGGGGTGCCCCTCATGTAAAACTTATGTTCAGCGTACTAGAGAATGCTACTTTACTCACATGCCCGTGCCAAGTGGTTGGCCATGTGACGAGCCGGCTGGCTAGTTTACCTTTGTCCCGAGCGGGCCTCGAGATACCTCGTCGGAGGCCGTGGCGCCTCGCACGCCTCTTTATTGAATCTGTGGGATCTGTAGTGAAAAACCTCCTGAGAGGGTATGTCGGCGACAGTCTGGGCTGCACGCGGGCCAGGCCAGACCCGACTCGCGAGGGGCTCGCGAGGGGAGGCAGCTGAGGTGAGGTTGTAACCAAAACGCGAGAAATTGCTCGAATGAGACTAAGCACCCCTTCCCCAAACACACACAAATCTCAATTTCGAGTCCAACTTAAATCCAGCGGGGGAAAGCAACAACCAAGAGAAAAGCAAGGAAAGCAGAAAAAGGCCGCGTCCGGCACCTAGTCTAGTCTTGGACGTCTTCTCACCAGCGTGGAGCTAAGTGCTGCCACTGGGCGTGGGAGGGAGCCCCAGGGCCTGAGGCCGGCACCCCTGAGACTCCGGGGCGTGTATAGCCCCACTCATTATTACGTGAGAGTGTCATGGGGCGTCAAGCTTCACAGGCACTGGGCCTTCTTCACAGGTACCGGCCTTGCTTCATATCGCCTGACGAGGGCCCCGCCTTGCGCCACACTCTAGTGCCATCAACGACGACCGGAAACCAGGACGCTGTCGATGGGGTAGAGCGGTCGCCAGCGGTTCCCCCGACGACCATGGGTCCTCCGCCAGGGGCAGGCCCTGAGGCACCTCCCCAGCGGAGGGCCTACCTCCTGGGAACGCCTTGCTCCGAACGCTGCGGTGATGATGTCGGATCTCGGCCCCTCTCCCGCAGCCCCCGACGCCCTCCCCCTGAGGGGTAAGAGGCCGCGGGAGCGGGGTAGCTGCTCGCTGTGGCGACCTGCACCTTCTGTGACCCATGATTAGTGTATGCCAGCTCCTGAGGGATTAGTGGTACCCGATAGTCATCGCTTCCAGCATGGCCGGTGGGACCGTCCCTAGGTTCCTGGAAGAGCTCAACTTCTAGCGCCTCGTCCCCCCAGCTCGGGCTGAGGAGTGAGCCCTGTTCGCCTTCGCGCGGATGCCCTTGATCCATCATGTGGGGCACATACTATTCCGGGGCCGTTATCACGAAGGCCGCGCCATAGGGCTCCACGCGCCATGCAGCTCTGCCTGATGCGCCTACTTGGGGGTGGTAGCGCGGCGGCCCGCTGGGGCCGTGGGTCGCGACGAGTCCTTCTTCGCTGGCGGGGAGCAGAGTCAGTGCCGCCGCTGGTTCGGTACCGACAGCTTCGCTGGTGTTGGAGTAGCCGTGAAGGCCACGGGTGCGCACGGGGCCCCCGCACGGGCCGCCCTGAGCCTGGGGCGGGAGCTGGGTGCAGAAGGGGTGAGCCCCCGAGGCAGCGTAGCCCAGGAGCTCCGCCACCCGCTCTAGCAACACGTCACGGCCGCCCTCCATCAGCCTGCACTGTAGCAGCTCTCGGGCCACCGTGAGCGCGGCCCTTGAGTTCGCCTGCTCCCGGCGGGTGTACGGCGCCGTGGCCGCGGCGTGGTTGGAGGCCCTTGCTGCCGACCGCGTCTGCTGCGGTGTTAGAGCTGTCGAGGCCTGTCCGCGTTGCCCGCGGCCCGCAGCGCCCTGCGGACCGCGAGCTGCCTGGGGCATGGGGTCACCCGGGGCGAGCGGCTCTGTGCGGGCGGGCCATGCCGCCCAGAGATCAGGGTTGCCCGCCTGGTCGCTGGACATGGTGATGACGATGCGATGGGACGCGGAGCGGCGGAAGGCGGATCCCGGCGCACCCCTACCTGGCGCGCCAAATGTCGGATTTCGGGTTCCGGTAGACCCTTGAGGTTCGAACACTGGGGTGCGCGCGGAGATTTAACCCTCCACCGGCTTGCTCCTCGCCGAATCGCTAGGATCTAAACTACCAAACAGAACAACACAAGAGACACAAGATTTATACTGGTTCAGGCCACCATTGTGGTGTAATACCCTACTCCAATGTGTGGTGTGGTGGATTCTCTCTTGGGCTGATGATGAACAATACAAGGAAGAACAGCCTCGCGAGGGTCTGTTCTTGGCGGGTGCTACTTGGTTCTGGCTCTTGGATTCTTGATCAGGTCTAGCTCTCTCTCTCCCTCTCTCTACCCTGGAGGTGGCTAGTCCTATTTATAGGCAAAGGCCCTGGGCCTCTTCCCAAATATTGAGCGGGAAGGGCGCCAACAATCGGCCATTTTGAAGGGGAACAGCGGGTACACTTATCCTGACTAAAGTTGGTCCTCACCTGTCAAAGGCTCTGGTGGTGACGCCTGCTTGGGCTCCACAATGACTTCTTCCCTGCCGTTGGGCTGGTCTTGGTCTTGTTGCACCGAAATGGATGCCTTTGCTTGATGCTCTCGCCTGCGCTTGCCCCCTTTGCACCAAAGAGGAAGGGAGGACACTGCGTGGGCTGGCGCCCGATTGGCGACCTTGGTCGTCATGGCTTGCGTCATGGGCACCTCGCGAGGTACCCCGCCTTGAACTCTCCGCCTCCTCGTGAGCCAGCCTGACGAGGCCGTGCCTGAGGAAGCTCCTTGTCGTCCGCCCCGCGAGGCTTGGCCCCTCACAAGGGTCTTGAGCTTGTGTTGATGAAGATGGGCCGCGCTGGGCCCCCTTTCGAGCCACGCCGCAGGCAGGCAAGTCTGGGGACCCCCGTTCCCAGAACGCCGACACATATGACGCGTGCATATAAATTTTACTGGATAGGATCACAGAATCGCACAATCACTAGGCCTACCAATCACTTCAACTAAACCTAAAGTAAACTAAATGTAAACCAAAACTAACAAAACAGAAACAAAACCTAAATTAAACCTAAACTAAACCAAGCCTAAATTAAACTAAACCTAAACTAAATCTAAAAAAAGAAAAAAATACAAGGTCTCACCAGAGCAGGGGGCGCCGGAGCGGCGGGGCGGCCGCGGGGGTGGAGGAGAGGGGCACCGAGGCGGCCGGGTGGAGGAGGGGGTGCCGGAGCGGCGGGCCGGCCGCGGTGGTGGAGCATAGGGGCACCGGGGCAGCCGGGGGCACCGGAGCGGCGGGGCAGTTGCGGTGGTGGAGGAGAGGGGCATCGGGGCTGCCCGAGTGAAGGGGG
>NC_041387.1:394564418-394569711 GCF_002162155.2 Triticum dicoccoides | reverse complement strand
GATGGGGGTGGCGCGGGGCAGCGACAGGTCGGGCATAGGGGCGGGGAGGGGCGGCACAGCGATGGGGGTGGCGCAGGGCGGAGGAGGGGTTTGCCGGGGCAGCACGGCGACAGGGGTGGCCCGGGGCGGCGGCGGCACGGGGGCGGGTAGTATGGGGCGGCGGTGGCTCGGGCACGGGGCATAGAGAGAGAAAGAGAGAGAGAGAGAGAGAGAGAGAGAGAGAGAGAGAGAGGACAGAGAGATGAGGTGCAGGCGTCGTTGGCATTTTAGTTAGGGCACGATTCTCTGCCGTTTGCTAGCAGACGGCAAAGAGCCTAGCTAATGGACGTTAGATTGGCCACTAGCAGACGGCAACGAAGCTTTTCCATTTGCTAGCAGACGGCAAAGAAAGTGTCCGTTAGGTGGTTCTCGCTAGTGGGCCACCCTCCCTCTTTGACGTCTGCTAGCTGACAACAAAGCTTTTATGCCGTCCGCTAGCCGATAGCAAAGAGCTGGCCGATGGCAAACATGACCTTTCCCATCAGCTCATTCTTTGTCGTTAGTTTTATTTAAGCTGATGGCAAATACATTCTATGTCGTCAGCTGGCTGACGGCAAAGAGTTGGCTGGCAACAAAAATCCTGATTCCAGTAGTGAAACCATCACCGGTGGCCATCTTCATCATCCCGGCGATCTCCATGATGAGGAGGGAGTAGTTCACCCATGGGGCTGAGGGTACGTACCAGTAGCTATGTGTTTGATCTCTCTCTCTCTCCCTGTTCTTGATTTGGCACGATCTTGATGTACCGTGAGCTTTGTTACTATAGTTGAATCATATGGTGCTTTGCCCCCTCTACCTTCTTGTGATGAATGGAGTTTTACCTTTGAGGTTTCACTATTATCGGATTGAATACTTTTATGGATTTGAGAACACTTGATGTATGTCTTGCGTGGGATACCTGTGGTGACAATGGGGTGTTCTATTGATTCACTTGATGTATGTTTTGACACTCAACTCATGGATCCCGAGGTGACATTGGGGTAATCTATGCATAGGGGTTGATGCACGTTTTCGTCCTTGTTTCTCCTGTAGAAATCTTGGGGCACTATCTGAGGTTCTTTCTGTTGGATTGAATATTATGAATTTGAAGTTGGTTGATGCATATCCTATAATTGACCCACAGATACTTGTGGTGACATTGGAGTATCTAGGTGACATTAGGGTTCATTGATGTGTGTCATATGGTGTTATTTTACTACGAACTCTAGGGCTGTTTGTGACACTTATAGGAATACCTCAATGGATTGATCGAAAGAATAACTTTGAGGTGGTTTCATACCCTACAAGCAATTTCATCTTATGTTCTCCGTGATAGGAACTTTGGAGTGACTTTTGTCGCACATTGAGGGATTGCCATATGATTTAATTATGTTATCATTGTTGAGAGAACTTGCACTAGTGAAAGTATGAACCCTAGGCCTTGTTTCCAAGCATTGCAATACCGTTTTTCTCACTTTCGTTACTTGCTACCTTTCTGTTTTTATATTTTCTGATTACAAAAACCTATATCTACCATCCATACTACACTTGTATCACCATCTCTTCGCCGAACTAGTGCACCTATACAATTTACCATTGTATTGGGTGTGTTGGGGACACAAGAGACTCTTTGTTATTTGGTTGCAGGGTTGTTTGAGAGAGACCATCTTCATCCTATGCCTCCCACGGATTGATAAACCTTAGGTCATCCACTTGAGGGAAATTTGCTATTATCATACAAAGCTCTTCGCTTGGAGGCCCAACACGAGTCTACAAGAAGAAGGTTGCGTAGTAGACATCAAGCTCTTTTCTGGCGCCGTTGCCGGGGAGGTTAGTGCTTGAAGGTATATCTTTAGATCTTGCAATTGTGTCTTTTAGTTTCTTGTTTTATCACTAGTTTAGTCTATAAAAGAAAACTACAAAACATGGAATTGAGGTTGGCTCATGTGCTTCATCTTTTTTATGTCTTTCGTCAAAATGAAGGAACGGAAAATTGTGATCAAGTGTTAGAAGAAGAAGTTAATAAAATGTTTGGCATAAAATCCTTGAATGATGAGCATGATTGCAATGTTGTTACTATGAATTCCTTGAATATTCATGATGCTAATGATATGCAAAGCCATAAGCTTGGGGATGCTATATTTGATGAAGATGGTATTTTTAGTACGCCAAGTTTTGATGAGAAAATTTATTATGATGAAACCATGCCTCCTATTATGATGATTATATTGATAAAACTGGATTTGGAGAGGTCATGACTTTATTTAGTGATGAATCCACTATTTCGGAAGAGGTTCCAATTGATTATGAGAACAAAGTTGCTATCTATGATGATCATTGTGATGACATGTATGCTATAAAGAATAATGATAACCATGAAAATTGTCATTATGATTTTAATTTTCAATTGGATTATGCCTCACATGATAGTTATTTTGTTGAGTTTGCTCCCACTACTATGAATGAGAAGAACTTTGCTTATGTGGAGAGTAGTAAAATTTCTATGCTTGTAGATCATGAAAAGAATGATTTATGTGATGGTTATATTGTTGAATTCATTCATGATGCTACTGAAAATTATTATGAGAGAGGAACATATGCTTCTACATATTGCAATAATATCAAGTTTCCTCTCTATGTGTTGAAAATCTTAAAGTTATGCTTGCTTTACCTTCCTATGCTAGTTGATTTTTGCTCCCATAAATTATTTGCTCACAAAATCCCTATGAATAGGAAGTGGGTTAGACTTAAATGTGCTTGTCATATTCTTCATGGTGCTCCCATTATGTTTCAATTCCTTACTCTTATGTGAGCATCATTAAAATCATCATGCCTAGCTTGAAGGCATTAAAGAGAAGCGCTTGTTGGGAGACAACCCAATATTTATACCTACTGTTTTTGTGTGTTCACATGATTATGATACTGTATTAATCATGTTTTATAGCTTTTGTTTCAATAAAGTGCCAAGTAAAGCCTTTGGGATGGTGTGGATAATAGTTGACTTGATTCTGTGCAAAAACAGAAGCTTTTGCTCTCAGTCCAGTATTTTTGAAAATTCATTGGAACGTGATAGAATACTGATTCTTCTTGTACAAGATTGATATACAAATTGTATACGTTGTCCTAATTTTTCAGAATTTTTGGAGTTACAGAAGTATACGAAGTTTCCAGATTACTACAGACTGTTCTGTTTTTGACAGATTCTGTTTTCATTGTGTTATTTGCTTATTTTGATGAATATATGGGTGGTATCGGAGGGTATGTGTAGCGACCAGACCTCAAACAGTCTAGTCTCTGTGCATCAGTGTCATCCCTGGATCGGTAATGCTGACACGCACAGTACTTGAGGATTTATAATAGAGTTTCAATCACACACTTATTACATCGAATGTCTCAAAAGAGAACTTATTACAATAATATGGCTTAAGGCCATCTAAAAACAATAACAACGGAAGGCTTGGAAGATAAAGTGAGTCCATCAACTCCAACGGCATAGCTGAGTGAACGACAATGACCTATGGCACCTTACTCGTCGTCTGAAGAGTCCGCAACATAAAATGTTGAAACCCGAAACGGGTCAGCACATGGAATATGCTGGAAAAGTAACACATAGAGTAATGAACAGAATAAATGCTATCACTACATGCACATTTGGCTGGTGGAAAGCTCTATGGTTACAATTTTTGCATAAAGCCAATTTTTTCCTACAACAAAGGAATAAATTGTATTTAACTATCATGGTGGTTGACAAACATTGAGAAGGTTCCTCCAACTCAATCCCAATTAAGCATCATCATTAAATCCAATAAAATTAATTTAGAGTGATTATATCAACATGATAATCCAAGAACCAGATACTCAAGATGTCCATAACCAGGGACACCACTAACCATGATTAGTTTATACACTCTGCAGAGGTTTGCGCACTTTTCCCTACAAGACTCGACCACATCCATGATCGGAGATTCGAGACATAGTCTTTCTGAAGCATTAACTCTCTACTCTGGGTAGACAGTACCACCTACAACCCACTACATCTGCTAGTCTACCTCTTCAAGAGCTTCACGCAACTTAATCAACTACGCCAGAGCCCATATTGGCTTGTGGCTGCACACGGAAGTTTCTAGCATGAATAATCTTATGATCCCTTTGAACCTGGGTGGTGAACCGTAGGATGATCACATGGGTACTCCGGGATATCCTAGGACAACACTGGATTCTCCAAGTGCCCTGACAACCACTGGGTACTCTAGGGTGCCTCAACCAATCCACCCAAATGTGTATTTAAGTAGCCACCTTAAGTTAACCATTAATTAAAAATACTCACATCTATCATGGATACACTCACCCAATCCACGTCTACTAGCATAGCATAGCAATATAAGCATAACGCATAAGTAACTCCCAAAGGTTTGATAATAAAAGGGCAATAGGTTCTACCTCATCATCTACTTCCCAAACCCACATGTTATTAAAATCCTAACCATGCAATGTTTGAGGATTGATCTAATGCAATAAAACTAGGTAGTAAAGAAGTATGATCAAAGTGTTACTTGCCTTGCTGATGATTCGCAAAACCTAGAGACTCGTAGTAGCACGCTTCGCACTCCGGGTACTCTATCGCAACAAACAATAACATACATAAGCACTCAACTAGAAGCACAGGTAAAACTCAAATAAGAGGTCTAACCAGAAAGTTCAACTGAAGAACTCCGGTTTGCAAAAAGAATCAAATCAAACGGAGCAACGAAACTCAAACTACGAAAGAAACAAGATCCATTTACTAATCTGGACTAAAGTCAAATTTTTACAGTACCAAAATCTTGTTCAAGTTGGTTAAACAGAAAGAGGGCTTCGAGACGAAGATCTTGGCGCTTGAATTGTCTGAAAGGGATAAACGAGCTAACAGATAAACTAAAATGAAGATTAGGGCAGAAATCGCGATCGAAAATAATCACGGAAAAACCCTGGAAAATAAAACGCACCGAACAGGCTAACGAACGAACGTTCGCTGTCTGCGGCTAACGGATGAAGAACGTTCATTAAAACGAACGTACGGATGAACATACGCTATTTAACTAAACCAAAAAAACTGATCTAAAAAATAAACCTAGGGTTTTCTAAAAAAAACAAACGGTTTTCTCGGAAAAACCGGCGGCTGTGGCGGTTATACCTCCGGCGAGGTCGGCGGCGGCGAGCGGCGGCTCCTCCAACGGCGGGTCGGTCGGTGGCGGCGGCGGCTCCTCCGGCGGCGGTCGGCGGCGGCGGGCGAGGC
>NC_041387.1:394560063-394564113 GCF_002162155.2 Triticum dicoccoides | reverse complement strand
GGCGTGGCGTCGCGGTGGCGGCGCGGATCGGCGGTGGCGGCGCTAGGGTTCAGGGCGGGGTGGCGGGACGGGCTGGCGGCGGGGTCAGGCTGCGACCTTTAAAGGGCCGTCCGGGTACAGTGGTCTAGTCGGACACGGCCCGGTAAGGCGGTTCACTTTTTTAAAAAGAAAATCCTGACGTAGAAAAACTAATAAAAGAAATACTAAAAGGACTCCAAAAATCCTGAAATAAATTTTCATGGTCCTCTAATAATATTGCAGACAAAGTGAACATTTATTTGGGCCTCTAATGCAATTTTAAAAAAATGCATTTTTTTCCTAATTCAAATAAAATAGCAATAAAACTCCGAATAAAATTCTTATTTGATTTTAATATTTTTCCTCCAATATTTCTTTATTTTGGAGAAGTCATTTTATCCCCTCTCTTTTATTTTCATAAGAAAAGTATTTGAAGAGAAAAATAATTAAAACCAAATGATCCTCTTTTCAAAATTTGAGAAAACTCAAATATGAAAATAATGAAATCCCCAACTCTCTCCGCGGTCCTTGAGTTGCGTAGAATTTCTAGGATCAACCAAAAATGCAATAAAATATGATATGCAATGATGATCTAATGTATAGCATTCCAAATTGAAAATTTGGGATGTTACAAACCTACCCCCCTTAAGATGAATCTCGCCCTCGAGATTCAGGTTGGCTAGAAAATAGGTGCGGGTGGTCCTTCCGTAGGTTTTCCTCTCATTCCCATGTGGCTTCATCCTCGATATGGTGGCTCCACTAAACTTTGCAGAACTTGATAATCTTGCTGCGTGTGACCCGGCTATCAACTTGAGAATCTTCACTGGTTTCTCCTCATAAGTCAAATCGTTATCCAACTGAACTGCTTCTACTGGCATTGTATCTCTCAGAGGGATATCGGCCATCTCCGTGTGGCACTTCTTCAACTGGGAAACGTGGAACACATCGTGAACTCCTAACAATCCTTCTGGTAATTCCAGCTTGTAAGCAACTTCTCCCATAAGCTCCAAAACTTTGTATGGTCCCACAAAACATGGTGCTAACTTTCCCTTAACTCCAAAACGCTTAACTCCTCCAAGTGGGGACACATGAAGATACACTCTATCTCCGACTTCGTAAACTGTCTCCTTGCGTTTAGAATCCGCATAACTCTTCTGCCTGGACTGGGCTACCTTGAGTCTATCACGAATCAACTTAAACTTCTCTTCGGACTCTTTAATCAAATCTGGTCCAAACAACTAACGGTCTCCAACTTCATCCCATAGCAACGGTGTCCTGCACCTCCTTCCATACAAAGCTTCAAAAGGGGCCATCTTCAAACTGGCTTGATAACTGTTATTCTAAGAGAACTCTGCATAGGGCAAATTGTCGTCCCAACTAGATCCATAATCTAGCGCACAAGCTCTCAACATGTCCTCCAGAATCTGATTGACTCTCTCAGTCTGTCCATCTGTCTGTGGATGAAAGGTTGTACTAAACTCTAGCCTGGTACCCAAAGTCTCATGCAACTGATTCCAAAACTTTGAGGTAAACTAGGTTCCTCTATCTGATACAATGGTCCTTGGAACTCCATACAGACATACGATCCTGGTCATGTATATCTTTGCCAACTTAGCACTGGTGTAAGTGGTCTTTACTGGGATGAAATGAGCTACCTTCGTCAACCGATCGACTACAACCCATATCGAGTCATAGCCTGAACGAGTCCTGGGCAAACCCGTTATAAAATCCATGCCTAACTTATCCCACTTCCATTCGGGTATCTGCAATGGCTGTAGCAAACCTGTTGGCTTCTGATGCTCTGCCTTTACTCTCTGACATACATCACATACTGCTACATACTCAGCAATATCTTTCTTCATCCCGGTCCACCAGAAACCGTCCTTCACATCTAGATACATCTTGGTATTTCCTGGGTGAGTCGAATACGGCGAATCATGGGCCTCCTACAGAATCAACTTCCTGATCTCGGGGTCATTAGGCACATATACGCGATCTTCAAACCATAAGGTATCGTGCTCATCCTCACGAAATCCTCCTTGTCAGTCTTCTGAGCTTCTCTAATCTTATCCATCAAGGTAGACTGGATTTCCAATGCTGCTACATAGCCTCTCAGAATTATTTCCAAACATAGCTTGCGAAGATCCTCTGCTAACTCCTTGGGTAATCCTCCGGTCATAAGTGTGTTGACATGACTCTTGCGACTTAATGCATCGGCTACTACATTAGCCTTTCCGGGATGATAGTGCAACTTCATATCATAACCTTTATGAGCTCCAACCATCTCCTTTGCTTGAGATTCAACTCCTTCTGCATGAAGATATACTTCAAACTCTTGTGATTCGTGTACACCTCAAAATGGTTTCCGATGAGAAAATGTCTCCATGTCTTCAATGCATGCACTACGGCTGCTAGCTCCAAATCGTGTGTAGCATAATTTAGCCCATGGGGTTTAAGCTGTTGTGAGGCATAAGAAACAACTCTTCCCTTCTGCATAAGCACTGCTCCAAGTCCTCGACGAGAAGCATCGCAATACACTTGATAATCCATGCGTTGATCTGGAAGAATCAACACTGGGGCTATAACCAAACGTTTCTTCAACTCCTGAAAACTGGCCTCACATTCCTTCATCCATTTGAACTTGGTGTTCTTCTTCAACAACTCCGTCATGGGCTTTGCAATCTTAGAGAAATTCTCAATGAACCTCTAGTAGTATCCTGCGAGTCCAAGAAAACTTCGGATCTCTCCAACCGACGTGGGTGATTCCCATTTAGTCACAGTGACAACCTTGGTGGGGTCTACTGCTATTCCTTCTCCGAATATAACATGTCCGAGGAATCCAACTTCCTTCAACCAAAACTCACACTTGCTGAACTTGGCATATGACTGATGTTCCATGAGCTTCTCGAGAACCAAACGCAAATGCTCATTATGCTCCTCTTCATTCTTCGAGTAGACCAATATATCATCAATGAACACTACGACAAACTTATCCAAAAACTCCATAAACACCTCACTAGGAAAAGGCCTACTAATGGCGCACCAGTTTTGCCTACTAATGGCGCACTACTAGTGCGCCATTAGTATCATGCCACTAGTATTTTTTACTAATGGCGCACCACTGGTGCGCCATTAGTATCTGGTATACTAATGGCGCACCATGCAGTGCGCCATTAGTATTGCCCACAGTGCACCACTAGTGTCTGCTATACTAATGGCGCACCACATGGTAGTGCGCCATTAGTAACAATTTTTTTTTTCTTAATCTCAGGTCACTATTTCACATATGAGATATCGAACACATATATATACAACAAGCATCCATATAACAATCATATCCAACACACAAGTTTCATCATATATACATACATAGCCAACACATAGTTCCATCGCTACATATTACAAAAGTTTCACATTGTTCATCCAACACCGTTATCCATCAATTCACAAAAGTTTCACATTGATACAAAATAAAAACACAAATGGAAAAGAAGCACTCCATCCATGCAAGCTTCCGTGAATTAAATCAAATATGCAAAATGATAAACAAGAAGTTAGAAGAAGAAGAAGAAGAAGAGAAGAAGAAGAAGAAGACTAGAAGAATACCAGAAGAAGAAGAACACTAGAAGAAGAATAAGAAGAATAAGAAGAAGACTATAAGCTTATTATGTAAACTTGATCATTTTGTGCTAACATAAGTAATTTTGGAGCTAACCTATAGGAAACTAAGCATATAAGCTCTCTAAGTTAGCATATTAGAGCCAACTTAGGTAAAATGAAGCTAACCTATGTCATTTTGGAAAAGAAGAAGAATAAGAAGAAGACTATAAGCTTATTATGTAAACTTGATCATTTTGTGCTAACATAAGTAATTTTGGAGCTAACCTATAGGAAACTAAGCATATAAGCTCTAAGTTAGCATATTAGAGCCAACTTAGGTAAAATGAAGCTAACCTATGTCATTTTGGAAAAGAAGAAGAATAAGAAGAAGACTATAAGCTTATTATGTAAACTTGATCATTTTGTGCTAAC
>NC_041387.1:394555370-394559359 GCF_002162155.2 Triticum dicoccoides | reverse complement strand
TTTTGGAGATCTGACATACCTGACATAGTTCAGTTCTCATTGTTCTTCTCCTTCTCCTTCCTCAGCCTGATGCGCCAAGAGCGGCGAGGCGGTGGAGGCAGTGGGATGTAGTCTTCTACCACAATTGGCATGGTCATGTCGCCCAGCTGTGGGATCACCGGCGCCACCACCGGTGCGTGGTCATTGTCAGGCACCACCACCATCGCGAGGCCACCTTCAGGCAGGACGGGCACGACCATCGCTAGGTCATCCTCAGCCACCTCCATCTCTTGCCCATGGTCAGCCACCACCATCTCTTGCCCTTGGTCAGCCACCACCATCTCTTGCCCTTGGTCAGCCACCACCAGTGCTAGGTCATCCTCAGCCTGATGCCCATCGTCATCCTGTAGCTCCTCATCCCCACTCTGCTCCTCTTCTCCCACACTCAAGTCCGGATCATCCTTCTTGTTGTCTATGCTGCTGCCAGAATCGCTGCTGCTTTCGCTAAAGCCAGAGTCAGTGTTGCTTTTGCTACAGCCATAGTCGTTGCTGCTTTGGCTGTAGACAGTGTTGCTGCTGCTGCTCCCATTACCTGTCCAAATGCAACAATGACCGTTAACAATCGATGTGAGACAAAGCCAAATGTAGAGGAATAAGAAGAGGCAGAACGTACTGGCATCATCATCGTCAGCGTAGCGCATGCGACACATAGTCATGTTGAACACCTTCAGGATGAGCATGGTGGCGTCGTCGTCATACCTGAAGAGAAGGAAGTACCCCAGCCGTAGGTTGTAGGCACGGTAGAACTTCTCCCACCCACGATACAAGTACATGTGGCCCTCCTTGATTACCAACTCCACATCCCACTGCCTACGAAACCCGCTGCCGGCCTGTCGCAGCTTCACATTATTTGGCAGATCTTCATCCATCATGTTCATAAAACTGTCAGGCAGCCTCGGCAGTTTGGGACAATAAGTGATGTAGCAAAAAATAGATATCGTAATGAGATGGGTGAAGGGGAGATCTCTCGTTTTATATACCTGCGTCTTGGATGATACTGAAGTCCCAAGTATGATACTGAAGAACTCGGAAGCATCCAACTCGTACTGCAGTGTGGTAGAGCGGCGGTGGCTGCTTTCCCCATCTCTGATAAGCAGCAGAAGAGACCAATTAGTACCCTTACAACAGATCATAAAACATGCATTAGTCGCAAGTACCCCATATGTCCTATTTTTAGCAAAGTCATGCTAAAATTCACGGAAAATTTCAGCAAGACCTTTGCTGAAAATAGGACATATGGAGTACCCGAATTTGCTGGAACAGAAGTTAATCGACATTCCGGCAAACTCAAGGGCCTCTCGGGGTACAGCAGCAGCATCACAAGTTGACAAAATTCCCAAGTAGTACAGCAGCAGCATCACAAGTAGTACCAATGAACATATAGTCCAACACATTCTGAATTTTGATAAATGACAGCAAGTTAACTCATTATGAACATATAGTACCAATGAACATATATTCCAAAAAATATAGTCCAGCAGTAGCATCTATTTACCCACTTGATTTACCGGTCTTGAAGAAAGAGATACTTGTATGCCAAAACATATGCTTAAGAATTTACATTTGCCAATGGGCCTCGTTTGCTGCTAAGATTCAGCAGTGCTAGCTGCTCAATGCCAATTACTGCAAATTATATTATACTGGTCCATAACTAAATGATGGGTTCGATTTGTAGAAGTGACAAGTCATACTTCCATAGATGAAAGTAGCATGATATACTAATTACCAGATGGGGTAGCAACGGATAGAAAAAAAATAAGAATGGTGTATGCACTAAACAAGATCTCATGGCTCTCATGATCATAATTCATGCATGACAAATTAGATATAAAGGCCACAAAGCTTAGTCCGGATGCCTTAAATCTTAACCACATTTTGTTATTGCTAATTTCTAGAAGTGAGCTCTGACAGCTTTCTATAATAAATTAGTCAAGATAAGTTCCTAAGCTCCTGATATGATGAAACTAGCGTACATATACCAATAAATGCAATTTGTAACAAATTGTTGTACAACAATATATCTTCTAGCCATGAAACCCTACCCTGATTCTACTTTCTTCCTCTTGCCGAAGAAAAGTTGGCTGCAGAGGATGGTCCAACTCAGATCAGCCTGCAGAAGTTCATTGTATAATTCTGTTTAGTTCCAAGCAGTAGTTCAAGAAGTGCAAATTGCAGAAGTTTGAGAAAGCACTAACTGGAAAGTCTTGTGTTTCCTTGAAAACATGAAAGGGCCTGACTATGCATACAATTTTACAACAAGACATCCACCATACAATTTTTATTAAAGGAAAAGACTTAAGTTAACTTTAATTAAAGTTTCAGTTAAAGTTTAAATTAAAGTTTCAGTTAAAGTTTTAGTTGATTTTAAAGTTAAATTAAAATTTCACTTAAAGTTTCAGTCAAAGGAGAGCATTTGCTACTGGATTTTAGGGCTATTGTAAGCAGTGCACTACTGCACTATTGTTCATACTCCTACACTATTGCACTACTGGAATCCTCCTTCATACTACTGCAAGTAGGAATACTGATGCAAACCCTGGAACTTGCAAGCAGTAGCAGGAGTACAACAAGACAAGAAGATGAGACAATATGGAGGGCACAAGACAAACTACTGAAAAGGTTTCTTTGTGCTATACTCCAAAATTCAACCAAAAAAATTAACTGAAACTTAACAGCAGCAGCAAGTGCTACACTATTGTTGTCCTACACTAAACTAATACAACCAAACAAATTAATTGAAGAAAAACTACTGAAACTATACAAGCACTACAGTCAGATTACATAAAAGTACTGATGCAAGTAGTGCAGTACACAAAACTTGCAAACTTACAAGCACTACTGCAACTTAATTAAGCTACTGGAGTAAGTGAAACAACTGCACTTAATTAAGCTACTGGAGTAAGTAAGTCCATGGTGTACTCACTGGAGTACAGCTAAATGTTTAGGAGTACTTCTCTAGCATAAGCAACTGCTGACAACTTTCATACTCCAATGAGAAGAGTACTTGTACTCATAGCAGTTCAGAAGTGCAACTACTCTTCTGTGAAATTCAGTGCATCTACTGCAAATAAAATTCAGTAAATTTCCACCCAGCAACTAGATAGGATGGCCATGAAATTCAGTGCATCTACTTCAACTACTCTTCAAGTATATGAATACTGTGAACCTAACAAGTTTTCCAGAAACATAAGTATTAGGGTGATAACTATTATATCAATTTGGTTGTGATAATTGTACCCTGAACACCTCAGAAACTCTATTATTGTGTTGTCACTATAAAACAGGAGTATGAAAACCAACAACCTAGCTATCATGAGCAAGGGCTGATGTCGAAACCAAAGATTACTGCTTCATCAGAGTGTCCCAGCCTTGGGGCCTTTGCTTTGCTTGCCCCATTGATTTTGATTTTGATTTCTAGTATTGGATTGGGTTGGGGACAAGTTTTGTAAGTTTGGACCTTCCATTCCTAGGTAGGGTAGAAACATGGAAATAAGCACATGTGACACAGATCGAACAACTAAGGTTACAGTACCTGGGGAGGAATCAGCAACAGAGAAGAGAGGGGTGCTGCTGGTCGCCGGCCTGCCGCTCGTCCCTTACCTCCTTCGCGCTGCAGCTCGGAGAGGAAAAATCAGATCAGGGTGGAGAGAGGGGGAGGGGAACCAGAGTAGGGAGAGAGGGCATCCAACACCGCCGCCGTCAGCCACCCATGGGGATGCCCGAGAGAGGGGGGCAGAGCAGCCCTAAGGGGAAGGGGCGAGGGAGAGGAGAGTGGCAGCACCTCGACGCGTTGCCGGCCGAGGCTCCAAGTCTCCGGCGGTTCTGAGGGTTAGGTAGGGAGGCGAGGGAGGCGGCGCTCGCGGGGGAGGCGGGGCTTGAGGGGAGGCGGCGCTTGAGGGGCAGGAAGAGGAGAGGGAGGCAGCGGGGGCGCGTGGGCGGCTGCGGCGGAC
>NC_041387.1:394550703-394555207 GCF_002162155.2 Triticum dicoccoides | reverse complement strand
GGCGGCGGACGGCGGGGGCGCGTGGGTGGCTGCGGCGGCGGCGTACGGTTGGGGTCGATCGAGTGGGGAAACCTGGTACTAAGAAAAAATTAGTAACCCTGGTACTAATGGCGCACCATATGCAAATGCGCCATTAGTAACCCTGGTTACTAGTGGCGCACCTGCTTCTGTTGCGCCATTAGAAGTTTTGCAAAAAATAAAAAAAAGTATATATTCTAATGGCGCACCGTGGCACAGTGCGCCATTAGTAGTTTTGCAAAAAAAAAGAAAAAAAATAAACAACAGTAGTGGCGCACCATGTTCCTGGTGCGCCATTAGTGTCTTCCACACTAATGGCGCACCAGAACATGGTGCGCCATTAGTATATACTAATGGCGCACCACATGACAGGTGCGCCATTAGTGTCCATCCCATCTATAGCCCTTTTCCTAGTAGTGCCTTGTTCATCTTGTTCATGAAATATGCAGGCGCGTTAGTTAGACCAAATGACATAACGGTGTATATATCCTGTACCTTGCGGTAAAAGCTGTCTTAGGTATATCCTGCTCTCGAATCTTCAGCTGGTGGTATCCTGATTGCAGATCGATCTTGGAAAATACTTTAGCTCCTTGCAACTGGTCAAACAAGTCATTGATCATCGGCAATGGGTACTTGTTCTTGATCGTCACTTCATTCACACACGATAATCAACAACCATCCTTAATGATCCATCCTTCTTCTCCACTAGAAGTACTGGTGATCCCCAAGGTGGCGAACTTGGATGAATATAGCCTTTATCCAGTAACTCCATAATCTGCTTCTTAATTTCTTCCAAATCCTTTGCGGGCATCCGATACAGTCTCTTAGATATTGGCCCTGTGCCTGGCAAAAGCTCAATCAAAAACTCAATTTCTCTATCCGGTGGTATGCCTGGCAACTCCTCTGGAAATACATCAGGTAAATCCTTCACCACTGGTACTTCCTCCTGTACAACTCCTGATAAGGAATTCACTTGAGTCCTCTTCGGCACATGCCGGGATACATACTTAATCCTTGTTCCTTCTGGGGTGGTGAGAAAAATCGACTTACTGGCGCAGTCAATGTTCCCTCCATACTTTGATAACCAATCCATGCCTAATATTACATCCAGTCCTTGTGATTCCAATACTATTAGGTCCGAGGGGAACACATAGTTACCAATCCTTAACGGTAGCCGATCACACCATAGGCTAGCCATATACTCTGCTCCTGGCGAGGTTACTAACATGGGTGACCTAAGGGCTTGGGTTCGCAGGTTAAACTTATCCACAAAATCCCTTGATATGTATGAATGCGATGCGCCAGTATTAAAAAGAACGATTGCAGTAAATGACTTAACCAAAAACTTACCTATAACTGCATCGGGTTGTGCTTCAACCTCGTCCATGCTAACGTGGTTCACTTGTCCCCTGTTGAAAGGGCTGGGCTTCTTCCCAGAGCTTCCATTGCCATTTCCATTCTTTGCTTCAGAACACTCCGTGGCATAATGTCCATTCTTCCCGCACTTGAAACAAGTAATGTGACTTAGATCCTTCTTGGCGGGCGTTGCTTGGTTGGAATGGTTCTGGCCGTTGCTTCCTTTATTCCCATTCCCATTCTTGGGGCCACTATGGTTATGCGAACTTCCTCCATTGGAATTACGACCTCCATGGTTATGGTGAATGTGTCCTCCCGAGTTCGGGGTAAAACGGGGCCTCTACTGAGCTTCTGAATTGTACTTCCCTTGTCCATACTTCCTCTTGCGGTTGTCTATCTGCTACTGCTTCCCTTTAATCATGAGAGCTCTATCTACCAACTCCTGGTAGTTGTTGAATGTTGCCACCATCAACTGCATGCTCAGCTCATCATTTAGTCCTTCATGAAACTTCTCCTGCTTAGCGGCATTAGTAGCGACGTCATCCGAGGCATAACGTGCTAACTTACTAAAATCATCCACATACTGGCCCACTGTGCGTCCTCCTTGGCGCAAATTGCGAAACTCGCGCTTCTTCATGGCCATAGCTCCTGCTGAAACATGGGCAGTGCGGAAAGCCTACTGGAACTGGTCCCATGTGACAGTGTCGATGGGGTAAGTGGCTGTGAAATTCTCCCACCATGATGTTGCGGGTCCATCAAGCTGATGTGTGGCAAAGGGCACTCTCTCCGCATCTGTGCATCCTGCAGTGGTCAACTCCCGTCGAATCTTGCGGAGCCAATCATCTGCAACAATCAGCTCGGTGCTACTAGAGAACACCGGTGGATCCAGCCTTAGAAAACGGGCTAAGTGATCAATAGGTGGTGGTGGTGGTGGTGGGTTGTTGTTGTTCCCCTAGTTCTGATTCTGTACTAGTAGACGCATGAGGGTATTCTGCTGCTGGATCAACTGAGTGAGCTCCCGTGGGAACGCAAATCCATTGTCACGTCTCGGAGGCATCTGATGGGTTTAGAAAAGATGAGAAAACAGAATAGAATAAGGTCTAGAGGGAAAACACTACCCATATGCACATGAGACAAACACAAACATATCATTTCAATCAATTCAAACAAGGGCATACAATTGGTCTAACTATCGTCACAAAAGTGCTCGAACTGTGTTTGAATTGATTGAAGTGATATGTTTGTGGGGGGAATGCTACTACTGATATGGTGGTCGACTAGAAGTTTTTAATCGGTAGAAGACTCCATGATATCTGCTCCAGCTTCATCAACATATTCATCATCGCTATCGTCGGGGTCTGAGTCGGTGTCGTCGATGATGATGTAATCCTCCGAGTGAATTTCCTTGGAATCGTCGTCATCTCCTCCTGGCGCGGGGTCTCCCATGAATACTCCTAGCTTTCTTATCAGATCGTCATTCTTCTCCACAAGTATCATAATTTCCTCCTCATATCCGTCGTGTGTAGACTTGAGTTCTTCCTTCAGTTCCATGATCCTGATCATTGCCTTCTTCAGATCTACCATGCCTGCACACATATGGTTCTCCTGGCGACAAATGTGCTGGTTTAACTCCTGGATGAAAGCTGCAATGGACCTGTCCCTCCTGGTGCTGATCATCTCCCATCGCTCATCTCGGCGCCCACAAATCTGGTAGATAGTATCCTTGAGATCCTTGTGGTAAACTTCTCCAATGCGTCCCATGGTGATGTGGGCTGCCATGCTCTTTCCTAGACTCCAGGTTGGTGCATCAAAGGAAAACTCTATGGGATTAGTGACTGGCATAAACGTCCTTCCTGGAACTTGAACTCGAATCATCCAATGCTCCTCTTCTGGTAAAGTGGCGATGTAGGTCCGGTGAAGCTTGGTATTCTGATGTTCAGGTACCTAGTAACTTCCTTCAGGTGTCGTCCAAAAGGAGTGTCTTCATCCGGTTGTGTGAATTTGTTCCTTGCATCCGCCATCCTATAGAGTAGAAAAAGGAGAGGAGTCAGAAATGAGAAGAGAGTAGTGGTCTAGGGTTTTAGCTTAGTGGTCGTGTCCTAAGTCAGCGTGTGCTCTGATACCATCATGTAGCGACCAGGCCTCAAACAGTCTAGTCTCTGTGCATCAGTGTCATCCCTGGATCGGTAATGCTGACATGCACAGTACTTGAGGATTTATAACAGAGTTTCAATCACACACTTATTACATCTAAAGTCTCAAAAGAGAACTTATTACAATAATATGGCTTAAGGCCATGTAAAAACGATAACAACAGAAGGCTTGGAAGATAAAGTGAGTCTATCAACTCCAATGACATAGCTGAGTGAATGACAACAACCTATGGCACCTTATTCGTTGTCTAAAAAGTCTGCAACATGAAATGTTGCAGCCCGAAACGGGTCAGCACATGGAATATGCTGGCAAAGTAACACATAGAGTAATGAACAAAATAGATGCTCTCACTAGATGCACATTTGGCTGGTGGAAAGCTCTATGGTTACAATTTTTTGCATTAAGCCAATTTTTCCCTACAAGAAAGGAATAAATTTTATTTAACTATCATGGTGGTTGACAAACATTCACTACAAAAAAAGACACATACGTGACATTTTGGGCCGAACGAAATTTTTTCTGTCATACTTATGATACTTCTATGACGATAATTATGACAAAACCCGGTATCATCATAGATGTGGTGGGCTCCTACTTCTATGACCAAAAATCATGACAGAAAATGGGCTTTTCTGCCTGGGCGGGCCGGAGACGCAGCTACATGACATTCTTTGGGCCGTCTATGATGGAAAAAACCATGGTAGAAGCGAGGGCGAGGAAAATTTCGGGGAGTTCTCGGTTATGGTGGATGGTCAGGGGCCGAGCGATGCACGTTTCTCTCATACACATTCGCGCGTGTGTGCGAGGCGTTGGCTCTAACTGAACCCGAGCGAGGCATTGGGCTCTAACTGAACCCGAGCGATTGCACTGCACGCTACACGTTACTGAACCCGAGCGACCGATCGATGGCTGTTAACTGAACCCGATCGAGCGATTCCTTCGCTACTGCTGCTAACTGAAGCCGATCGATGTTGCC
>NC_041387.1:394534288-394549099 GCF_002162155.2 Triticum dicoccoides | reverse complement strand
GGCGGCCAAGGGGAGAGGGGGAGAGGGTGGCTTGCCCCCCAAGCCAAGGGGGCGCCCCCTCTAGGGTTCCCCCCCTCAACCCTAGGCGCAAGGGCCCAAGGGAGGGGGTGCGGCCAGCCCACCAGGGGCTGGCTCCCTGCCCCACGCAGCCCATGTGGCCCCCCGGGAGGGGTGGCCCCTCCCGGTGGACCCCCGGAACCCTTCCGGTGGCCCCGGTACAATACCGGTATGACCCCGAAACTTCCCGGTGTCCGTTTGACAACTTCCCATATATAAATCTTTACCTCCGGACCCTTCCGGAGCTCCTCGTGACGTCCAGGATCCCATCCGGGACTCCGAACAACATTCGGTAGTCACATGCTAGTCTTCCTAATAACCCTAGCGTCACCGAACCTTAAGTGTGTAGACCCTACGGGTTCGGGAGACATGCAGACATGACCGAGACGCTCTCAGGTCAATAACCAACAGCGGGATCTGGATACCCATGATGGCTCCCACATGCTCCTCGATGTTGTCATTGGATGAACCACGATGTCGAGGATTCGATCAAACCCTGTATGCAATTCCCTTTGTCAATCGGTACGTTACTTGCCCGAGACTCGATTGTCGGTATCCCAATACCTTGTTCAGTCTCGTTACCGGCAAGTCACTTTACTCGTACCATAATGCATGATCCCGTGTCCAACAACTTGGTCACATTGAGCTCATTATGATGATGCATTACCGAGTGGGTCCAGAGATACCTCTCCGTCATACGGAGTGACAAATCCCAATCTCGATCCGTGTCAACCCAACAGATACTTTCGGAGATACCTGTAATGCACCTTTATAGTCACCCAGTTATGTTGTGACGTTTGATACACCCAAGGCACTCTTACGGTATCCGGGAGTTACACGATCTCATGGTCGAAGGAAGAGATACTTGACATTGGCAAAGCTCTAGCAAAACGAACTACACGATCTTTTATGCTATGCTTAGGATTGGGTCTTGTCCATCACATCATTCTCCTAATGATGTGATCCCGTTATCAACGACATCCAATGTCCATAGTCAGGAAACCATGACTATCTGTTGATCACAACGAGCTAGTCAACTAGAGGCTCACCAGGGACATATTGTGGTCTAAGTATTCACACGTGTATTACGATTTCCGGATAATACAGTTATAGCATGAATAAAATACATTTATCATGAACATTGAAATATAATAATACTTTTATTATTGCCTCTAGGGCATATTTCCAACAGTCTCCCACTTGCACTAGAGTCACCAATCTAGTTACATTGTGATGAATCGAACACCCATAGAGTTCTGGTGTTGATCATGTTTTGCACGCGAGAGAGGTTTAGTCAGCGGATATGCGACATTCAGATCCGTGTGCACTTTGCAAATCTCTATGTCTCCATCTTGAACATTTTCACGGATGGAGTTGAAACGACGCTTGATGTGCCTGGTCTTCTTGTGAAACCTGGGCTCCTTGGCGAGGGCAATAGCTCCAGTGTTGTCACAGAAGAGTTTGATCGGCCCCGACGCATTGGGTATGACTCCTAGGTCGGTGATGAACTCCTTCACCCAAATCGCTTCATGCGCTGCCTCCGAGGCTGCCATGTACTCCGCTTCACATGTAGATCCCGCCACGACGCTCTGCTTGCAGCTGCACCAGCTTACTGCTCCACCATTCAACATATACACGTATCCGGTTTGTGACTTAGAGTCATCCAGATCTGAGTCGAAGCTAGCGTCGACGTAACCCTTTACGACGAGCTCTTCGTCTCCTTCATAAACGAGAAACATGTCCTCCGTCCTTTTCAGGTACTTCAGGATATTCTTGACCGCTGTCTAGTGTTCCTTGCCGGGATTACTTTGGTATCTTGCTACCAAACTTACGGCAAGGTTTACATCGGGTCTGGTACACAGCATGGCATACATAATAGATCCTATGGCTGAAGCATAGGGGATGACACTCATCTCTTCTTTATCTTTTGCCGTGGTCGGTGACTGAGCCGAGCTCAGTCTCACACCTTGTAACATAGGCAAGAACCCCTTCTTGGACTGATCCATTTTGAACCTCTTCAAAATCTTATCAAGGTATGTGCTTTGTGAAAGACTTATGAGGCGTCTCGATCTATCTCTATAGATCTTGATGCCTAATATATAAGCAGCTTCTCCAAGGTCCTTCATTGAAAAACACTTATTCAAGTAGGCCTTAATGCTGTCCAGAAATTCTATATTATTTCCCATCAAGAGTATGTCATCTACATATAATATGAGAAATGCTACAGAGCTCCCACTCACTTTCTTGTAAACACAGGCTTCTCCATAAGTCTGCATAAACCCAAACGCTTTGATCATCTCATCAAAGCGAATATTCCAACTCCGAGATGCTTGCACCAGCCCATAAATGGATCGCTGGAGCTTGCATACTTTGTTAGCGTTCCGAGGATCGACAAAACCTTCCGGCTGCATCATATACAGTTCTTCCTTAAGATGTCCGTTAAGGAATGCCGTTTTGACGTCCATCTGCCATATCTCATAATCATAGTATGCGGCAATTGCTAACATGATTCGGACGGACTTCAGCTTCGCTACGGGAGAGAAAGTCTTGTCGTAGTCAATCCCTTGAACTTGTCGATAACCCTTAGCGACAAGTCGAGCCTTATAAATGGTAACATTACCATCCGCGTCCGTCTTCTTCTTAAAAATCCATTTGTTTTCTATCGCTCGCCGATCATCGGGCAAGTCTGTCAAAGTCCATACTTTGATTTTCATACATGGATTCTATCTCGGATTTCATGGCTTCAAGCCATTTGTTGGAATCCGGGCCCGCCATCGCTTCTTCATAGTTCGAAGGTTCATTGTTGTCTAACAACATGATTTCCATGACAGGGTTGCCGTACCACTCTAGTGCGGAACGTGTCCTTGTGGACCTACGAAGTTCAGTAGTAACTAGATCCGAAGTACCTTGATCATCATCATTGTTTTCCTCTTCAGTTGGTGTGGGCATCACAGGAACATTTTCCTGAGCTGCACCACTTTCCCGTTCGAGAGGTAGTACTTCATCGAGTTCTACTTTCCTCCCACTTACTTGTTTCGAGAGAAACTCTTTTTCCAGAAAGCATCCGTTTTTGGCAACAAAGATCTTGCCTTCGGATCTTAAGTAGAAGGTATACCCGACAGTTTCCTTAGGGTATCCTATGAATACGCATTTTTCCGACTTGGGTTCGAGCTTTTCAGGTTGAAGTTTCTTGACATAAGCATCGGATCCCCAAACTTTTAGAAACGACAGCTTAGGTTTCTTTCCAAACCATAATTCATACGGTGTCGTCTCAACGGATTTAGACGGTGCCCTATTTAAAGTGAATGTAGTTGTCTCTAGAGCGTATCCCCAAAATGATAGCGGTAAATCGGTAAGAGACATCATAGACCGCACCATATCCAATAGAGTGCGATTACGACGTTCGGACACACCGTTTCGCTGAGGTGTTCCAGGCGGCGTGAGTTGTGAAACGATTCCACATTTCCTTAAGTGTGTACCAAATTCGTGACTTAAGTATTCTCCTCCACGATCTGATCGTAAGAATTTTATCTTTCGGTCACGTTGATTCTCTACCTCATTCTGAAATTCCTTGAACTTTTCAAAGGTTTCAGACTTGTGTTTGATTAAGTAGACATACCCATATCTACTCAAGTCATCAGTGAGAGTGAGAACATAATGATATCCTCCGCGAGCCTCAACGCTCATTGGACCGCACACATCGGTATGTATGATTTCCAACAAGTTGGTTGCTCGCTCCATTGTTCCGGAGAACGGAGTCTTGGTCATTTTGCCCAAGAGGCATGGTTCGCATGTGTCAAACGATTCATAATCAAGAGACTCCAAAAGTCCATCAGCATGGAGCTTCTTCATGCGCTTGACACCAATGTGACCAAGGCGGCAGTGCCACAAGTATGTGGGACTATCGTTATCAACTTTACATCTTTTGGCATCTACACTATGAACATGTGTAATATTACGCTCGAGATTCATTAAGAATAAACCATTGACCATCGGAGCATGACCATAAAACATATCTCTCATATAAATTGAACAACCATTATTCTCAGACTTAAATGAGTAGCCATCTCGTATCAAACGAGATCCAGATACAATGTTCATGCTCAAACTTGGCACTAAATAAAAATTATTAAGGTTCAAAACTAATCCCGTAGGTAAATGTAGAGGCAGCGTGCCGACGGCGATCACATCGACTCTGGAACCATTCCCGACGCGCATAGTCACCTCGTCCTTCGCCAGTCTCCGTTTATTCCGCAGCTCCTGCTGTGAGTTACAAATATGAGCAACGGCACCGGTATCAAATACCCAGGAGTTACTACGAGTACTGGTAAGGTACACATCAATCACATGTATATCAAATATACCTTTGGTGTTGCCGGCCTTCTTATCCGCTAAGTATTTGGGGCAGTTCCGCTTCTAGTGACCCTTCACCTTGCAATAAAAGCACTCAGTCTCAGGCTTGGGTCCATTCTTTGACTTCTTCCCGGTAACTGGCTTACCAGGCGCGGCAACATCTTTGCCGTCCTTCTTGAAGTTCCTCTTACCCTTGCCCTTCTTGAACTTAGTGGTCTTATTGACCATCAACACTTGATGTTCTTTTTTGATTTCAGCCTCTGCTGACTTCAGCATCGAGAACACTTCAGGAATGGTCTTTTCCATCCCCTGCATGTTGTAGTTCATCACAAAGCTCTTGTAGCTTGGTGGGAGCGACTGGAGGATTCTGTCAATGACCGCCTCATCTGGGAGGTTAATGTTCAGCTGGGTCATACGGTTGTGCAACCCAGACATCTTCAGGATGTGCTCACTGACAGAACTGTTTTCCTCCATCTTACAACTGTAGAACTTGTCGGAGACATCATATCTCTCGACCCGGGCATGAGCTTGGAAAACTAGTTTCAGCTCTTCGAACATCTCATATGCTCCGTGATGCTCAAAACGCTTTTGGAGCCCCGGTTCTAAGCTGTAAAGCATGCCGCACTGAACGAGGGAGTAATCATCAGCGCGAGTTTGCCAAGCATTCATAATGTCTTGGTTCTCTGGGACGGGAGCATCACCTAGCGGTCCTTCTAGGACATATTGTTTCCTGGCAGCTATGAGGATGATCCTCAGGTTCCGGACCCAGTCCGTATAGTTGCTGCCATCATCTTTCAGCTTGGTTTTCTCTAGGAACGCGTTGAAGTTCATGTTGACATTAGCGTTGGCCATTGATCTACAAGACATATTTGCAAAGGTTTTAGACTAAGTTCATGATAATAAAGTTCTAATCAAATTATGAACTCCCACTTAGATTAGACATCCCTCTAGTCATCTAAGTGTTACACGATCCGAGTCGACTAGCCCGTGTCCGATCATCACGTGAGACGGACTAGTCATTGTCGGTGAACATTCTCATGTTGATCGTATCTTCCATACGATTCGTGTTCGACCTTTCGGTCTCCGTGTTCTGAGGCCATGTCTGCACATGCTAGGCTCGTCAAGTTAACCCTAAGTGTTTTCGCTGTGTAAAACTGTCTTACACCCGTTGTATGTGAACGTAAGAATCCATCACACCCGATCATCACGTGGTGCTTAGAAGCGACGAACTGTAGCAACGGTGCACAGTTAGGGGAGAACACTTCTTGAAATTTTTGTAAGGGATCATCTTATTTACTACCGTCGTCCTAAGTAAACAAGATGCATAAACATAATAAACATCACATGCAATTATATAGTTGTGACATGATATGGCCAATATCATATAGCTCCATTGATCTTCATCTTCGGGGCTCCATGATCATCTTGTCACCGGCTTGACACCATGATCTCCATCATCATGATCTCCATCATCGTGTCTTCATGAAGTTGTCACGCCAACGACTACTTCTACTTCTATGACTAACGTTTAGCAATAAAGTAAAGTAGTTTACATGGCGTTATTCAATGACACGCAGGTCATACAAAAAATAAAGACAACTCCTATGGCTCTTGCCGGTTTTCATACTCATCGACATGCAAGTCGTGAATCCTATTACAAAGAACATGATCTCATACATCACAATTCATCATTCATCACAACTTCTGGCCATATCACATCACATGATCAATCGCTGCAAAAACAAGTTAGACGTCCTCTAATTGTTGTTGCATCTTTTACGTGGCTGCAATTGGGTTCTAGCAAGAACGTTTTCTTACCTACGAATCACCACAACGTGATTTTGTCAACTTCTATTTACCCTTCATAAGGGCCCTGTTCATCGAATCCGCTCCAACTAAGGTGGGAGAGACAGACACCCGCCAGCCACCTTATGCAACTAGTGCATGTCAGTCGGTGGAACCGGTCTCACGTAAGCGTACGTGTAAGGTTGGTCCGGGCCGCTTCATCCCACAATACCGTTGAGCAAGAAAAGACTAGTAGAGGCAAGTAAGATGACAAAATCCACGCCCACAACAAAATTGTGTTCTACTCGTGCAAAGAGAACTACGCATAAACCTAGCTCATGATGCCACTGTTGGGGAACGTTGCAGAAAATTAAAATTTTTCCTACGGTTTCACCAAGATCCATCTATGAGTTCATCTAAGCAACGAGTCAAGGGAGAGAGTTTGCATCTACATACCACTTGTAGATCGCGTGCGGAAGCTTGCAAGGTGATGATGGAGTCGTACTCGACGTGATTCGAATCACCGATGACCAAGTGCTGAACGGACAGCACCTCCGCGTTCAACACACGTACGGGACGGGAGACGTCTCCTCCTTCTTGATCCAGCAAGGGGGAAGGAGAGGTTGAGGAAGACAGCTCCACCGGCAGCACGACGGCGTGGTGATGGTGGAGAGGCAGTACTCCGACAGGGCTTCGCCAAGCACACAACGGAGGAGGAGAGGTGTTGGGGAGGGGAGGGCTGCGCCTTGGAGGGTCGTGCGGCTGCCCTCCCCTCACCCCTCTATTTATAGGGGGAAGGGAGAAGGGGGCCGGCCCCTCTAGAACCCATCTAGGGGGGGCGGCGGCCAAGGGGAGAGGGGGAGAGGGTGGCTTGCCCCCCAAGCCAAGGGGGCGCCCCCTCTAGGGTTCCCCCCCTCAACCCTAGGCGCAAGGGCCCAAGGGAGGGGGTGCGGCCAGCCCACCAGGGGCTGGCTCTCTGCCCCACGCAGCCCATGTGGCCCCCCGGGAGGGGTGGCCCCTCCCGGTGGACCCCCGGAACCCTTCCGGTGGCCCCGGTACAATACCGGTATGACCCCGAAACTTCCCGGTGTCCGTTTGACAACTTCCCATATATAAATCTTTACCTCCGGACCCTTCCGGAGCTCCTCGTGACGTCCAGGATCCCATCCGGGACTCCGAACAACATTCGGTAGTCACATACTAGTCTTCCTAATAACCCTAGCGTCACCGAACCTTAAGTGTGTAGACCCTACGGGTTCAGGAGACATGCAGACATGACCGAGACGCTCTCAGGTCAATAACCAATAGCGGGATCTGGATACCCATGATGGCTCCCACATGCTCCTCGATGTTGTCATCGGATGAACCACGATGTCGAGGATTCGATCAAACCCTGTATGCAATTCCCTTTGTCAATCGGTACGTTACTTGCCCGAGACTCGATCGTCGGTATCCCAATACCTTGTTCAGTCTCGTTACCGGCAAGTCACTTTACTCGTACCGTAATGCATGATACCGTGTCCAACAACTTGGTCACATTGAGCTCATTATGATGATGCATTACCGAGTGGGCCCAGAGATACCTCTCCGTCATACGGAGTGACAAATCCCAATCTCGATCCGTGTCAACCCAACAGATACTTTCGGAGATACCTGTAATGCACCTTTATAGTCACCCAGTTACGTTGTGACGTTTGATACACCCAAGGCACTCTTACGGTATCCGGGGGTTACACGATCTCATGGTCGAAGGAAGAGATACTTGACATTGGCAAAGCTCTAGCAAAACGAACTACACGATCTTTTATGCTATGCTTAGGATTGGGTCTTGTCCATCACATCATTCTCCTAATGATGTGATCCCGTTATCAACGACATCCAATGTCCATAGTCAGGAAACCATGACTATCTGTTGATCACAACGAGCTAGTCAACTAGAGGCTCACCAGGGACATATTGTGGTCTAAGTATTCACACGTGTATTATGATTTCCGGATAATACAGTTATAGCATGAATAAAAGACATTTATCATGAACATTGAAATATAATAATACTTTTATTATTGCCTCTAGGGCATATTTCCAACACGTTTCGACCGTAGGAGGTCCATTTCCTCTGTTTTGTGGTACGCCAGACCCTTCCCGATGAACAGGATCCCGTTTCGAACGTGGCCGGTCGAACACAAGGCCGTTCCTCCATTCTGCGGTACGCCAGGCCTCGTTTCCATCACCTGTTCCATCCAAGCCCTCCCGATGAACATGACGACGCATTCCATTCCGACCCAGCCGGTTGGCTCCCCATGAACACGACGACGACGCTGTTTCTTCGTTCCAACCCAGCCATGTACACGAGCCCTGGCCGTACGTATGCGCGAGTAGGCGTTCGAGACCCCGCCCGTATGTACACATACGTGGTCGTATTTTCTTTCTTGCACACTAGCCGCTGTACGTACGTGTACATGCTACGTGCGCGCCTCTACTACGACACGTGCACGCCTCTACTATGACACGTGCACGCCTCTACATCGACCAGTATGTACGTACACGTTCGCGACCAGAATGACAACGCTATGTAAGCTTCGACCAGGTGGGTCCCGACTGTCAGGCACTTCCTTACGTGCGAAGATGTAGCTGGTGGGTCCCAGCAGTCAGGGGGGTGAATCATTTTTTTGCCCGGATGCACTTCCTTGCGTGCGAAGATGTAGTTGGTGGGTCCCAACAGTCAGGGGGGAAACGTTTTTTCGTGAAATACATTGGCCCGTTCAGTGGGTCCCTGCTGTCAGGTGGAGGTATCATTATTTTCCGCGTAATAAGGAGGCACTTCCTTGCTGTGGCCGTGGACCCAGCTTTCAGCCTCTACATGTACAGTTCATGTCCAATGGAAGTCATTCCTTGACCACATTGACCACGCCACGCCGAGAGCACCACGGCGGTGGACGACAGCGAGGCCTAGGAAGGGGATGACGCGGAGCTGGGGAAGACGCGGCAGTGGATGCCCACGCGGAGAGGAGTACGAGGGTTCACTGGTTCGGCTACGGTGTGAGGCTGCCATTGCCGCAGAATAACAGGGGGTGTGGGTGAGTAGAGGGATGGCCTGGCCAGCGGTGGGAGTAGTATGGGGGCGATGAGGCCTCCGCGGCAGCACAGCCAGCCACGGGAGGCCGGAGCAGGTGGCATGACCGGCGCTGCTTTTGGCGGCTGGAGCAAGAAGACCAGAGGTTGAAGAAGCACTATCGCCATTAGATGGGCATCATACGGTCAGTGGAGTATTGACTAAGTTGACAAAGCCCTCCGCCCCCGTCAACTTAGTAGGCCGACAAGTCAGCCACCCACTATGGTGGGTCCCAGCTAGCAGGGGGTATTCATTTTTTTGTGCGTAATAAGGAGACACTTCCTTGCGTGCGAAGATATAACTGGTGGGTCCGACCTGTCAGCAGGGGGAACATTTTTATAGTGAAATACAGAGGCCCTTCCGATGGGTCCCAGATGTTAGCCGGAGGAATCATTATTTTGCGCGTAATAAGGAGGCATTTCCGTGTGTGCGGCTGTGGACCCACCTGTCAGCCTCTCCACGTACAGTCCACGTCCGATGGAAGTCGTTCCATGACCACGTTGACCACGCCGCGCCGGGAGCACCAAGGCGGTGGACGACGACGAGGCCTAGGAAGGGGACATCGCAGAGCCAGGGAAGACGCGGCAGTGGATGCCCACGCGGAGAGGAGTATGAGGGTTCACTGGTTTGGCTGCGGTGTGAGGCTGCCGTCGCTGCAGGGCCTGGCTAGCGGTAGGCGTAGTAGGGGGCGGTGAGGCCTCAACAGCAGCACAGCCGGCCACTGGAGGCAGGAGCAGGCGGTCTCGCCGGCGCTGGTTTGGGCGGCTGGTGCAAGAAGATTAGCACTTGAAGAAGCAGCAGGACCGTTCAATTCAAATCCAACGGTTACTGCTGCTACAATCATTTGTTGACTAAGTCGACAAGCCTTGCATACGCGTCAACTTAGTAGGCCCACAGGCAGCCTCCCAACCGGTGCGCCTCAGATGTCAGTGGGAGGAATCATTTTTTTTCGCGTAATAAGGAGGCAGTTGATTGCGTGCGGCCAGGCTAGCGGAGGGAGTAGGGTGGGCTAGGGAAACCTGCGCGGCATCATAGCGGGCCACAGAGGAGGGAGCAGGCAGTCCCGCCGGTGCTAGTTTAGGCAGCTGGAGCAGGAAGATCAGAGATTGAAGAAGCACGTAGGCCGTTGGATGGATATCCAACAGTCACTGCTGCTAGAATCGTGTGTTGACTGGCAAAGCCTTGTGTAAACAAGCCAGCCTCGAAATCTGTGGCGTGTACAGCCCATTTGCTATTATTTTTATAATTTTTACTCATTTTCTAATTCATATGGAAATTATTACAGCCCATTTTCCATTTTTAGAATTGCTGCCCATTTTCTGGTCAGTACCAGGGTTAAAAAAATTAAGTAAATATGTGCGAAATTTTGAAAATTTGCAAATTTTGGCTGGGGAACAAAATATTCTTAATCCAAAAATTAGTAGCCATACTAAAACAAATTTAAAAATAAATTAGTACTATGTCATGTTGAATCTAATGAAATACTATAAAATCAGTGAAGAACAAAAACAAAAAAAGAAACTAATATCCCATTTGCTATATTTTTTTTGGAATTTTCAACCCTTTTGATATTACTTTTAACAGACACTAACCATACTCTTTGGCCAGGCTGGAATGCATCCCTCCTCGTCTTGAAAGATTTGCAGCCCAGTAAGTCGAAGAAAACAAGTAGGCCTAGCTTGGGTATTCTTTAAAAAGAAATACTGGGCTACATATTTTCCCAAAGAAAAACCTGCTGGGCTGGTCATGTTGTTAGACGGGACACAGAGACCACACAACCCAGTTTATAGCCTGCTCCTCCGAATTACTACTCAAAAAAAGTTGTGCAATTCTGTCGTTAACTGACTATACGTTAAAAATGATGTGGGTCCCGGATATCAGCAGGGTGGATTAGAGTAAAAAAATGAGGGGTGCATCTGAGTAGTAAAAGAGGCGCTTGCTTGTGTTCGGGAGTGGACCTGGTGGGTCCGTACTGTCATACTCACAACTACAGTTCTCTCCCGATTCACTATGTTGACAGGGACCATTTCGAAATAAAAACTATGTTGACTGGGCCGGACGGTGGCGCCGCGGCGAGCGCACCAAGGCGGAGGATAAAGTGCCGTCGTCAATGTGCTGGGCTGGGTTGGACATTCTTTATCTGTGACAGAGCATATCATATCATGGGTTTTGGATGCACCAGCGAAGTTTGCACCAACTCTCAAGGTGAGAAAGGGCAATGCATGGTACCGAAGAGGCTAGCAATGATGGAAAGGTAAGAGTGCGTATAATCCATGGACTAACATTAGTCATAAAGAACTCATATACTTATTGCAGTTTTATTAGCCCTCGAAGCAAAGTACTACTATGCATGCTCCTAGGGGGGAGGTTGGTAGGAGTGAACCATCGCGCGCCCCCGACCTCCACACATAAGGAAGGCAATCAAAAGAGCACCCCATGCAGCAAATTTGGTACACACCTTTTACCATACGTGTATGCTACGGGACTTGCCAACTTCAACACAAGTATTCCTCAATTTCATAATTACCCAACTAGCATGACTCTAATATTACCACCTTTATATCTCAAAACAATTATCAAGCATCAAATTGATCATAACATCCAATTCACTTCCTATGATAGTTTTTATTATACCCAACTTGGATGCCCATCATTCTAGGACCAACTTTATAACCATAGCAAATACCATGCTTTTCTAAAAGACTCTCAAAATAATATAAGTGAAGCATGAGAGATCAACAATTTCTACAAAATAAAACCACCGCCGTGCTCTAAAAGATATAAGTGAAGCACATAAAGCAAAACTGTCTAGCTCAAAAGATATAAGTGAAGCACATAGAGTATTCTAATAAATTCCAAATCGTGTGTGTCTCTCCCAAAAGGTGTGTACAGCAAGGATGATTGTGGTAAACTAAAAAGCAAAGACTCATATCATACAAACGCTCCAAGCAAAACACATATCATGTGGTGAATAAAAATATAGCTCCAAGTAAAGTTACCGATAGACGAAGACGAAAGAGGGGATGCCTTCCGGGGCATCCCCAAGCTTAGGCTTTTGGTTGTCCTTGAATTATCTTGGGGTGCCATGGGCATCCCCAAGCTTATGCTCTTACCTCTCCTTATTCCATAGTCCATCAAATCTTTACCCAAAACTTGAAAACTTCACAACACAAAACTCAACAGGAAATCTCATAAGCTCCGTTAGTGCAAGAAAGAAAAACCACCACTTAAGGTACTGTTATGAACTCATTATTTATTTATATTGGTGTTAAACCTACTGTATTCAAACTTCTCTATGGTTCATACCCCCTGATACTAGCCATAGATGCATTAAAATAAGTAAACAACACACGAAAAACAGAATCTGTCAAAAACAGAACAGTCTCTAGCAATCTGTAACTTTCGAATACTTATGGAACTCTAAAAATCCTAAAAAACTAGGAAGTCCTGGTACATTTGTCTATTGATCTACTACAAAAAGAATCAACTAAAAATCATGTCTCTGTGATTTATTAAAATTATTCTAGTGCGTGCAAAAGTTTCTGTTTTTCAGCAAGATCAAATTAACTATCACCCAAGATGATCCTATAGGTTCTACTTGACTCAAACACTAACTAAAACATAAAACCACATATAAACAGAGGCTAGATGAATTATTTATTACTAATCAAAAGCAAAAATCAAGGAACAAAAATAAAATTGGGTTGCCTCCCAACAAGCGCAATCGTTTAACGCCCCTAGCTAGGCATAAAAGCGGGAATAGATCTAAGTATTGCCATCTTTGGTATTCAATTCTTCAATAGAGCACTTATAACCCTTAGGAGTTTCTTTCTTTTTAGCAATTATTAAACTCCTAGGCAAGAAATCAAGAAATTCATTTGTAGCAAAAGGTTCCTTAATGATAGCGAGAAAATTGGGATGAACACTTATTGATTTGAGATCCGCATTTTCCTTACGAGAAGATTCACCCTTATTTTTAGGAACATACATAAATTTGGAAATTTTGGTAGGAGGAGTTGGAGTGTTTTTTGCGAATGAAAAGGCAGACCCTAAGTTGGTAATAATATACTCAAGTTTACCGATTCTTGTAGAATCTTGATCTATTCTTTCGTTAACTATAGGCTTTGAAATTTTTCAGAGTAATTCCAACCTTAGATCCATATTGGTTAATTTGGTTGTGGATCTTTTTATCCAAATTTTCAATCAACTCAACAGTGGCAACTTTATTTTCAATAATTTCAAGCCTTTGATCACATGTTCCAAAGTTAAAAAGTTCCATTAACCAAAAGAGGGGGTGGACTAAACAAATCTAACATAGCATTATAAGCATCAAAAGTATGGCTACCCAAGAAATTCCCTCCAGTAATGGTATGAAGAATGCATCTATTCCAAGGAGTGATGCCTACAGAAAAATTGCAAAGAAGAACGGAAGTGGTTTGCTTCCTAGTAGATCTATTTTGAGCATTGCAAATTCTATGCCAAGCATCTTTTAGATTTTCTCCCTCCCATTGTTTAAAATTAAGAACTTCATGATCGGGAGTACTAACGATGATAGGAGGACTAGCCATGATGACGAAATAAACGATCTAACACACAAGCACACAAGAGGCAAGCGAAAGAAAAAGAGGTGAACGAGAAAGAGAGGGTGAATAAAACGACAACGGTGAGGTGGGGGAGAGGAAAACGAGAGGCAAATGGCAAATAATGTAATGCGAGGGAGGTGAGTTTGTGATGGGTACTTGGTATGTCTTGACTTGAGCGAAGACCTCCCCGGCAACGGCGCCAGAAATCCTTCTTGCTACCTCTTGAGCACTGCGTCGGTTTTTCCTTGAAGAGGAAAGGGTGATGTAGCAAAGTAGCATAAGTATTTCTGTGACGCCCGGATAATTAAGCTACAGTAATCCCATGTTAATGGTGCCATGTTCTCACATTATTGTTGCTGATCGTCTTTTGATCCAAGGCATGATTCAAATTCAAGTTCAAACTGAAGTCCAAAATTCAAAATTCTCAAATGTAAAAAAAAATGTTCATTGGGCTGCAAATATTCACTAGCTATTTATCATGTGGCAACCAACATCATTTGGCTCTCTTTCAATCTGTAGGAAAATATAAAGTGGCCCAACACATATTAGTTGACCTATTCAATTTCTAAAAATGCTTGAACAATTTCGTTGGCTCTAAAACTTTTTTCGCAACACCACAGTGTTGTTCTCGAATTATGTGCCAAATTTGAAGTTTGACTAAATTCATTTTTGTCACTCAAATAAATACAAACAGTGGTTAGCTGAAATACGCAAAAGGGAAAATAGAAAATGGCCTTACTAAACTGCTGTGTAACTGGGTCATTGATGACCATAGTGCTTTTGGCCCAGCCCAACTGGCTTTTCCTCCACCTCCCGCTACAGGAGACAGGGGCCATGGCGTGGCACGCATCCACCCCCACCGTGGTCGTTGTAATCGTCGTGTCGGGCATCCCGCGGTCCTCGCGGCGGATAAGAACCCCG
>NC_041387.1:394456849-394534032 GCF_002162155.2 Triticum dicoccoides | reverse complement strand
AATCGCCCGCTGCCCTCGTCGTCAATCCGTCAATCCCGCGCCGCCGAGCTACCCTCGCCGCGGCACCAGGTCCATGAGGTGCGCCATCGACGCCTTTGTCGACTACCTCACCGGAACGAGGCAGGGAAGCCCCATCGGCGTCGCCATCATCCCGTCTTCCCCAACGGTCCCCGCCATCGCTCGTCGCTGATTCGTCGCCCCAGCACCACCCCGACCCTCCCCGAGCACGCCAACGGACTCACCGTGAGCTCCTCCCCCGGAACCCCCCTTTTCCCCTTCGATTTGGCTCCCGTAGGCCTCCGTCACTGTCGTGTACGCCCTTGTATGCGCGCGCTCGCCAGCTCCTGTCTGCTGCTGCGATGCTGCTTGCGTTGCCGCTGCTCCTTCCCCGCAGCTCCCGCCCGCCTGCTCCCGTGCTGGTTGCTGCTGTTGTGCGGCTGCTGTTGCCCAGCGCCGTCCCGCTCCCCTGCGCCCTGGCCGCCCAATGCCGCCTGCGTCCTTGTCCCGCACGTGCCTCCCCTGCCTTGCTGCTGCCGCCCTAACCCCGTGCTCCGGCTCCGCCCTCGCCGGCTGGTTCCGGCCGTCCCGCCTCCGCAACCGGACGCGTGACGCTGCACTCCACTGCCGGGGTTGCTACCGCCGGCCGCCTGTTGCTGGTTGCTTGCTCAAGCAGCCATGGCCGAATGCCCCTGTACGTGCGTGCGTGTGCACATGGCTGGGCCTCTGGCCGGCTTTGTGCAATTTAATTAGGGGGCTAATTCCCCTCTAAGGCTAACCCTCATCACTAACCGCCCATGACAGATGGGCCCCCTGGGTTAAATAACCCTTTATTCTAAAAATATGAGTCAATTACATGTGGACCCCCACTGCTGTTAGTTAACTGTTAAATTTTATTAAAATTGCCTGAGTCAATAACAGCCGGGTCCCGCCTGCACTATTCCCCTTTTTGACTAGTCAATGTTGACTAGGTCAACCCTGCCACTGGACCCCACCACTCAGCCTCTGTGGCTAGCACATGGCTGGGTACACTTAGTATTTTCTGTTTATTCGGGAATTAAAATAAATGCAGAAATTATTTTAAAACTTTAAAAAAATCATATCTTTTAATCTGTAACTGGGATGAAAATACTTTCTACATGAAAGTTGATCAGGACAACGAGACGAATCCGGATACGCAGCCCGTTCGTCCGCTACACATCCCTAGCATAGCAAACACGCAACTTTCCCCCTCCGGTTCATCTGTCCGAAAACGCGAAACTCCGAGAATACTTTCCCGGATGTTTCCCCCCTTCGTCGGTATCACCTACTACCGCGTTAGGGCACACCGAACACCGCGTATTGTCTTGTTACACTTTGTGATGCCTTGATTGCTCTGTTATTTATTGTGTTCCCTCTCCGTTACTTCTTTCCGATAGACCCCGAGACTGCCGGCGACCCCCAGTTCGACTACGGTGTTGACGACCCCTCTCTCTTGCCAGAGCAACCAGGTAAGCCCCCCCTTGATCACCAGATATCGCCTATTCTACTCTATACTGCTTGCATTAGAGTAGTGCAGCATGTTACTGCTTTCTGTTATTCCTATCCTGTTGCATAGCCTGTCATTGTTGCTACAGCCGTTGATACCCTACCCGCAATCCTAAATGCTTAGTATAGGATGCTAGTTTATCATCATTGGCCCTACATTCTTGTCAGTCTGCCTTGCTATACTATTGGGCTGTGATCACTCGGGAGGTGATCACGGGTATATACTATACATACATACATACTATACAGACGGTGACTAAAGTCGGGTCAGCTCGATGAGTACCTGCAAGTGATTCTGATGAGGGGGCTGAAGGGACAGGTGGCTCCATCCCGGTAGAGGTGGGCCTGGGTTCCCGACGGCCCTCGACTGTTACTTTGTGGCGGAGCGACAGGGCAGGTTGAGACCACCTAGGAGACAGGTGGGCCTGGCCCTGTTCGGCGTTCGTGGTTATATAACACGCTTAACGAGATCTTGGTATTTGATCTGAGTCTGGCTACTGGCCTATACGCACTAACCATCTACGCGGGAGTAGTTATGGGTATCCCGGCGTCGTGGTATCAGCCAAAGCACTTCAGACGTCAGCGACGGAGCGGCGCGCGCCGGATTGGAACGTAAGCCTGCTCTTGTATTAAGGGGGCTAGTTCTGCTTCCGGCCGCCCTCGCAACGTGCAGGTGTGCTATGGGCGATGGGCCCAGACCCCTGTGCGCTTAGGTTTAGACCGGCGTGCTGGCCTCTCTGTTTTGCCTAGGTGGGGCTGCGACGTGTTGATCTTCCGAGGTCGGGCATGACCCAGGAAAGTGTGTCCGGCCAAATGGGATCGAGCGTGTTGGGCTATGTGGTGCACCCCTGCAGGGAAGTAAATCTATTCGAATAGCCGTGATCTTCGGTAACAGGACGACTTGGAGTTGTACCTTGACCTTATGACAACTAGAACCGGATACTTAATAAAACACACCCTTCCAAGTGCCAGATACAACCGGTGGTCGCTCTCCCTCAGGGATATGAGGAGGGGATCGCCGGGTAGGATTATGCTATGAGATGCTATTTGGAGATGCTACTTGGAGATGCTACTTGGAGGACTTCAATCTACTCTCTTCTACTTGATGCAAGACGGTGGCTGCGAGAAGCGTAGTCTTCGACAGGATTAGTTATCCCCCTCTTATTCTGGCATTCTGCAGTTCAGTCCACTGATATGGCCTCCTTACACATATACCCATGCATATGTAGTGTAGTTCCTTGCTTGCGAGTACTTTGGATGAGTACTCACGGTTGCTTTCTCCCCCCTTTTTCCCCTTTCCTTTCTTTCTGGTTGTCGCAACCAGATGCTGGAGTCCAGGAGCCAGACGCCACCGTCGACGACGACCCCTACTACACTGGAGGTGACTACTACTACGTGCTGCCCGCTGATGACGACCTGGAGTAGTTTAGGAGGATCCCAGGCAGGAGGCCTGCGCCTCTTTCGATCTGTATCCCAGTTTGTGCTAGCCTTCTTAAGGCAAACTTGTTTAACTTATGTCTGTACTCAGATATTGTTGCTTCCGCTGACTCTTCTATGATCAAGCACTTGTATTCGAGCCCTCGAGGCCCCTGGCTTGTATTATGATGCTTGTATGACTTATTTATGTTTTAGAGTTGTGTTGTGATATCTTCCCGTGAGTCCCTGATCTTGATCGTACACGTTTGCGTGCATGATTAGTGTACGATTGAATCGGGGGCGTCACAAGTTGGTATCAGAGCCGACTGCCTGTAGGAATCCCCCTTTCCAACTCCTTGGCCAAAGTCGAGTCTAGTCGTTGAAAAACTTTTACTAACATGGCTGTGTGGCCCATGGGCCCACGTCGCCATCGGGAGGTATTAGGATCTTTTATTCCTCGACCTTTACTCTGGGATTCTGAACCCTCTTCTATTCGGGTTAAACGATTTTTACTAAAAACTAACTTTAGGTTCTCGAAAATACTTTCTCCCGGAGAGCCCCTTCAGTCCAGATGGTCACCGACTGCACCAGAAGATTTCGGAGATACTCTTTGATATTCTCTCGAGACTTTGTGCCCATCACTTTTGCTATTCCCGACCACCGATAAATCCTTATGGATAACTACTTACACTTGCCATTCTTACGATCATTCCCCATTGTTCTTGTTATTACAAGACGCCCCGAAATACTCGTTGTTGTTCTTAGAATACTTACGCCTACTGCCTTGCAGTTCCTTACCACCTGAATACCCATACGGATAATTTCTCGCACTTATCGAGTATCCGCTCATCCCCAGTTGATTCATGTATTTCACAAAAGTCTTCGAAATGCCATTCGATCTTCCGAAAATCCCGAGCAGCCTATTGCTCTTGGAATTTCTTGTTTACTTTCATTATGATTAATCCCATAAGTATAGAAATCTTATTGACATTCCTTGTCATTATCATTTTGAGTCTGTTGACTCAATATGTTGCGAATGCACGTAATCATCAGTTGATCCTTTTAAATTATCTCTCCGGCTCAGACGTCTTTCAAACATGAGCTGGTTCTCGACCAAACTATCTGTCGTCGATTGTGCCTCTGGTATATTCAATTGATCCATCCTTGATCAGAACGTCTGCTTCTGATCCTTTGTTTTGGAAATCATAATTCCTTTTTATTTAAGCTTTGAATTATTCAGACGATTCCATAACCTGTTGCATTTGCATTCCTTCCTCTTCTGGTTGAGTACCGATACTCATATCAGATCCTTTGTGGACTATCAAGTCCTTTGTTGGATTGTTATCCGACAGTGTCCTTCACATTTGAACACTTTGTGAGTTCTTCCCCTTATACATGATGCCCTTGTTAAGTTGTATCCTCTGCTTGGCCAACCATGCTCTGCTTTCGGGCTTGTGTTATTTACTCTGGAAACTTGTGGTATATGTTTCTAAGAAGCCCCTATGGGTTGAACATATGCCTTCTCTAAACCGTGTGAACCCGAAAGTTTTCACGAGTCATACTTATCTGGTATTGCACCAGGTAAAACTTTCAACAACTAATGTCATCTTCGAAATACGAGAGGTGAATGGAAGATTATGCATTGAGGAAGTGGGAGTCGGCCTTGAACTTTGTGTTCATGCCCATGGACGCAATGTATATCCTATCATGGAAGCTTCTTGTAATAATAACTATTTCCTTGATAGCTAACATATGGTATCTGTGAATTGATCCCTTGCAACCATGGTTCCGACCATGATTGTTCTTCTTTGATTCCATTTCTCGGACAAGTTAAAATAATTGTCTTCTATGGATCAATACACCAGTCCAACCTTTACTTTGATCTTGTGTTGAGTATTACCCCCCTGGTATCTCGAGATTATCATGGTACTGCTTAACTTCTTATGAGTTCTTCATCAAGTGCTACCTTACCACTGATTCCAATTTTTCACGGCCTCTGAGTTATTAAACACTCAAAGACACCGATAACTGAACCGAGTCCGCTCTACGGTTCAACAACTCTTCAGTAAGCTTCTATAAGTATGAGTTTGTACCCGATCACGCCATTCCTAGCCTGTTTGGCTACATCATTGTCGTGATGATTCTAACTGTGCTACCTGGTCCTTATTCTCGGAGCACCAATTTGCGATGATAGCTAAGCTTACGTCGATCTTCCTCGTCATATCATTTCGCCTTGAACAACGAGCTAGATTTCAAGTTTGTGTCGTACCTATGGTTCCAATAACCTCTAGCTTCATCATTCTTTTGACTTGATGTGATCGCGGATCGATTACATCTTCGTGGAATCTCTCGACAAATGTGTCATGATCACCATCTACATTCTGATGCTCTTCCAGGATATCAATTGAATTAATGATGAGAAATATCATCCTTGCCCTCGATGATTTGTGTTGTCATCGACCTCTTTATTGCGTTCCCTCCAACAAAAACTTGTTTGTGTTCTATGTTATACCTCGAGTTCCTTGCTACCTAGCATTTGTTCTTCTTTACCATGGAGTATTACCATCTTTTATGTCAAGAAGGTCGTGAGGATTACTCCACCTCTTAAGAATTCTTGGTATGGTGATACTTCTCACCCTCACCATTCTTTCTTGGTACCCGTGTTGTTTCTAACCGGAATACCGACAATTGAACCATGAGGTGTGAATTCAAAACTTCTAGCAACCCTATTGCTTTGAAGTAATGGTCGAGTTTCATTCAAATTCTTTTGTTCGTCAAGTCACCACTCTAACATTGATCGTGCGACCCAACCCATATTCGGGTGCACCTTTCAACCAATGTTTAATTGAGTATGTTTCCTCGAACATACATCATTATACCATTTGATCTGACAAATGTTATCTCCTTGTTCACATAATTGTGGAAATCCATCTTGTCGGAAATCTCGATGGATTATCGCCGAGCCCATCAGCCACCTCCTCCTCTCCTTGGTTTAATGATGAACTATTGTTTCAGGAACCCACTCCCATAGTTCATCTCCTGAGAATCCTGAAATGTCATTTCGTCTATTTGTGTTGCACCTTTTATTCTCGGACATCCTGAGTCTGAGGTATCATTACACCAATCGGATCTGAATCTCGGTTAGGTATGATGGTTGGGACAACTTTCCAAGAGTTATGTTGTTGGCCCTTTGATGACCTGGTAACGGGATGTCATGCCTAGTCCCCCCCCCCCCGGCTGGAGGACCTATCATTATAGATTCCTTTTCAGCAAGGTTATCCATTCATCCATGAGGAAATTGTAAGACTTATCCTACAAGATATTCCTGATGGATCCTTCGTGTTTCCAAAGTCTGATCTTCACACGAAGACCATGTCAAGGCTATCTCGAAGCATGTCAATGGTACTCCGATTTTCAACAGGAACATTTGAAGCACGATGCTAAATTTTATTTATCATTTATCCTAACAACGTTGTATGGGTAATGTCATGATATTTCTCTCCCCTTTCCTGAAGGGTTTTCTACGTTATATCCTATCATGGATATCATGCCCCGCTTGTCCTAGGGAAGGATATACCCCTGTAATATGTGTGTATACACATTTTCCTCCCCATTGTTTTGATTAAACCTGGAAATCACCTTTCCTTTCCATTGGTTTATTTAAACCCTTTCTATGATCTATATGATATAAACAATAATAATTCCCTACTTGTGCAAACACCTTGGTGTACAACTCGGTCAGTAAGACCCTGTTACTTTTGTTGATGACATTTAGGTAACCACCGATGGACGAGAACTTTGCCTATTGGTCCGCCTCGTTCAACGAGCAGGAAAATGGTTCTCTTCGTCCCTCGCCCCTGGTATCGATGTTGTTGCCAACATAATCGACAGGCTATCCTCTGACATGCCTTTCTTGCATGATCACGCAAGACGTCTCCGCCCTTCCTACTTTTAACCCACATGGTGGGCCCATAACCCACAGATCCATAGGATCGAAACCTGACTCTCCTGTACACCCTGTTGTCAAAGTTATCCCTCGTGCTTGACTTTCTATGTAATTCACGGGCCACCCGCTTGTTGATCTATTCTGTATCGGACACAATACTTATTCTTGTTGCTCTAAACCCCATTCACACTCTGTTTCAGGCAATGAACGATTGCCTATCCGCTTGAAACTTCTTATTGCACCGTCTTACTTTGCTCTCGATGTGTTTCGTTTGTTCAGCTCGAGAGATACTCATATGTTCATACTTGGGAAACCCCCAGAAGATTTTCCCTTATAAAATCCTATCGTTGTAGAAGCTGCCCCTTACCTATTCATAAGTATGATGGAGGTCCCGAAGAAAGGATGACAATTGATCATGGTGACTAGAAGCAGTGAAATGAAGACATCAACGAAGTGGATCAACCTCTTAGAAAGGGCAGCCAAGACCGAGAAGACTCGTTAGGTTTTTCGCTACCAACACCTTCGCCCCTTAATCCACCGCTTAAATCTCGGGACGAGATTTCTTGTAGTGGAGGAGAATTGTGACGCCCGCATAATTAAGCTACAGTAATCCCATGTTAATGGTGCCATGTTCTCACATTATTGTTGCTGATCGTCTTTTGATCCAAGGCATGATTCAAATTCAAGTTCAAACTGAAGTCCAAAATTCAAAATTCTCAAATGTAAAAAAAAATGTTCATTGGGCTGCAAATATTCACTAGCTATTTATCATGTGGCAACCAACATCATTTGGCTCTCTTTCAATCTGTAGGAAAATATAAAGTGGCCCAACACATATTAGTTGACCTATTCAATTTCTAAAAATGCTTGAACAATTTCGTTGGCTCTAAAACTTTTTTCGCAACACCACAGTGTTGTTCTCGAATTATGTGCCAAATTTGAAGTTTGACTAAATTCATTTTTGTCACTCAAATAAATACAAACAGTGGTTAGCTGAAATACGCAAAAGGGAAAATAGAAAATGGCCTTACTAAACTGCTGTGTAACTGGGTCATTGATGACCATAGTGCTTTTGGCCCAGCCCAACTGGCTTTTCCTCCACCTCCCGCTACAGGAGACAGGGGCCATGGCGTGGCACGCATCCACCCCCACCGTGGTCGTTGTAATCGCCGTGTCGGGTATCCCGCGGTCCTCGCGGCGGATAAGAACCCCGAGCCTCGTTGACGAACCCCCCACCTGCGCCCCACTCCCTCCCTTTCCTGAACTAAATCGCCCGCTGCCCTCGTCGTCAATCCGTCGATCCCGCGCCGCCGAGCTACCCTCGCCGCGGCACCAGGTCCATGAGGTGCGCCATCGACGCCTTCGTCGACTACCTCACCGGAACGAGGCAGGGAAGCCCCATCGGCGTCGCCATCGTCCCGTCTTCCCCAACGGTCCCCGCCATCGCTCGTCGGTGATTCGTCGCCCCAGCACCACCCCGACCCTCCCCGAGCACGCCAACGGACTCACCGTGAGCTCCTCCCCCGGAACCCCCCTTTTCCCCTTCGATTTGGCTCCCGTAGGCCTCCGTCACTGTCGTGTACGCCCTTGTATGCGCGCGCTCGCCAGCTCCTGTCTGCTGCTGCGATGCTGCTTGCGTTGCCGCTGCTCCTTCCCCGCAGCTCCCGCCCGCCTGCTCCCGTGCTGGTTGCTGCTGTTGTGCGGCTGCTGTTGCCCAGCGCCGTCCCGCTCCCCTGCGCCCTGGCCGCCCAATGCCGCCTGCATCCTTGTCCCGCACGCGCCTCCCCTGCCTTGCTGCTGCCGCCCTAACCCCGTGCTCCGGCTCCGCCCTCGCCGGCTGGTTCCGGCCGTCCCGCCTCCGCAACCGGACGCGTGACGCCGCACTCCACTGCCGGGGTTGCTACCGCTGGCCGCCTGTTGCTGGTTGCTTGCTCAAGCAGCCATGGCCGAATGCCCCTGTACGTGCGTGCGTGTGCACATGGCTGGGCCTCTGGCCGGCTCTGTGCAATTTAATTTGGGGGCTAATTCCCCTCTAAGGCTAACCCTCATCACTAACCACCCATGACAGATGGGCCCCCTGGGTTAAATAACCCTTTATTCTAAAAATATGAGTCAATTACATGTGGACCCCCACTGCTGTTAGTTAACTGTTAAATTTTATTAAAATTGCCTGAGTCAATAACAGCCGGGTCCCGCCTGCACTATTCCCCTTTTTGACTAGTCAATGTTGACTAGGTCAACCCTGCCACTGGACCCCACCAGTCAGCCTCTGTGGCTAGCACATGGCTGGGTACACTTAGTATTTTCTGTTTATTCGGGAATTAAAATAAATGCAGAAATTATTTTAAAACTTTAAAAAAATCATATCTTTTAATCCGTAACTCGGATGAAAATACTTTCTACATGAAAGTTGATCAGAACAACGAGATGAATCCGGATACGCAGCCCGTTCGTCCGCTACACATCCCTAGCATAGCAAACACGCAACTTTCCCCCTCCGGTTCATCTGTCCGAAAACGCGAAACTCCGAGAATACTTTCCCGGATGTTTCCCCCCTTCGTCGGTATCACCTACTACCGCGTTAGGGCACACCGAACACCGCGTATTGTCTTGTTACACTTTGTGATGCCTTGATTGCTCTGTTATTTATTGTGTTCCCTCTCCGTTACTTCTTTCCGATAGACCCGGAGACTGCCGGCGACCCCCAGTTCGACTACGGTGTTGACGACCCCTCTCTCTTGCCAGAGCAACCAGGTAAGCCCCCCCCTTGATCACCAGATATCGCCTATTCTACTCTATACTGCTTGCATTAGAGTAGTGCAGCATGTTACTGCTTTCTGTTATTCCTATCCTGTTGCATAGCCTGTCATTGTTGCTACAGCCGTTGATACCCTACCCGCAATCCTAAATGCTTAGTATAGGATGCTAGTTTATCATCATTGGCCCTACATTCTTGTCAGTCTGCCTTGCTATACTATTGGGCTGTGATCACTCGGGAGGTGATCACGGGTATATACTATACATACATACATACTATACAGACGGTGACTAAAGTCGGGTCAGCTCGATGAGTACCCGCAAGTGATTCTGATGAGGGGGCTGAAGGGACAGGTGGCTCCATCCCGGTAGAGGTGGGCCTGGGTTCCCGACGGCCCTCGACTGTTACTTTGTGGCGGAGCGACAGGGCAGGTTGAGACCACCTAGGAGACAGGTGGGCCTGGCCCTGTTCGGCGTTCGTGGTTATATAACACGCTTAACGAGATCTTGGTATTTGATCTGAGTCTGGCTACTGGCCTATACGCACTAACCATCTACGCGGGAGTAGTTATGGGTATCCCGGCGTCGTGGTATCAGCCGAAGCACTTCAGACGTCAGCGACGGAGCGGCGCGCGCCGGATTGGAACGTAAGCCTGCTCTTGTATTAAGGGGGCTAGTTCTGCTTCCGGCCGCCCTCGCAACGTGCAGGTGTGCTATGGGCGATGGGCCCAGACCCCTGTGCGCTTAGGTTTAGACCGGCGTGCTGGCCTCTCTGTTTTGCCTAGGTAGGGCTGCGACGTGTTGATCTTCCGAGGCTGGGCATGACCCAGGAAAGTGTGTCCGGCCAAATGGGATCGAGCGTGTTGGGCTATGTGGTGCACCCCTGCAGGGAAGTAAATCTATTCGAATAGCCGTGATCTTCGGTAACAGGACGACTTGGAGTTGTACCTTGACCTTATGACAACTAGAACCAGATACTTAATAAAACACACCCTTCCAAGTGCCAGATACAACCGGTGGTCGCTCTCCCTCAGGGATATGAGGAGGGGATCGCCGGGTAGGATTATGCTATGAGATGCTATTTGGAGATGCTACTTGGAGATGCTACTTGGAGGACTTCAATCTACTCTCTTCTACTTGATGCAAGACGGTGGCTGCGAGAAGCGTAGTCTTCGACAGGATTAGTTATCCCCCTCTTATTCTGGCATTCTGCAGTTCAGTCCACTGATATGGCCTCCTTACACATATACCCATGCATATGTAGTGTAGTTCCTTGCTTGCGAGTACTTTGGATGAGTACTCACGGTTGCTTTCTCCCCCCCTTTTCCCCTTTCCTTTCTTTCTGGTTGTCGCAACCAGATGCTGGAGTCCAGGAGCCAGACGCCACCGTCGACGACGACCCCTACTACACTGGAGGTGACTACTACTACGTGCTGCCCGCTGATGACGACCTGGAGTAGTTTAGGAGGATCCCAGGCAGGAGGCCTGCGCCTCTTTCGATCTGTATCCTAGTTTGTGCTAGCCTTCTTAAGGCAAACTTGTTTAACTTATGTCTGTACTCAGATATTGTTGCTTCCGCTGACTCGTCTATGATCAAGCACTTGTATTCGAGCCCTCGAGGCCCCTGGCTTGTATTATGATGCTTGTATGACTTATTTATGTTTTAGAGTTGTGTTGTGATATCTTCCCGTGAGTCCCTGATCTTGATCGTACACGTTTGCGTGCATGATTAGTGTACGATTGAATCGGGGGCGTCACAATTTCCCTCATTTTTTGAGAACCAAGGTATCAATCCAGTAGGAGGCTCCTCAAAAGTCCCTCGTACCTACAAAAAAACCAAGAACCTCGCAACCAACGCGATAATGGGGTTGTCAATCCCTTCACGGTAACTTGCGAAAGTGAGATCTGATAGAGATAATAAGATAAGATAAATATTTTTGGTATTTTTATGATATAGATTGGAAAGTAAAGATTGCAAAATAAAGTAGATTGGAAACTTATATGATAAAAGATAGACCCGGGGGCCATAGGTTTCACTAGTGGCTTCTCTCAAGATAGCATAAGTATTACGATGGGTGAACAAATTACTGTCGAGCAATTGACAGATAAGTGCATAGTTATGAGAATATCTAGGTATGATCATGTATATAGGCATCACGTCCGCGACAAGTAGACCGAAACGATTCTGCATCTACTACTATTGCTCCACACATCGACCGACTCCTGCCTGCATCTAGAGTATTAAGTTCGTAAGAACAGAGTAATGCATTAAGAAAGATGACATGATGTATAGGGATAAACTCAAGCAAAATGATATAAACCCCATCTTATTATCCTTGATGGCAACAATACAATACGTGCCTTGCTGCCCCTGCTGTCACTGGGAAAGTACACCACAAGATTGAACCCAAAGCTAAGCACTTCTCCCATTGCAAGAAAGATCAATCTAGTAGGCCAAACCAAACTGATAATTCAAAGAGACTTGCAAAGATAACCAATCACACATTATAGAATTCAGAGGAGATTCAATTATTTCTCATAGATAAACTTGATCATAAACCCACAATTCATCGGATCTCGGCAAACACACCGCAAAAAGAGTTACATCAAATAGATCTCCAAGAAGATCAAGGAGAACTTGGTATTGAGATTCAAAGAGAGAGAAGAAGCCATCTAGCTAATAACTATGGACCTGAAGGTCTGTGGTAAACTACTCACAACTCATCCGAGAGGCTATGGTGTTGATGTAGAAGCCCTCCGTGGTTGATTCCCCCTCTGGCGGATCGCCGACGAAGGCTCCAAGATGGGATCTCGCGGATACAGAAGGTTGCGGCGGTGGAAATAGTTTTTTGTGGTGCTCCTGGATGTTTTCAGGGTACGTGGATATATATAGGCGAAGGAGGTAGGTCAGGGGAGCCACGAGGGGCTCACGAGGGTGGGGGGCACGCCCACCCCCCTAGGGCACACCCTCCTGCCTCGTAGCCGCCTCGGCTGCTTCTTGACGTCCACTCCAAGTCTCGTGGATTGCGTTTGTTCTAAAAAAGATCGTTCCCGAAGGTTTCATTCTGTTTGGACTTTGTTTGATATTCCTTTTATTCGAAACACTGAAATAGGCAAAAAAATAGCAATTCAGGCTGGGCCTCCGGTTAGTAGGGTAGTCCCAAAAATGATATAAAAGTGTAAAGTAAAGCCTATAAACATCCAAAACGGGTAATATAATAGCATGGAACAATCAAAAATTAGAGATACATTGGAGACGTATCATCTCTCTCTAAGCATGTGTACATGTTTTTCGATTTCGGTTTTTGCTTGAGGACAAGCGAGGTCTGAGCATGGGGGAGTTGATACGTCCATTTTGCATCATGTTTTCCTACTGTTATTTATGATGTTTTTATGCATAATAATGATTTTTGGAGTAATTCTAATGCCTTTTCTCTCATAATATGCAAGATTCACAGAAAGAAGGAGAATTACGGCAGCTGGAAATATGGACCTGGAAAAGCTACGTCAGGCCACCTATTCTGCACAACTCCAAATGAGCTGAAACTTTTCGGAGATTGTTTTATGGAATATTTGAGGAATATTGGAGCAAATAAGTACCGGAGGGGACCCACCAGGTGGGCACAACCCACCTGGGCGCGCCAGGGAGCCCATGCGCGCCCTGGTGGGTGTGCTCCCCTCGGACCACCTCCGGTGCCCATCTTTTGGTATATAAGTCATTTTGACCTAGAAAAATAAGGAAAGGACTTTCAGGACGGAGCACCGCCGTCTCGAGGCAGAACATGGGCAGGAGCACTTTTGCCCTCCGACGAAGCGATTCCGCCGGGGGAACTTCCCTCACAGAGGGGGAAATCATCGTCATCATCATCACCAAGAACTCTCCCATCTTGGGGAGGGTAATCTCCATCAACATCTTCAACAACACCATCTCCTCTCAAACCCTAGATCATCTCTTGTGTTCATTCTTTGTACCGGAATTATAGATTGGTGCTTGTGGATGACTAGTAGTGTTGAGTACATCTTGTAGTTGACTACTATATGGTTTATTTGGTGGAATATTATATGTTCAGATCCATTATGCTATTTAACACCCCTATGATCTTGAGCATGATTATCATTTCTGATTAGTTACTTTTGTTCTTGAGGTCACGGGAGAAATCATGTTGCAAGTAATCATGTGAACTTGATATGTGTTTGATATTTTGATAGTATGTATGTTGTGATTCCGTTAGTGGTGACATGTGAACGTCGACTACATGACACTTCACCATATTTGGGCCTAAGGGAATGCATTCTAGAGTAGTTATTAGATGATGGGTTGCGAGAGTGAGAGAAGCTTAAACCCTAGTGAGGGAGTCCTAGATTAGGGGGCGTCCGGATAGCCGGACTACCATCATCAGCCGAACTGTCATCGGCCGGACTATCATCATCGACCGGACTCGAAGACTATGAAGATACAAGATTGAAGACTTCGTCCCGTGTCCGGATGGGACTTTCCTTGGCGTGGAAGGCAAGCTTGGCGATACGGATACGTAGATCTCCTACCATTGTAACCGACTCTATGTAACCCTAGCCCTCTCCGGTGTCTATATAAACCGGATGGCTCTAGTCTGTAGGACACAACAACAACCATTACAATCATACCATAGGCTAGCTTCTAGGGTTTAGCCTCCTTGATCTCGTGGTAGATCCACTCTTGTAAACATCCACAATATCAATATCAATCAAGCAGGATGTAGGGTTTTACCTCCATCAAGAGGGCCCGAACCTGGGTAAAACATCGTGTCCCTTACCATCCGCCTAGACGCACAGTTCGGGACCCCCTACCCGAGATCCGCCGGTTTTGACACCGACATTGGTGCTTTCATTGAGAGTTCCTCTGTGTCATCACCGATAGGCTTGATGGCCTCTTCAATCGACAACGACGCAGTCCTGGGTGAGACTTTTCTCCCCGGACAGATCTTCGTATTCGGCGGCTTCGCACTGCGGGCCAACTCACTTGGCCATCTGGAGCAGATCGAAAGCTACGCCCCTGGCTGTCAGGTCAGGTTTGGAAGCCTAAACTTCACGGCCGATATCCGCGGGGACTTGATCTTCGATGGATCTGAGCCATAGCCGAGCGTGCCGCGCTGTCACGATGGGCACGACCTAACTCTGCCGCCGGACAGCACCTTGGAGGCCGCACACGAATCTGCTCCGACCCATAGTCCGTAGCCGATCGCTCAGATCGAGGACGGATGGCTGGACACCGCCTCGGGAGCTGCAACTTCTACGGCGATGGAGCCGAACACTTACCTTGTCCCGCATAAAGCTCATGACTCCGAGGTGCCGGACTCTCTGCCGGACTCCGAACCTCCTGCGCCCCTGCCAGTCGAATCCGATTGGGCGCCGATCATGGAATTCACCGCTGCGGACATCTTTCAGCACTCACCCTTCGGCGATATCTTAAATTCGCTGAAGCATCTCTCGCTATCCGGAGAGCCCTAGCCGAACTACGGCCAGGATGGTTGGGACGCGGACGACGAAGAAATTCAGAGCCCACCCGCCACCCACTTCGTAGCCACCGTTAACGATCTAACCGACGTACTCGACTACGACTCCGAAGACATCGACGGTATGGACGACGATGCCGGAGACTATCAAGAACCAGTGCCTACAGGACACTGGAAGACCACCTCGTCATACGACATATATATGGTGGACACCCCAAAAGATGGGGACGGCGAAGAAGCAACGGAGGCCGATTCCTTAAAGAAACAACCCAAGCGCCGGCATCAGCGGCGCCGCTCTAAATCCTGCCACAACAAGAATAGAGATTCCGGCACAGGAGATAATAACACCCCAGAAAGTGCCGAAGACAACCCCCTCCAGCACAATCCAGCGCAGGAGGAGGCAGAAGCAAGCCCTCACGAGAGGGCGGCAGACGAAGAGGTCGAGGATGATAATTACTTACCTCCCTCCGGAGACGAGGCAAGCCTCGACGACGACGAATTCGTCGTGCCTGAGGATCCCGTCGAACAAGAGCGTTTCAGACGTAGGCTAATGGCCACGACAAACAGCCTAAAGAAAAAGCAGCAACAGCTTCAAGCTGATCAAAACCTGCTGGCCGACAGATGGACCGAGGTCCTCGCGGCCGAAGAGTATGAACTCGAACACCCCTCCAAAAGTTACCCAAAACGGAAGTTGCTCCCCCGACTAGAGGAGGAAGCGTACAAACCTGCATCACCAGCGCACAATATGGCAGACCGGCCACCTCGTGGCCGCGACAGAGAGGCATGCAAGCCCTCCACCAAAACCATACCCCGGCATCGCTCAAAAAGCATGAAGCCACGGGGGAACATGCCGGACTTGCGGGATATATTGGAGGACAAGGCAAGACAATCCAGATCTATCTATGGATCACATGGGCGCCCCAAGACCCACGACGAATACCGTCGCGCCGGATACAACTACTCCGGCCGGGCCGAACACAGCAGACAACGCTCTCTCGAGCTACGTCGCGATATTGCTCAATACAGAGGCGCCGCACACCCACTATGCTTCACTGATGAAGTAATGGATCATCAAATCCCTGAAGGGTTTAAACCCGTTAATATCGAATCCTACGATGGCACAACAGACCCCGCGGTTTGGATTGAGGATTATCTCCTCCATATACATATGGCCCGTGGCGACGATCTTCACGCCATCAAATATCTCCCGCTCAAGCTTAAAGGACCGGCTCGGCATTGGCTTAACAGTCTGCCCGCAGAGTCAATTGGATGCTGGGAAGACCTGGAAGCCGCATTCCTCGACAACTTCCAGGGCACGTATGTGCGACCACCGGACACAGATGACCTAAGGCACATAATCCAGCAGCCAGATGAATCGGCCAGGCAATTCTGGACACGGTTCTTAACAAAGAAAAATCAATCATCGACTGTCCGGATGCAGAGGCCCTCGCGGCCTTCAAACATAACATCCGCGACGAGTGGCTGGCCCGGCACCTAGGACAGGAAAAGCCAAAATCCATGGCAGCCCTCACATCACTCATGACCCGCTTCTGTGCAGGAGAGGATAGCTAGCTAGCTCGCAGCAACAACCTCAGCAAAAACGCTGGCAGTCCGGATACCAAGGACCGCAATGGCAGGTTGCGTCGAAACAAAAACAAACGCCGCGTTAACGACGACAACAATGAGGATACGGCAGTCAACGCCGGATTCCGAGGCTCCAAGCCCGGTCAACGGAAGAAGCCATTCAAAAGAACCACTCCGGGCCCGTCCAATTTGGACCGAATACTTGACCGCTCCTGTCAAATACATGGAACCCCCGAAAAGCTAGCTAACCACACCAATAGAGATTGTTGGGTATTCAAGCAGGCAGGCAAATTAATCGCCGAAAACAATGACAAAGGGCTACACAGCGATGACGAGGAAGAGACCCGTCCGCCGAATAACAGAGGACAAAAGGGATTCCCCCCTCAAGTTCGGACGGTAAACATGATATACGCAACGCATATCCCCAAGAGGGAGCGGAAGCGTGCACTAAGGGACGTATACGCGATGGAGCCGGTCGCCCCAAAATTCAACCCATGGTCCTCTTGCCCGATCACTTTCGATCAAAGAGACCATCCGACCAGTATCAGCCATGGCGGATTCGCCGCATTGGTTTTAGACCCAATCGTCGATGGATTTCACCTCACGAGAGTCCTAATGGACGGCAGCAGTAGCCTGAACCTGCTTTATCAGGATATAGTGCGCGAGATGGGCATAGACCCTTCAAGGATTAAACCTACAAAGACAACCTTCAAAGGTGTCATACCAGGTGTCGAGGCCAGTTGTACAGGCTCAGTTACACTGGAAGTGGTCTTCGGATCCCCGGATAATTTCCGAAGCGAGGAGTTAATCTTCGACATAGTCCCGTTCCGCAGTGGCTATCATGCTCTGCTCGGACGAACCGCGTTCGCAAAATTCAACACGGTGCCGCATTATGCATACCTTAAGCTCAAGATGCCAGGCCCTCATGGAGTCATCACGGTCAATGGAAACACGGAACGCTCCCTCCGAACGGAGGAACATACAGCGGCTCTCGCGGCAGAAGTACAGAGCAGCCTTTTAAGGAAATTTTTGAGTCCAGCTGTTAAATGACCGAACACGGCCAAACGCGCCCAGAGCAACATCAACCAAGACCACCTGGCACGTTCCGAGCACGCGTAGTAATGCGGCCTCAACCCCAGCCCTCGCACAATTGTAAGACAAACTCTCCACGTACATAATTATGCCCTGGAGATACCATGGGTATAGGGGGAGAGGCACAACCACAACAGACCCAAAGTGCGGTTCGACCACACCAGGGGCTCCCAAGTGTGTCTCTCTTTTTATCTTTTATTTCTCTCTTTTTTATACAGAACTCTATCCGGCGGCGAACCTGCCGAACTCATGATGCAACTGCCAGGGAGGGACAAAGGCTGCGACGAACACTCAGGTGGTCTCCATTACGAGCATTAAATTTGTTAAATACACCATTCTGCGGCCTACCCCTGGAGGGAGACGCCTTTAATTCGTCCAATCCCTTGCTTTCCGCACTATTTGTATCATTCCGCACTCATAGCAGATCTTCTCGAATAAAATGCAGCACTTTTTGCCCATAATTGCATTACCTTATATATATATATATATGTTCATTTATGACATGTTGCATTCGTACATTTTGGTACGGCCAAATACACCAGGGGCTTATGTTCCCCGCATTATGGTGTGATAAAGTCCGAACACTTTCACAAGTGCGGCACCCCGAACTTATAGCATTATATGAATCGGCTCCGAATCATGTCTTGGGTCAATAGTTGGGTTTGCCCGGCTCCCATGTTTGGCACCTTACATTCCGTTCTATCGGCTAAGGTAGCACTGGGAGAACCACTGCGATTGCACCCCGGTTGAGCCGGGTTAACGCCTCAATGGAGAAAGCTAAAACTGACTGTCATGATAAGGCGAGAGACTGGTCGCTGTTCGAGAGGTCCTTTCGGGTCCTTAAAGACCTACGCCGCTTCGAGCGAAGTTCCGGATAATGTCCGACGAAGGCGTGGATAGAGCCCCTAATTCGGTCTTCCGAATACTAGGGGCTTCGCCCAAATTTAAAATTATAGAATTCTATGGCTAAGTGAGAGTGTTCAAGCACTATAAGTCCGGTTGCCTTGTTCGTTGTGTTGAGCGCCTCCCTAGATGGACCCAAAAATGGGAACAAGAGTGCTCAAGTTTATCCCGAACACCCCAGCACTCGCGGCATGGGGGCTGAAGCCGACGACTTGCCATCTCTCAGATTTAATAAACGGCCGCACAGAAGGTAATATTTTAAATTAACAAGCGTTGCTTGGCGCATATGAACAAAGTTTTCAGCGCACAGGATAACACATTGCGAATTTACTCAATAATTACATCCCTGGGGCACTCAGCCGCAATCTTGCGGGCACCCTTCAGGACAGTCTTATAGTACATTTTGGGCGTACGATATTCCTTGCCCGCTGGTGGCGCATCAGTGATTAGCTTCTCCGCATCCAGCTTGCCCCAATGCACCTTTGCGCGGGCAAGGGCCCGACGAGCACCTTCAATACAGGCGGAGCGCTTGATAACCTCCACCCAGGGGCACGCATCCACCAACCGTCGCACGAGGCCGAAGTAGCTCCCAGGCATGGCCTCTCCAGGCCACAGCCGGACTATGAGGCCCTTCATGGCCTGCTCGGCCACCTTGTGGAGCTCGACCAGCTGCTTCAGCTGGTTGCTAGGGGGCACCGGATGGCCGGCCTCAGCATACTGAGACCAGAAGACCTTCTCCGTTGAGCCCCCCTCCTCGGCTCGGTAGAATGCGGCGGCATCAGACACACTGCGAGGCAGATCTGCAAACGCCCCTGGAAAGCTCCGAATTCGGGTAAGTAACACATAATTTACATTCACATGCTTGCTTTGCATGAAAAATGCCTTACCCACCGCTATCTTCCTCACCAACTCAATCTCCTGAAGGGACTTATGGGCATCGGCCTTGGCAGTTTTGGCACTTTCGAGAGCCGAGGCAAGCTCGGACTCTCGAGTCTTTGAGTCACGCTCCAAACTCTCATGCTTTTCCATGAGAGCCTGAAGCTCTTGCCGAACCTAAATCCTTCAGGGTCGCCACCTCGTTCATGGCCCCTACAGTACCCATGTTATCCTTATTATTTTTTGTTGCAACCTAAATCCTTTTCTGTAAGGTACAAGTTCAAAGTGGTGTTACTCACCTTCTTTGTCCTGGAGCTACTCCTTGGCGCGGCCGAGCTCTTGCTCGGACCGCTCGAGCTTCTGCTTCAAAGCACCGACCTCCGCAGTCAGTGCGGCAGAGGTCAGCAGCGCAGCCTGCAACCCATATTGACATAATTTTTTAGCAACCCTGCGTATATCTTCTTTTTCTTTCAGATCCTCAGTCCGGCTTTTCTTTCCGAACACCGAACCGAGCATCAGGGGCTACTGTCTATGCGGTATTACATTGCATATTTTTATCTTCTTACCTCAAAGCCTGATAGAAGGCTACTGCAGGCTTCGGTCAGCCCGCTCTTGGCGAGCTGTACCTTCTGAATCACCGCACTCATAATAGTGCGGTGTTCTTCCTCGATGGAAGCGCTCTGGAGCGCCTTCAACAAATTGTCCGGCGCCTCCGGTTGGACGGAAGCCGCCGGTGTCACAGTCTTGCCCTTCATGCGAAGGGGCCGCCGGCCGGACTCCGGAACCACTGCGGGTTCTGATGTGGAGTCCGGCGCAAAGTCCGGGAGGCTGCCTCGTGGCGCCTCCGGAGCCTCCCCCTGATGGGTCCCTTCTTGGGATCCCACCTCGGCATCCTCGGTGTCACGAGGGGTGGAGGCGGTCGGGATGGAGTCTACATCCGATGGAGCCAACGGCCCGCTCGATGAAGCGGGGAGATCATCATTGGCCGGACTACAGGTAGCATGCGGCATCAGAATGACACTATGTGACACAGAAAAAGAAATTATAAATCACTCAGGAATCCGGATACTTACGATCTCGCTGGAGGCCTGGCCCTTGAAGGCCATTCTTCCTCGCCAACGTTGATGTTGGCGGAGCTGTCCGGGGGAATAGTCCTTCCCCTCTTGGACCCTTCGGCCTCCCCTGTTGGGGAAGCCTTCCTCTTCCTCTCTCCCTCCTCTGGGAGAGAGTCCTCTTTCTCCTCCTCGTTTTCGGGGGAGGAGTCCGCCCCGGAGTCGTCGGACACCTGAAAGCGGGAACTCTTTCGAGCACCCGTGGCCTCCTTCTTGGCCTTCTTCTCCGGCACCACGTGCGGTGCCGAAACCAGCAGCCTCACTAGACGGGCGTCTACTGGGTTTTCTGGCATGGGAGCCGGGCAGATAATCTGCTCCGCCTTCCTCATCCAGTCCTATTAAAGGAAAAGGAGAAATTAAAACCCGCATAGAGTCAAACTATGAAAAGCAAGTGTCCCGTAAAGGGGTAGAATCACTTACCTCGTCGGCTTGGCGCTGCGAGCGAAATCCACGATCTTCAGTCGCGGATGCGGGGGCTTCGGCGCCCTTAAACAGCACCCTCCAGGCGCCTTCGTACGTCGTGTCGAAGAGCCCGCTCAGTGCCTGGTGCTGTTCCGGATTGAACTCCCACAGATTGAATGCCCGCTCTTGGCATGGGAGAATCCGGCGGACGAGCATGACTTGGACCACGTTAACCAGCCTGAGCTTCTTGACCAGCTTCTGGATACAGGCTTGGAGTTCCGTCAGGTCCTCCGAACTATCCCACAGCAAGCCCTTCTCTTTCCAGGAGGTGAGCTGCGTGGGGATACCAGATCTAAACTCGGGGGCCACCGCCCACTTAGGGTCACGCGGCTCAGTGATATAGAACCACCCCGATTGCCACCCCTTGACGAATTCCACGAAGGCCCCTTCGAACCAAAGGACGTTGGGCATATTGCCCAACATGGCGCCTCCGCACTCCGCTTGAGTGCCCTTCACTACCTTCGGCTTGACATTGAAGGTCTTGAGCCACAAGCCAAAGTGGGGCTGGATGCAGAGGAAGGCCTCGCACACGACGATAAATGCCGAGATGTTGAGGATGAAGTTCGGCGCCAGATCATGGAAATCCAGGCCGTAGTAGAACATGAGCCCCCGGACAAAGGGGTGAAGTGGAAAACCCAGTCCGCGTAGGAAGTGGGGAAGAAAAACCACCCTCTCATGGGGCCTGGGGGTGGGGATGAGCTGCCCCTCGTCGGGCAGCCGGTGCGCGATGTCGCCGTACAGGTAGCCGGCGCTGCGCAGTCTTTCGATGTGCTCCTCCGTAACGGAGGAGGTCATCCACTTGCCTCCCGCTCCGGACATAACTGGGGAAGGTTGAGACAAGATGTGCGGGCTTGGGCGCTGGAGCTCGAGTGCGCGGAGATGGATAAGCGAAGGAGGAAGAAGGCGTAGGTGAAAAGGTGAATCCTTATCCTTTATATGGGCGGGCGAAGTCTACGCGTCCCCCACCGGCCTGGTAAAACTCGCTTATCCCCCAAGCGTCACCATCAATGGCGCGGTTGGGTTACCCACGTCCGTATTGGTGAGAATCCCAGATTAAGGGGGAACACGATCTCTGCTTCAACAAGACGTGCCAAGGAAACCGCTTCGCTAAATGCGCTGAGGTGGTAGAGTAAAAAAACGATTCAAGTAATGGCTTGGTAGTGGCGTGACTTCATGCTGCAAAAAATGTCAGCAGATTGAACTTGTGTATATATTATTCTCTCTACGGTGGAATGTGGAATTTATTTTGTAGAGCCGGACACTATCCTGGTGTTCACAATCTTCTATTATTCGGAGGAGGAACCCGCCTTGCAATGCCAAGCAATATACGCGTCGGACTTATTGTCATTGAAGCCTGGTTCAGGGGCTACTGAGGGAGTCCTGGATTAGGGGGTGTCCGGATAGCCGGACTACCATCATCAGCCGAACTGTCATCGGCCGGACTATCATCATCGACCGGACTCCAAGACTATGAAGATACAAGATTGAAGACTTCATCCCGTCTCCGGATGGGACTTTCCTTGGCATGGAAGGCAAGCTTGGCGATACGGATACGTAGATCTCCTACCATTGTAACCGATTCTATGTAACCCTAGCCCTCTCCGGTGTCTATATAAACCGGATGGCTCTAGTCCGTAGGACACAACAACAACCATTACAATCATACCATAGGCTAGCTTCTAGAGTTTAGCCTCCTTGATCTCGTGGTAGATCCACTCTTGTAAACATCCACAATATCAATATCAATCAAGCAGGACGTAGGGTTTTACCTCCATCAAGAGGACCCGAACCTGGGTAAAACATCGTGTCCCTTGTCTCCTGTTACCATCCGCCTAGACCCACAGTTCGGGACCCCCTACCCGAGATCCGCCGGTTTGGACACCGACACCTAGTTTATGCGCTATTCCCTAAGGGGCCGATTGGATCCAAAAGTTTAATGCTATGGTTAGAATTTATTCTTAATACTTTTCTCGTAGTTGCGGATGCTTGCGAGGGGGTTAATCATAAGTAGGTGGTTTGTTCAAGTAAGAACAACACCTAAGCACTGGTACCCTCAAGAATCAAACACAAATCGAATCAACATGATGGAAGTGACTAGACGAAGTTCCGTGTACCCTCAAGAACGCTTTGCTTATTATAAGAGACCGTTTTGGCATGTCCTTTGCCTCAAAAGGATTGGGCTACCTTGCTGCACTTTTGCTACTACTATCATTATTTTCTTGTTACAAATTATCTTGCTATCAAACTACTGTGTCACTTACAATTTCAGCACTTGCAGACATTACCTTGCTGAAAACTACTTGTCATTTCCTTCTGCTCCTCGTTGGGTTCGACACTCTTACTTATGGAAAAGGCTACAATTGATCACATATACTTGTTGGTTATCAGACCCGCGTCATGAGGGAAACTTCGGCGGCCCACTCCGGCGAGAGCGCGGCCGCAATCGCCAGGTGTGTGCTAACAAGCTTCGTAAGCGCGGCCGCAATCTGCGACCGGGCGACCAAGGCAGCCCAAACGGTTGTTGTTGCTTCTCAGGTGGCGGCAGCAAAATCTGCCTCGGGGATAGCAACTAGCGAGAGCGGCACAACAGCTGTCTGTTTCACAGCGGCGACCTTAGCCCTGATGGAGGCCTCCCACGACCATGCCGAGGCCGCCCACGCCCAGCTCGTGGCGATCACCGTACAAATCGAACAAAGTTTCTTCGACAACGGTTGACAACCCACGACCGAAGAGTTGACAATTGCCGAGAGCGTTTGAGCGGCCGTCCGTTCCTGCCGGGCATTGATAACCCACAAGTATAGGGGATCGCAATGGTTTTTGAGGGTAGAGTATTCAACTCAAATTTATTGATTCGACACAAGGGGAGCCAAAGAATATTCTCAAGTATTAGCAGTTGAGTTGTCAATTCAACCACACCTAGATAACTTAGTATCTGCAGCAAAGTATTTAGTAGCAAAGTAGTATGGAAGTAACAGTAACAGTAGCAAAAGTAACAGTAGCAGCTGTAAAGTAAATAAACAAAGAGCAATATGTGAAAAGCTCGTAGGCATTGGATCAGTGATGGATAATTATGTTGGATGCGATTCCTCATGTAATAGTTATAACATAGGGTGACACAGAACTAGCTACAATTCATCAATGTAATGTAGGCATGTATTCCGAATATAGTCATACGTGCTTATGGAAAAGAACTTGCATGACATCTTTTGTCCTACCCTCCCGTGGCAGCGGGGTGCTAATGGAAACTAAGGGATATTAAGGCCTCCTTTTAATAGAGTACTGGACCAAATCATTAACACTTAGTGAATACATGAACTCCTCAAACTACGATCATCACCGGTAAGTATCCCGATTATTGTCACTTCAGGGTTAACGGATCATAACACATAATAGGTGACTATAGACTTGCAAGATAGGACCAAGAACTCACATATATTCATGAAAACATAATAGGTTCAGATTTGAAATCATGGCACTCGGGCCCTAGTGACAAGCATTAAGCATGGCAAAGTCATAGCAACACCAATCTCAGAATATAGTGGATACTAGGGATCAAACCCTAACAAAACTAACTTGATTACATGGTAAATCTCATCCAACCCATCACCGTCCAGCAAGCCTACGATGGAATTACTCACGCATGGCGGTGAGCATCATGAAATTGGTGATGGAGGATGTTGATGATGATGACGACAACGAATCCCCCTCTCCGGAGCCCCGAACGGACTCCAGATCAGCCCTCCCGAGAGAGATTAGGGCTTGGCGGCGGATCCATATCGTAAAACATGATGAATCTTTCTCTCTGATTTTTTTTCTCCCCGAACATGAATATATGGAGTTGGAGTTGAGGTCGGTGGAGGTCTAGGGGGGCCACGAGGCAGGGGGCATGCCCCCCACCCTCGTGGACAGGGTGTGGGCCCCCAGACATTGATTCTTTCACCAATATTTTTTATTAATTCCAAAAGGTTGCTCCATGGATTTTCAGGTCATTCCGAGAACTTTTATTTCTGCATAAAAATAACACCATGGCAGTTATGCTGAAAACAGCGTCAGTCCGGGTTAGTTCCATTCAAATCATGCAAGTTAGAGTCCAAAACAAGGGCAAAAGTGTTTGGAAAAGTAGATACGACGGAGAACTTTTATATTCGAATTAGGCAGTAAAAATTTGCAATGAATAAAGCACTAGAACAAAAACTAATTGGGCCATTGGAGGAGTCATATACCAAAGAACAATCCCCCAAAGTAGTTTTGTGAATGGAGCTTTGAGCAAGGAGATCGAAAATGGCAGCAAAATGAGCTAGAACTCGTGCTTGAGCTGGATAGTGATTTTTTTGGGAGGAAGAAGAAGTGCCTGGGTGCTGGAATAAGTGGAGGGGGGCCACCGTGGGCCCATGAGGCAGGGCGCGCGCCCAGGGGTGTAGGGCATGCCCTGGACCCTCGTGGCCAGGTGCTTGATCCCCCCGATGTGTTCTCAGTGCCAGATATTCTCAAATATTCCAGAAAAATCATACTAAATTTGCAGGGCATTTGGAGAACTTTTATTTTTGGGGTATTTTTTATTGCATGGATAATTCAGAAAACAGACAGAAAATACTATTTTTGCTTTATTTAATCTAAATAAAAGAAAGTAAAAGGAGGGTACAGAAGGTTGTGCCTTCTAACTTTATCCATCTCATGCTCATCAAAACAAATCCACTAAGAAGGTTGATCAAGTCTTGTTAACAAACTCATTCTGAATAACATGGAACCGGAGAAATTTCGAATAACACTAGATTACCTCAACGGGGATATGTACATCCCCAATAATAAGAATATCATATTTCTTCTTGACAGTAAGAAGAGGAAATTCAAAACCTCCAATAATAATTGATGGAATTTTTCCAATAGAGTTGATACTATGAACTTGAGGTTGTTTCCTTGGAAAGTGTACCGTATGCTCATTACCATTAACATGAAAAGTGACATTGCCCTTGTTGCAGTCAGTAACAGCCCCTGCAGTATTCAAAAAGGGTCTACCAAGCAGAATCGACATACTATCATCCTCGTGAATATCAAGAATAACAAAGTTCATTAAGATAGTAACGTTTGCAACCACAACAGGCACATCCTCACAAATACCGACAGGTATAGCAGTTGATTTATCAGCCACTTGCAAAGATATTTCAGTAGGTGTCAACTTATTCAATTCAAGTCTACGATATAAAGAGAGAGGCATAACACTAACACCGACTCCAAGATCACATAATGCAGTTTTAACATAGTTTCTTTTAATGGAGCATGGTATAGTTGGTACTCCTGAATCTCCTAGTTTCTTAGGTATTCCACCCTTAAAAGTATAATTAGCAAGCATGGTGGAAATTTCAGCTTCTGATATCTTTCTTTTATTTGCAATAATATCTTTCATGTACTTAGCATAAGGATTTACTTTAAGCATATAAGTCAAACACATACGTAAAAAGATAGGTCTAATCATTTTAGCAAAGTGCTCAAAATCCTCATCATCCTTTTTCTTGGATGGCTTAGGAGGAAAAGGCATGGGTTTCTGAACCCATGGTTCTCTTTCTTTACTGTGCTTCCTAGCAACAAAATCTCTCTTATCATAATGTTGATTCTTTGATTGTGGGTTATCAAGATCAACAGCAGGTTCAGTCTCTACATCATTATTATTACTAGGTTGAGCATCAACATGAACATTATCATTAACATTATCACTAGGTTCATGTTCATCACCAGAGTGTGTTTCAGCATCAGAAATAGAAATATCATTGGGATTCTCAGGTGTGTCTACAACAGGTTCACTAGAAGCATGCAAAGTCCTATCATTTTTCTTTTTCTTCTTTTTAGAAGTACTAGGTGCATCAACATTATTTCTCTGAGAATCTTGCCCAATTCTCTTAGGGTGGCCCTCAGGATACAAAGGTTCCTGAGTCATTTTACCTGTTCTAGTTGCTACTCTAACAGCAAAGTCATATTTATTATTTAATTCATTGAGCAAATCGTTCTGAGCCTGAAGCACTTGTTCTGCTTGAGTGTTAACCATAGAAGCATGTTTACTAATGAGTTTAAGTTCACCCTTGACTCTAGCCATATAATCACTCAAGTGTCCAATCATGTAAGCATTTTGTTTTAATTGTCTACCAACATAAGCATTGAAGTTTTCTTGTCTATCCATAACGTCATCAAATTCATCCAAGCATTGGCTAGCAAACTTAGTAGACGGGATTTCAACTTTATCATATCTATAGAGAGAATTTACCTTTACTACCTGTGTCGGGTTATCAAGGCCATGTGTTTCTTCGATAGGTGGTATATTAAGACCATGTATTTCTTCAATAGGAGGTAAATTCTTAACATCTTCAGCTTTAATACCTTTCTCTTTCATAGATTTCTTTGCCTCCTGCATATCTTCAGGACTAAGAAATAGAACACCTCTTTTCTTCGGAGTTGGCTTAGGAGTTGGCTCAGGAAGTGTCCAATTGTTTTCATTAGTCAACATATTATTCAATAGCAATTCAGCTTGATCGACAGTTCTTTCCTTGAAAACACAACCATCACAACTATCCAGGTGGTCTCTGGAAGCATCGGTTAGTCCATTATAAAACATATCAAGTATTTCATTTTTCTTAAGAAGATGATCAGGCAAAGCATTAAAGTAATCGGAGAAGCCTCCCCCAAGCTTGTGGGAGACTCTCTTCTTCAATTTGCACAAAATTATATATTTCCCTTAAAGCAGCTTGTTTCTTATGAGCAGGGAAATATTTAGAAGAGAAGTAGTAAATCATATCCTGGGGACTACACACACAACCAGGATCAAAAGAATTAAACCAAGTTTTAGAATCACCCTTTAATGAGAACGGAAATATCTTAAGGATATAATAGTACCGAGATTTCTCATCATTAGTGAACAGGGTGGCTATATCATTTAACTTGGTAAGATGTGCCATAATAGTTTCAGATTCATAGCCATAAAAAGGATCAGATCCAACGAAACTATTTATCTCAGGATTGACGGAGAAATCATAATCCTTATCAGTAACACTGATAGGTGAAGTAGCAAAAGTAGGGTCATATTTCATTCTAGCATTCAGAGACTTCTGTTTCAGCTTAGCTAGTAACTTCTTAAGATCAGATCTATCATTGCAAGCAAGAAAATCTCTAGCAGTTTCTTCATCCATAACATAACCCTCAGGAACAACAGGCAATTCATATTTAGGGGGAGAACCTTCATCATCACTATCATTAATAATATCAGTTTCAATAATTTCATTCTCTCTAGCCCTAGCAAGTTGTTCATCAAGAAATTCGCCTAATGGCACAGTAGTATCAAGCATAGAAGTAGTTTCATCATAAGTATCATGCATAGTAGAAGTGGCATCATCAATAACATGCGACATATCAGAATTCATAGCAGAAGTAGGTTTAGGTGTCGCAAGCTTACTCATAACAGAAGGAGAATCAAGTGCAGAGGTAGATGGCAATTCCTTACCTCCCCTCGTAGTTGAGGGATAAATCTTAGTTCTTTCGTCTTTCAAGTTCCTCATAGTGATCAGCAGATATAAATCACAAGTGACTCAAAGAATAGAGCTATGCTCCCCGACAACGGTGCTAGAAAATGGTCTTGATAACCCACAAGTATAGGGGATCGCAACAGTTTTCGAGGGTAGAGTATTCAACCCAAATTGATTGATTCGACACAAGGCGAGCCAAAGAATATTCTCAAGTATTAGCAGTTGAGTTTTCAATTCAACCACTCCTGGATAACTTAGTACCTGCAACAACGTATTTAGTAGCAAAGTAGTATGGAAGTAACGGTAACAGTAGCAGCGGTAAAGTAAATAAACAAAGAGCAATATGTGAAAAGCTCATAGGCATTGGATCAGTGATGGATAATTATGTCGGATGCGATTCCTCATGTAATAGTTATAACATAGGGTGACACAGAACTAGCGCCAGTTCATCAATGTAATGTAGGCATGTATTCCGAATATAGTCATACGTGCTTATGGAAAAGAACTTGCATGACATCTTTTGTCCTACCCTCCCGTGGCAGCGGGGTCCTAATGGAAACTAGGGGATATTAAGGCCTCCTTTTAATAGAGTACCAGACCAAAGCATTAACACTTAGTGAATACATGAACTCCTCAAACTACGGTCATCACCGGTAAGTATGCCGATTATTGTCACTTCGGGGTTAAAGGATCATATCACATAATAGGTGACTATAGACTTGCAAGATAGGATCAAGAACTCACATATATTCATGAAAACATAATAGGTTCAGATCTGAAATCATGGCACTCGGGCCCTAGTGACAAGCATTAAGCATAGCAAAGTCATAGCAACACCAATCTCAGAATATAGTGGATACTAGGGATCAAACCCTAACAAAACTAACTTGATTACATGGTAAATCTCATCCAACCCATCACCGTCCAGCAAGCCTACGATGGAATTACTCACGCACGTCGGTGAGCATCATGAAATTGGTGATGGAGGATGGTTGATGATGACGACAGCGATGAATCCCCCTCTCCAGAGCCCCGAACGGACTCTAGATCAGCCCTCCCGAGAGAGATTAGGGCTTGGCGGCGGCTCCATATTGTAAAACGCGATGAATCTTTCTCACTGATTTTTTTCTCCCCGAACATGAATATATAAAGTTGGAGTTGAGGTCGGTGGAGGTCCAGGGGGCCCACGAGGCAGGGGGCGCGCCCTAGGGGGGGCGCCCCCACCCTCGTGGACAGGGTGTGGGGCCCCTGACGTTGATTCTTTCACCAATATTTTTTATTAATTCCAAAAAAGTTGCTCCGTGGATTTTCAGGTCATTCCGAGAACTTCTATTTCTCCACAAAAATAACACCATGGCAGTGCTGCTGAAAACAACGTCAGTCCGGGTCAGTTCCATTCAAATCATGCAAGTTAGAGTCCAAAACAAGGGCAAAAGTGTTTGGAAAAGTAGATACGATGGAGATGTATCAGGCATACCTTGCCACGACAGAGCCCGCCAAAGCCCAGATTGCGACCACCCACGCCCAGCTCGTGGCCGCCTATTCCAAAGATATGGTGGATGCTAACGGTGAGATGGTTGCTGAGTATGGTGCGATGGATGCCATGGAGCCCCTTCCCCAGGAGATATCGGGCGCGAGCTGGACATGGAGGAGGCAGCGGAGATCGACGAGCAGCAGCCGTAGTAGTACTCTTTGTTTTGTTTAATTATGAGCACCGGTCTTTAATTTGTTAGAGCAATGTTTAGGTCAGCTAGCTTTGTTTAATTGTTGAACTTGCTCGATTAAGAAGTGTGGGTGTGTTGTAGTCTCCTTTGTGTACCCAAATTATGCAATGGCGTGGATGACCATTGTAATTAGGGAAATTCGAACCAAAATTTTTAACGTTCAAACTCATCACACACTTGTAAAGCTATTTGAATGGTTTGTGATGTTCACATATCATACACAGTTCTGAATAAGGGACTGTGTCTGATGACACTTTGCGTGCCAGTTTTTTTGCTGAACTGATTCCAAATTTGTGGCTTCCGCGAAAATACCTACCTCCCCGCCCCCTCCCCCTTACCAAAAGCCACATTTCCCCTATTTGCACCTTCCTTTCCAAGTTGAAACCTTCATTCCTTGCTTGCAGCGTCGCCGCCTCGCCGGCGACCCTCCTTCACGCTGCTCGGCCTCGCCTATCCAGGCAGGTAATCCACACCCGACCCCCATCCTCCACCTCTATCCACATCCCACATGCCCCGACGGTCGGTGCGACCCCTTCCACCCAAATCACTGACCCCTCCACCAAATAAGCGCCGCCCTAAGCCATGGTGCATGTAGTATAGCTAGGATCTCAAGGAGCATTTGGCAGTAGAGAAGCAAATCGCGGCCGCACGCGCGGATGAGGTCGTGATGGCTGCCATTCGTGCCGACCCCTAGATCTTGGAGGAGCACATCGCCATCGAGGCCACCGTTGATGCCTCGCATGTCGATGCCGCGATGCGGTTGGCTGATTTAAATGACAGCTTGTGGTGTTTTCTCGAGCCCACCCTTGGTGCCTTCAACAAAGACTACGAGGTGTTTTCTTAGCGTGCATGTGCTTACCTCATATTGAGAGCCAGCAGGTTGGTGCATGGAGCGGCTCAGGCAACTCACCATTACGATGAGAGCACCCACGATGCGGAGGCCTCGCCCTCTTCCATGTCCAAGGAGCCAATCGTCATCGATATATCCGACAATGAGGAGTAGCTTGTCTTATTAGCTCACTATAAGGACCCATGTTCAGTTTGCTAGCTACTACCTTTCCTTAACAATTTCTAGTGAATTGTGCTATCTACTTTTTCTATGCAATCTGTTGCTCTAGTTTATATGTTCTATATGTCGTGCAATGTGGTGCTCACTTATTAACTGTTCGTTAATTAGTTGTTGTGTTAAGTTAACTGTTTGCAAATGTTATGTTCAATTCTTCAGGGTGCAATTTTGTATTGTCTTCCATGTGAGAAATAAATCGAATTTTTGTTTACAAAATACATGAGAAACAAATACAATTGTTATATTTCCAAGTTGTCAAGCATGCTTGGTTTGGTTAACTGTCTGATCTTCTAGTATGTTATACATTGTGCAATGTGGTGTTCAGTTAACATTTGGTTCATTTGTTGTGGTGTTTAGTTAACTGTTTGGTTCAATTTTGCAATGCAATGTTCAATTGTTGTGGGTGCATTCTGTTATTGTATACCATGTGAGAAATACATCGAATTTGGTTGTACTAAATACATGAGAAACAAATACAATTGCTATATTTCCAAGTTGTTAAGCATGCTTGGTTTGGTTAACTGTCTAATCTTCTATTAGGAGTATGTTATATTGTGCAACGTGGTGCTCAGTTAACATTTTGTTCATTTGTTGTGGTGTTTAGTTAACTGTTTGGTTCAATTCTGCAATGAGATGTTCAATTGTTGTGGGTGCATTCTGTTATTGTATACCATGTGAGGAATAAATTGAATTTGGTTGTACTAAATACATGAGAAACAAATACAATTGCTATATTTCCAAGTAGTTAAGCATGCTTGGTTTGGTTAACTGTCTAATCTTCTATTAGGAGTATGTTATATTGTGCAATGTGGTGCTCGGTTAACGTTTGGTTCATTTATTGTGGTGTTTAGTTAACTGCTTGGTTCAATTCTGCAATGCGATGTCCAATTGTCGTTGGTAGAATTTTGTAATGTTGTGCATGTCAGGCATAAATCAAATTTGGCCGCACTTAATACATGAGAAACATATACAAGTGCTATATTTCTTAGTTCTTAATCATGCTTGGTTTGGATAAATGAGTTTCCCATGTGACTTGAATTAATCTAATGAATCTGCAATGTGCTTATTTTTCATTAACATATTTTACTGATAGCATGCGAACCCTTACTTAACCTGATGACTAACTACCTTATATGTGTTAGAGGGAAACAATGGGAAGCATAGAGGTTTACAATCGAGGTTTGCACATGCATGGTCCTTTGTCTAATAGCACATTATTGTGCAATTGCAGGAACCATTCTAATATTTAGGTGTTTAGCAATTTGGTCTTGCACATGTAGGTCCTGCTGTCAGAGATTTTGACCCACTGTTCGACCCTTTTTGCATATGGGGAAATGAGTTGTCCATGAATATCAGTCAAGTCAAGAAACTCAAAAAGATTGTTAGGATGAAGAAATTAGCGACAAAAAACAACGAGATCTTTGTTTGCACAATGAAGAAGACATCAGTTCACTACAGGATGGTACGAACTATTATGCCTTGCCTTTTTTATTCCTTTGCCCCATTTCTAATATAGAGAAGATATTTATGCACATCCTTGTTTTCAGGCCTTTCCAAAGCAGTTCACTAATGATTACCTCTCAAACCACCTGTATGGTCAGGAGGCGAGGAAGGTATTCATACAACACCCACGGTTCAATATTGAAGTGTTCCTGAAGAGGATGAAGGATGGATGGTCAATCATCCACAGGCACTGGCCTAAAGTTGCAAAGGCCTTCAACATCAATGAAGGCTCAATATTCGCATGTACCGTCTATGATGCTAATTTCGAAAGGTTATAGATTTTGCATGTGAAACTTCGTGCTGGTGCAGTTGTGTAATGGGGTAGCTAAGTGCTGAAGCTATATGATGTTGTACTCTGATGTATTTCAATTATGAAAATGAAATATATTGTGTGCTTAATATGAAATGTCAATTATATTAATAAATGGATTATTAATAATAGGATAATTAGCCTCCTAATTGGGTTTTTCTATTGCAAACGGTTATTGAGAAAACACCATGGGCGATGACCTCAGGCAACGCACACAGTTTCTAGGAATAAACCGTGTTGGATTAATGAACAATCACACATGACATCCTCTTGAAAACTCTTTGCATTAGGCCACCTGTCGCAAATGTTTACCACATTAAAACTATGCGTGATGGACAACCTTTGTCACACAGTTTCTTCTATGCACCGTGTGTGATGCATTCAATAACGCAACGATAAAATTGTTAATACGGTGTGCAATGGAAACGCTATCACAAATGATTTAACGGGGAAAATTGTGTGTGATGTACCTGCGAACGGAAATGTTTTCCTTGGAGCAACTGTGTGGGATGTATATACGAATGGAAACATTTAGTGGGGACTGACTATGTGGGATGTACTTACGATCGGAAATGATCTTGCCTGTATAAATGTATTTTTTTAGCACTACTGTAAGTATAACCTTATTTCATCGCTCGCCAGTCGCACACGACCTCATTTTCCCGGGCGTGTGTGCCAGGAGGGCATATCCCTGACGGTTTTTGGGTCGTGTGGGAAGGACCCCCCTATCGCCCACACTCACTAGGCGATGGTTCCAAATGTCGTCGCGGAAAGGGGTTAAAAACCGTTTGTATAACACCTCACTGTACTAGTGATGAATATGCTTTGTGAGTAGTTACGTTTGTTCTTGAGGACATGTGAGAAGTCTTATTATAAGTAATCATGTGAATTTGGTATTCATTCAATATGTTGTCTTTCCTCTAGTGGTGTTATGTGAACGTCAACTACATGACACTTCACCATGATTTGGGCCTAGGGGAAGGCATTGGGAAGTACTCCCTCCGTCCCATCATATAAGAACGTTTTTGACACTAGTGTAGTGTCAAAACATTCTTATATTTGAAGGAAATATGCCCTAGAGACAAAAATAAAGTTATTATTTATTTCTTTATTTCATGATAAATGTTTATTATTCATGCTAGAATTGTATTAACCGGAAACATAATACATGTGTGAATACATAGACAATAAAGTGTCACTAGTATGCCTCTACTTGACTAGCTCATTGATCAAAGATGGTTAAGGTTCCCTAACCATAGACATGAGTTGTCATTTGATAAACGGGATCACATCATTAGGAGAATGATGTGATTGACTGGCCCATTCTGTTAGCTTAGCACTTGATCGTTTTAGCTTACTATTATTGCTTTCTTTCATGACTTATACATGTTCCTATGACTATGAGATTATGCAACTCCCGATTACCGGAGGAACACTTTGTATGCTACCAAACGTCACAACGTAACTGGGTGATTATAAAGGTGCTCCACAGGTGTTTCCGATGGTACTTGTTGAGTTGGCATAGATTGAGATTAGGATTTGTCACTCTGATTGTCGGAGAGGTATCTCTGGGCCCTCTTGGTAATGCACATCACTATAAGCCTTGCAAGAAATTTGACTAATGAGTTAGTTACGGGATGATGTGTTACAGAACGAGTAAAGAGACTTGTCGGTAACGAGATTGAGCTAGGTATTGAGATACAGACGATCGAATCTCGGGCAAGTAACATACCGATGACAAAGGGAACAACGTATCTTGTTATGCGGTTTGACTGATAAAGATCTTCGTAGAATATGTAGGAGCCAATATGAGCATCTAGGTTCCGCTATTAGTTATTGACCAGAGACGTGTCTCGGTCATGTCTACATAGTTCTCGAACCCGTAGGGTCCGCACGCTTAACATTTGGTGATGATCGGTATTATGAGTTTATGCATTTTGATGTACCGAACGTAGTTCCGAGTCCTGGATATGATCTCGGACATGACGAGGAGTATCGAAATGGTCGAGACATAAAGATCGATATATTGGATGACTATGTTTGGACTTCGGAAGTGTTCCGGGCAAGTTCGGGCATATACCGGAGTACCGGAGGGTTACCGGAACCTCCCAGGGAGTATAATGGGCCATATGGGCCTTAGTGGAGAAGAGGAGGGGCGGCCAAGGCTGGGCCACGTGCCCCCTCCCCCTCTAGTTGGAATTGGACAAGGAGGGGGGCGGCGCCCCCCTTTCCTTCCCCCCTCTCTCCTCCTTCCCCCTTCTCCTACTCCTATTAGGAAAGGAGGAGTCCTACTCCCGGTGGGAGTAGGACTCCCCCCTTGGCGCGCCCTCCTCCTTGGTCGGCCGCCTCCCCCCTAGCTCCTTTATATACGGGGGCGGGGGGGCACCCCAAGACACACAAGTTGATCATTGATCTTTAGCCGTGTGTGGTGCCCCCCTCCACCATAATCCCCCTCGGTCATATCGTAGCGGTGCTTAGGCGAAGCCCTGCATTGGTAGCTTCATCAACACCGTCATCACGCTGTCGTGCTGACGGAACACTCTCTCGAAGCTCTACTGGATCGTGAGTTCGTGGGACGTCATCGAGCTGAACGTGTGCAGATCGCGGAGGTGTCGTACGTTCGGTACTTGGATCGGTCGATCGTGAAGATGTACGACTACATCAACCGCGTTGTCATAACGCTTCCGCTTATGGTCTACTAGGGTAAGTGGAAGACACTCTCCCCTCTCATTGCAGTGCATCACCATGATCTTGCGTGTCCATAGGAATTTTTTTGAAATTACTATGTTACCCAACAGTGGCATCCAAGCCAGGTTTATGCGTAGATGTTATATGCACGAGTAGAACACAAGTTAGTTGTGGGCGATACAAGTCATACTGCTTACCAGCATGTCATACTTTGGTTCGGCGGTATTGTTGGATGAAGCGGCCCGAACCGACAGTACGCGTACTCTTACGCGAGACTGGTTCTACTGACGTGCTTTGCACATAGGTGGCTGGCGGGTGTTAGTTTCTCCAACTTTAGTTGAACCGAGTGTGGCTACGCCCGGTCCTTGAGAAGGTTAAAATAGCACTAACTTGACGAAATATCATTGTGGTTTTGATGTGTAGGTAAGAACGGTTCTTGCTCAGCCCGTAGCAGCCACGTAAAACTTGCAACAACAAAGTAGAGGATGTCTAACTTTTTTTTGCAGGGCATGTTGTGATGTGATATGGTCAAGACATGATGCTAAATTTTATTGTATGAGATGATCATGTTTTGTAACAAAGTTATCGGCAACTGGCAGGAGCCATATGGTACTTTATTGTATGCAATGCAATCGCCCTGTAATTGATTTACTTTATCACTAAGCGATAGCGATAGTCGTAGAAGCAATAGTTGGTGAGACGACGACGATGCTACGATGAAGATCAAGGTGTCGCGCCGGTGACGATGGTGATCATGATGGTGCTTTGAAGATGGAGATCAAAGGCACAAGATGATGATGGCCATATCATATCACTTACATTGATGGCATGTGATGTTTATTTTTATGCATCTTATTTTGCTTTGATTGATGGTAGCATTATAAGATGATCTCTCACTAAATTTCAAGGTATAAGTGTTCTCCCTGAGTATGCACCATTGCCAAAGTTCGTCGTGCCAAGACACCACGTGATGATCGGGTGTGATAAGCTCAACGTTCACATACAATGGGTGCAAGCCAGTTTTGCACACGCAGAAATACTCGGTTAAACTTGACGAGCCTAGCATATGCAGATATGGCCTCGGAACACTAAGACCGAAAGGTCGAACATGAATCATATAGTAGATATGATCAACATAGTGATGTTCACCATTGAAAACTACTCCATCTCACGTGATGATCGGTTTTGGTTTAGTTGATTTGGATCACATGATCACTTAGATGATTAGAGGGATGTCTATCTAAGTAGGAGTTCTTTAGTAATATGATTAATTGAACTTAAATTTATCATGAACTTAGTACCTGATAGTATTTTGCTTGTCTATGTTGTTGTAGATGGATGTCCCGTGTTGTTGTTCCGTTGAATTTTAATGCGTTCCTTGAGAAAGCTAAGTTGAAAGATGATGGTAGCAATTACACGGACTGGGTCCGTAACTTGAGGATTATCCTCATTGCTGCACAGAAGAATTACGTCCTAGAAGCACTGCTGGGTGCCAGGCCTGCTACAGATGCAACTAACGATGTTAAGAATGTCTGGCAGAGCAAAGCCGATGACTACTCGATAGTTCAGTGTGCCATGCTTTATGGCTTAGAACCGGGACTTCAACGACGTTTTGACCGTCATGGAGCATATGAGATGTTCCAGGAGCTGAAGTTAATATTTCAAGCAAATGCCCGGATTGAGAGATATGAAGTCTCCAATAAGTTCTATAGCTGCAAGATGGAGGAGAACAGTTCTGTCAGTGAACATATACTCAAAATGTCTGGGTATAATAATCACTTGATTCAACTGGGAGTTAATCTTCCTGATGATAGTGTCATTGACAGAATTCTTCAATCACTACCACCAAGCTACAAGAGCTTCATGATGAACTATAATATGCAAGGGATGAACAAGACAATTCCCGAGCTCTTCGCAATGCTAAAGGCTGCGGAGGTAGAAATCAAGAAGGAGCACAAAGTGTTGATGGTCAATAAGACCACCAGTTTCAAGAAAAAGGGTAAAGGGAAGAAGAAGGGGAACTTCAAGAAGAACGGCAAACAAGTTGCTACTCAAGAGAAGAAACCTAAATCTGGACCTAAGCCTGAGACTGAGTGCTTCTACTGCAAAGGGACTGGTCACTGGAAGCGGAACTGCCCCAAGTATTTGGCGGATAAGAAGGATGGCAAGGTGAAGAAAGGTATATGTGATATACATGTTATTGATGTGTACCTTACTAGAGCTCGCAGTAGCACCTGGGTATTTGATACTGGTTCTGTTGCTAATATTTGCAACTCGAAACAGGGACTACGGATTGAGCAAAGATTGGCTAAGGATGAGGTAATGATGCGCGTGGGAAATGGTTCCAAAGTCGATGTGATCGTCATCGGCACGCTACCTCTACATCTACCTTCGGGATTAGTTTTAGACCTGAATAATTGTTATTTGGTGCCAGCGTTAAGCATGAACATTATATCTGGATCTTGTTTGATGCGACATGGTTATTCATTTAAATCTGAGAATAATGGTTGTTCTATTTATATGAGTAATATCTTTTATGGTCATGCACCCTTAAAGAGTGGTCTATTTATCTTGAATCTCGATAGTAGTGATACACACATTCATAATGTTGAAGCCAAAAGATGCAGAGTTGATAATGATAGTGCAACTTATTTGTGGCACTGCCATTTAGGTCATATTGGTGTAAAGCGCATGAAGAAATTCCATACTGATGGACTTCTGGAATCACTTGATTATGAATCACTTGGTACATGCAAACCATGCCTTATGGGCAAGATGACTAAAACGCCGTTCTCCGGAACAATGGAGCGAGCAACAAATTTGTTGGAAATCATACATACTAGTGTATGTGGTCCAATGAATATTGAGGCTCACAGCGGGTATCGTTATTTTCTCACCTTCACAGATGATTTAAGCAGATATTGGTATATCTACTTAATGAAACATAAGTCTGAAACATTTGAAAAGTTCAAAGAATTTCAGAGTGAAGTTGAAAATCATCGTAACAAGAAAATAAAGTTTCTACGATCTGATCGTGGAGGAGAATATTTGAGTTACAATTTTGGTCTACATATGAAACAATGCGGAATAGTTTCGCAACTCACGCCACCCGGAACACCACAATGTAATGGTGTGTCCAAATGTCGTAATCGTACTTTATTAGATATGGTGCGATCTATGATGTCTCTTACTGATTGCCGCTATCGTTTTGGGGTTATGCTTTAGAGACGGCTGCATTCACGTTAAAAAGGGCACCATCAAAATCCGTTGAGACGACGCCTTATGAACTATGGTTTGGCACCAAAGTTGTCATTTCTTAAAGTTTGGGGTTGCGACGCTTATGTGAAAAAGCTTCAATCTGATAAGCTCAAACCCAAATCAGAGAAATGCGTCTTCATAGGATACCCAAAGGAGACTGTTGGGTACACCTTCTATCACAGATCCGAAGGCAAAAGCATTTGTTGCTAAGAATGGATCCTTTTTAGAGAAGGAGTTTCTCTCGAAAGAATTGAGTGGAAGGAAAGTAGAACTTGATGAGGTAACTATACCCGCTCCCTTATTGGAAAGTAGTTCATCACAGAAACCTGTTCATGTGACACCTACACCAATTAGTGAGGAAGCTAATGATATTGATCATGAAACTTCAGATCAAGTTACTACCAAACCTCATAGGTCAACCAGAGTAAGATCCGCACCAGAGTGGTACGGTGATCCTATTCTAGAGGTCATGTTACTTGACCATGGCGAACCTACGAACTATGAGGAAGTGATGATGAACCCAGATTCCGCAAAATGGCTTGAGGCCATGAAATCTGAGATGGGATCCATGTATGAGAACAAAGTGTGGACTTTGATTGACTTGCCCGATGATCGGCAAGCCATCGAGAATAAATGGATCTTCAAGAAGAAGACTGATGCTGACGGTAATATTACTGTCTACAAAGCTCGACTTGTTGCAAAAGGTTTTCGACAAGTTCAAGGGGTTGACTACGATGAGACTTTCTCACCCGTAGTGATGCTTAAGTCTGTCTGAATCATGTTAGCAATTGCCGCATTTTATGATTATGAAATTTGGCAAATGGACGTCAAAACTGCATTCCTGAATGGATTTCTGGAAGAAGAGTTGTATATGATTCAACCAGAAGGTTTTGTCGATCCGAAAGGTGCTAACAAAGTGTGCAAGCTCCAGCGATCCATTTATGGACTGGTGCAAGACTCTCAGAGTTGGAATAAACGTTTTGATAGTGTGATCAAAGCATATGGTTTTATACAGACTTTTGGAGATGCCTGTATTTACAAGAAAGTGAGTGGGAGCTCTGTAGCATATCTAATATTATATGTTGATGACATATTGTTGATTCGAAATGATATATAATTTCTAGATATCATAAAGGGATACTTGAATAAAAGTTTTTCGATGAAAGACCTCGGTGAAGCTGCTTACATATTAGGCATCAAGATCTATAGAGATGGATCAAGACGCTTAATTGGACTTTCACAAAGCACATACCTTGACAAAGTTTTGAAAAAGTTCAAAATGGATCAAGCAAAGAAAGGGTTCTTGCCGGTGTTACAAGGTGTGAAGTTGAGTCAGACTCAATGCCCACCACTGTAGAAGATAGAGAGAAAATGAAAAAATGTTCCCTATGCTTCAGCCATAGGCTCTATCATGTATGCAATGTTGTGTACCAGACATGAGGTGTGCCTTGCTATTAGTTTACCAGGGAGGTACCAAAGTAATCCAGGAGTGGATCACTGGACAGCGGTCAAGAACATCCTGAAATTCCTGAAAAGCACTAAGGATATGTTTCTCGTTTATGGAGGTGACAAAGAGGTCGCCGTAAATGGTTATATCGATACAAGCTTTGACACTGATCCGGATGATTCTAAATCATAGACCGGATACGTGTTCATATTGAACGGTGGAGCTGTCAGTTGATGCAGTTCTAAACAAAGCATCGTGGCGGGATCTACGTGTGAAGCGGAGTACATAGCTGCTTTGGAAGCAGCAAATGAAGGAGTCTGGATGAAGGAGTTCATATCTGATCTAGGTGTCATACCTAGTGCATCGGGTCCAGTGAAAATCTCTTGTGACAATACTGGTGCAATTGCCTTGGCAAAGGAATCTAGATTTCACAAGAGAACCAAGCACATCAAGATACTCTTCAATTCCATCTGTGACCAAGTCCAGGTGGGAGACATAGAGATTAGCAAGATACATACGGATCTGAATGTTGTAGACCCGTTGACTAAGCCTCTCTTATGAGAAAAACATGATCAGCACCAAGACTCCATGGGTGTTAGAATCATTACTATGTAATCTAGATTATTGACTCTAGTGCAAGTGGGAGACTGAAGGAAATATGCCCTAGAGGCAATAATAAAGTTATCATTTATTTCCTTATTTCATGATAAATGTTTATTATTCATGCTATAATTGTAATAACCGGAAACATAATACATGTGTGAATACATAGACAATAAAGTGTAACTAGTATGCCTCTACTTGACTAGCTCGTTGATCAAAGATGGTTAAGGTTTCCTAACCATAGACATGAGTTGTCATCTGATAAACGGGATCACATCATTAGGAGAATGATGTGATTGACTTGACCCATTCTGTTAGCTTAGCACTTGATCATTTTAGTTTACTGTTATTGCTTCCTTCATGACTTATACATGTTCCTATGATTATGAAATTATGCAACTCCCGATTACCGGAGGAACACTTTGTGTGCTACCAAACGTCACAACGTAACAGGGTGATTATAAAGGTTCTCTATAGGTGTTTCCGATGGTACTTGTTGAGTTGGCATAGATCGAGATTAGGATCTGTCGCTCCGATTGTCGGAGAGCTATCTTTGGGCCCTCTCGGTAATGCACATCACTATAAGCCGTGCAAGCAATGTGACTAATGAGTTAGCTACGGGATAATGTATTACAGAACAAGTAAAGAGACTTGCCGGTAACGAGATTGAGCTAGGTATTGAGATACCGACGATAGAATCTCGTGCAAGTAACATACTGATGACAAAGGGAACAACATATGTTGTTATGTGGTTTGACTAATAAAGATCTTCGTAGAATATGTAGGAGCCAATATGAGCATCCAGGTTCCGCTATTGGTTATTGACCGGAGACGTGTCTCGGTCATGTCTACATAGTTCTCGAACCCGTAGGGTCCGCACGCTTAACATTCGGTGACGATCGATATTATGAGTTTATGTGTTTTGATGTACCGAAGGTAGTTCGGAGTCCCAGATATGACCACGGACATGACGAGGAGTCTCGAAATGGTCGAGACATAAAGTTGGATATATTGGATGACTATGTTTGGACTTCGGAAGTGTTCCGGGCAAGTTCGGGCATATACCGGAGTACCGAAGGGTTACCGGAACCTCCCGAGGAGTATAATGGGCCATATGGGCCTTAGTGGAGAAGAGGATGGGCGGCCAAGGCTAGTCCGCGTGCCCCCTCCCCCTCTAGTATGAATTCGACAAGTAGGGGGGTGACGCCCCCCTTTCCTTCCCCACTCTCTCCTCCTTCCCCCTTCTCCTACTCCTACTAGGAAAGGAGGAGTGAGGGAGTCCTGGACTAGGGGGTGTCCGGATAGCCGAACTATCATCATCGGCCGGACTCAAAGACTATGAAGATACAAGATTGAAGACTTTGTCCCGTGTCTGGATGGGACTTTCCTTGGCGTGGAAGGCAAGCTTGGCGATACGGATATGTAGTGTCAGGTCCCCGACTCGATGTCACATCGATCTAGCCGGTAACACCTCATATCACTTTGCGGCCTCACGCACGGTATCCCCACGGGTGTCGCCTTACCTTTGCCCGGGACCGTTTGCGCCTTTTGGCTCACGTATATGATAGTGTTGCTAGCATCCATATGATAAAGAGCCCGGGCTGACATGACTAGTCGTAAACCCAAAGTGGCACAGACTTACAGGGACAGGCATCCATGACCCAGCTTCGAACGTGTCGGTCATCAGCAAGTGGGTCAGGGCTGTAGCACTGGGCTAGCAGGACTCCGGTAAACCGGGCTGTAGCGGGCTAACAGGACTCCGGTACTCAAAGCGTGACATTTCCCCGAAGGGACAGACACAGGAACGAAGAAGGACACATGCCGGACAGCCTAAGTGTTCCAGAGCAGTAGCAAGCTACCATGGCTCAGCGGTAACACTAGGAGACATTTCCCGGTAAGAGAGGCTACTAAAGATAAACAACTAGATAGTCAGATCCCACACATACCAAGCATTTCAATCATACACACAATATGCTCGATATGTGCAAATACAACGAAGCATCACAACATGACTCTACGACACAAGTACTTTATTTAAGGCTCAGGGAGCCATACATAGCATACACAAAGATACGGGTCACACGACCCAGCATTCAAGTCATACAGTCATACAAACCAGCAGCAGAAGTACATTGTCTGAGTACAGACAACTAGTAAAATAAAAGAGGCTTGGAAAGCCTAGCTATACTACGTGGTCCTTCACAAGCTCAGGGTCACCACCTGGGCCTTTAGCCTACTCGTTGATGTCAACGTCTACATAGAACCCATCAGAAGGGGTTGCAGCGTCTTCTGTAAAAATGTAAATTATAGCAACATGAGTACAAAGGTACTCAGCAAGACTTACATCAGATCCTACATACATGCATATTATCAAGAAGGGTTGGTGGAGTTATTGCAGCAAGCCAGCTTTGACCCTTGGCTAGGCTATCCTACGATACTCCAACTTGAAATGGTTTTGCGCACACGAGTCCACTACTCATCACTTCAATACACTACCGGGGATCCGCCTCCGTCTTCCTACGGAAGAGCCATCCTCGGCACTCACACTTATCTTGAGGCTTTTAACAGTTTCCATTTACTTGTCTATGAACTGTATAGGCAACCAAGTAGTCCTTTACCGCGGACGCGGATATTCGAATAGATTATGATAACCCTGCAGGGGTGTACTTCTTCATACATGTTTCCACCACTTAGCGTCTGCACACGACATGTGCTCGGCAGACTTCAAGCGAAAGCCGACGTGGGTGTAGACCACGATCTACCTAAACACTTAAGTCTCTAGTCCAGGTTTATCGCCTATCCAGGTTCCATCCGCAGGGAGTCCGGCCGAGGTTTCCCATACGGCCCCGAACGATGTGAACAGGGTTCCCGAGATACCTAACGGGTATTCGGTACACCGTGCCACGTACCTACCGCATCACAGCCCACCCCTACGGTCAGCGCTGTCCACGGCCTCCAGTAGGCTACAAACACCAGAAACTACTTGCAACTCCTGGACAGAGAGCTAGGGTGATTAAGAAGTCGAGCGGGGTCATATTTCAGGGCCCAATGCATGGTAGTAGCTGTATCTTAAATCACACATACAGATCTCAGTGCTTAAGGTCGGCTTCAATGAAACAACCCACCATGTACTCCTACATGGCCTCTCATCGATACCTTTACCAAATCGTGTTCACCACACCACTCTCATTACCGACATAATCATTTCACTCTAGCCATCACCCAGATGAACTAGACCTGACACGACTCTAAGCATAGCAGGCATAGCAAGGTAGGAACAACACATACATATGGCTCAATCAACTCCTACACATGCTAGTGGGTTTCATCTAGTTACTGTGGCAATGACAGGTCATGCAGAGGAAATGGGTTCAACTACCGTAGCACACAGCAGTTTGAAACGCGTTGTCTTAATGCAGTAAAAGAGAGCAGGAGCGAGAACATGGGATTGTATCGATATGATCAAATGGTTGGTTGCTTGCCTGATGGTTCGATGCACTGATACGGTTCTTCGTTAGGGTAATCACGGTACTCCTCGGAGGCAGAACCTGCCGCAAAGAACACCGATACACAACCATCACCAAACAATGTGCAACAATATGATGCATGCATGAAACATAGCAATATGAGTGTGTTGGGCTAATGCAACTAAGACCATAAGGGTTTGAGCAAATTTGAATCAAAGATTCAAATTTCAAACTCAAACATGGCCCTTTAAAGTGTTTTTCCTTGTTCTGCTTGAAACATCAATTTAACTTGTTTGATCATGCATGAAAATGGTACAGATGGATAGATTGGATTTTTCTGATCATTTTTCATATATAATTTGTCCAATTTGGAGTTACAGAATAAAAGTTATGAATTTTTGAAGTTTAAATAATATTCTGGAATTTCCTGATTTAATTTAAATCCAGAAATATAAATATTGCGCCAGCATGACGTCAGCATGACGTCAGTGGTCAACTGCGGCTGGCTGAGGTCAAACCTGACGTGTGGGGTCCACACGTCAGTGACAGGGGGGGTTAGCAGGTTTAATTTATTCCTAATTAGGGGTTAGTGGCGCTGGGGCCCACTGTCAGTGTCAGGGGGGTTAATTAATCGGTGATTAGCACTAATCTGACCACCTGGACGACGGGGCCCACGCGTCAGTGACCCTGGGGGGTCAAACCCCAGGTCAGACAGGTCAAACCCACCGGCGACATGACGCCGGCGGGGCCCGAGACGGCGGCGCGATGCGGAATCGCGCTACAGGGCACGGGCGAGGCCGTGCTTGGGCTCGTTGGAGAGCTCTTGCTCCCGCGCGTCGAACGGTGGTGGTGGCCGTGCCTGAGGTGGCCGGTACCGACGACGGCGACGACCGTGGCGGCTGCCGGAGCTCGGTTGAGCTCGGGGTCGAGGCTACAACGGCTGCGGGGATGCGGGGTTGGCACCTACGGCTTCTACGTGGTGCGGTGAGGACGTGGGTGTGCTCGGTTGGGCGCTACGGTGCCTGTGGCCACGACGGCGACGAGGCACGGCGGCGGCGAGCTTCGGAGCTCAAGGGGGCGGCAGCTACAGGAGGCTAGGGACGACGGGGCAAGGGGGAATCGAATCAGTGGCTCACCGCGGAGCTGCAGGGATGGTTAGCGGGCTCGGGGACGTCCGATAGCTCCCGATTCGACGGCGACGATCTCCGGTGGCCGAGAAGGGGAACGGCGACATGGCGGCGATGCAGGGCTTCCGGAGGCCTGTGGAGCGGTGGGGAGGAAGAGGGGGTCGAGGTGGAGCTCCTGAGCTAGTCGGGGAAGCGAGGGGTGGCCGGTGACGGCTGCTATGGCGAACGGCGGCGACGGTGGTGTTCGGCCGTGTGAGAAAGAGCGAGGGAGAGGAGGGAAGAGCCGAGGAAGAGTGAGAGAGAGCAGGGGGGAGGGCGTGGCGTCGTCCGGGGCATCGAGCGAGGAGGGGAGGGCAGGCAGGCAGGCGAGCAGGTGGCGTGGCGCGGTGGCGCGCGCGCGCCGGGCACACTCCCCTCCCTCTGTCGAGGACGAAGACGACAGAGGAGGGAGGCGGGCTGGGCCGCCTGCTGGCTGGGCCGGCCAGCTGGCTGGGCTGCACAGGGAGGAGCCCAGGTAAGCTTCTCCCTTTTAAATTATTTCTGTTTTCTAATTTCTGACATTTGTTTTGATTTAAATAAAATATTAAATCATTTATTTACCTTATGCCAATTTTTGCAGGGGCTAGATATATTATTCCAGAGCTCCTTTATAAATGGCATAATATTTGGACATATATTAATATATATAACTAATATATTTCCAATGCAAATATTTATGCATTAATTCCAAATGCCCAAAATAAATACCTATGAGCTCTTAAAAATATTGGTTTGATTTTTATCTCTGTCCAATATTTTCAGAGAGCAACATGAGCATTTTCTTGGACCTTTTTGGAGAAATTTTTATTTGGATCATTTTCAGAAATGATTCTGAGGGTTTCACAAATCCCCATTTCAATTTAAATGGAATTTTAAACATGATGCACACACTGTGATGCATGACTAGCTAGGGTGTGACAACTCACCCCCACTCAAAAGAATCTCGTCCCGAGATTTGGGTTCCTCCGGGAAGAAGGCGGGATACTCAAGTCGAAGACGATCCTCCCTTTCCCAAGTTGCTTCATCCTCAGAATGGTGCGACCATTGAACTTTGAGAAACTTGATATTATGACGTCGGGTGGTACGTTCGGCCTGATCGAGGATACGCACGGGGTACTCTCGATATGTAAGATTATCTTGGAGATCAAGCGTTTCGTGGTCCACTTCACGGATAGGATCCGAGAAGCAACGCCTGAGTTGAGAAACGTGGAAGACATCGTGGACTCTGGAGAGGTGCGGAGGTAGTTCCAACTGGTAGGCAACTTCTCCTCGTTTGGCGAGAATGCGAAAAGGTCCAATGTAACGAGGAGCCAATTTGCCTTTGATACCGAAACGATGGGTTCCCTTCAGAGGGGTGACCCGAAGATAAGCCTTCTCGTCAACCTCGAAAGTCATAGCCTTATGTTTTCGGTCATATTGACTCTTTTGACGAGATTGGGCTGTTTTCAACTTTTCACAAACGATACGAACTTGTTCTTCTGCTTCCTGAATCATATCCGGGCCAAAGAATTGTCTTTCCCCGGTCTCTGACCAGTTAAGGGGTGTTCGACACCGTCGTCCATAGAGAACTTCAAAAGGGGCTTTACCCAAGCTAGATTGATAGCTGTTGTTGTAAGCGAATTCGGCAAATGGAAGGCACTTCTCCCAGTCCATTCCGAATGAGATAACAGAGGCTCGAAGCATGTCTTCTAGAATTTGGTTGACGCATTCCACTTGACCACTCGACTGAGGGTGGAAGGCGGTGCTAAAGGAGAGACGGGTTCCCATAGCATTTTGGAAACTTTCCCAAAATCGAGAGGTGAAAAGACTTCCTCGATCCGAGTTAATTTCCAAAGGAACACCATGGAGAGACACTATTCGGGAGATGTATAAGTCTGCCAGCTGACTAGCGGTTATACTCTCACGAACAGGTAGGAAATGGGCTACTTTGGAAAGACGATCGACAACGACGAAGATAGCATTATTCCCTCTCTTGGTCCTGGGAAAACCGGTAATGAAATCCATACCAATTTTATCCCATTTCCATTCAGGAATAGCTAAGGGTTGAAGGGTGCCAGCAGGCCGTTGATGCTCTGCTTTTACACGACGACAGACGTCGCAATTTGCAATAAACTGAGCAATTTATCTCTTCATCCTAGTCCACCAGAACCTCTGGCGTAGGTCCTGATACATCTTAGTACTACCGGGATGAATAGTGAGAGGAGATTCATGAGCCTCCTTAAGGATCAACTGCCGTAGATGCTGGTTCTTGGGAACCACTAGACGGTTCTCAAAGTACACAACACCATGATCATTTGTGGAGAAACAACTAGCACCTCCGCTAGCAATGTTCTCTTTGATTTTAGATATTCCCTTATCTCGCTTTTGGGCAGCGATGATTTGATCCGTAAGAGTAGGTTTTGCTACCAAGGTGGAAAGAAAACCTTGAGGTACAATGTGAAGGTTAAACTTCCGAAATTCCTCATGGAGTAGCGGTTGACTTTGTTGTAACATCAGGTTGTTACAATAAGATTTACGACTTAGCGCATCAGCCATGACGTTGGCTTTCCCTGGGGTGTAGGTTATTCCTAAGTCGAAGTCTGTGATCAATTCAACCCAACGTCTTTGCCTGAGATTCAGATCCGGTTGGGTGAAAATGTACTTCAGACTTTGGTGATCAGTGAATATTTCGCAACGATTACCGAGGAGGTAATGTCGCCAGGTCTTAAGTGCATAGACTACGGCTGCAAGCTCTAGATCATGAGTAGGATAATTCTCCTCATGTGGGTGCAATTGCCGTGAGGCGTAAGCAATTACGTGTCGATCTTGCATGAGAATGCAACCTAGTCCTTGTCGCGAGGCGTCGCAGTAGATAACAAAGTCCTTGGAGAAGTCTGGCGGTACCAGTACGGGAGCAGAGGTCAGGCGTCTTTTCAGTTCCTGAAAGCTGTGCTCACATTGTGGAGTCCATTCGAACTTCTTATCTTTCTTGAGGAGTTCGGTTAGAGGTTTAGCAACCTTGGAGAAGTTCTCGACAAAGCGGCGACAATAGCTCGCTAAGCCTAGAAAACTCCGAACTTGCTTGACCGATTCAGGTGGAGTCCAATTAAGGACGGCTTGAACTCGCTCAGGGTTAACAGAAATACCTTTACCAGATATTACATGACCTAGATAGGTCACTTCTGACAACCAGAATTCACATTTAGAAAATTTGGCATAAAGGCGATGCTCTCGAAGTTTCTTCAACACTAGCCTTAAATGTTCGGCATGTTCTTCCTCGTTCTTGGAGTAGATGAGTATATCATCGAGATAAACTACGACGAATTTATCCAAATACTCCATGAAGATTGAGTTCATTAACCGAGAAAAGGTGGCTGGAGCGTTGGTTAAACCGAAGGACATGACGGTGTACTCGTATTGGCCATAACGAGTAACAAAGGCCATTTTAGGGATGTCCCCGTTTCTGATTTTGATTTGATGGTAGCCCAACCTCAAATCCATCTTGGAAAGGACTGAGGATCCAGCGAGCTGATCGTACAGGTCGTTGATCCTGGGAAGCGGATATTTGTTCTTGATTGTGACCAAATTGACAGGTCGGTAATCTACAACCATCCGGTCCGTACCATCCTTCTTCTTGACGAATAGGACGGGGCAAGCCCACGGAGAAGAGCTAGGTCGGATGAAACCCTTTTTCAAGGACTCATCGAGTTGTTTCTTAAGCTCGGCTAGCTCTAGTGGTGCCATCTTATAAGGTCTTCTAGCAATCGGAACGGTTCCTGGAATGAGGTCTATTACGAACTCAACATCCCTGTCAGGAGGAACACCTGGCAATTCCTCTGGAAAGACATCCGGGAAGTCACGGACTACCGGAATGTCCTCAAGGTCTGGCAAAGGGCTGGCGTTAAGAGAATATAATTGTCGCTTGGCTATTCGGGTCAAGACATTGACTATCTTCCCCGAAGGATGGGTGAGTTGAACAATCCTAGAGAAGCAATCAATTTGGGCATGATGAGCTGACATCCAGTCCATACCCAGAATGATATTAATATCTGAAGATTTAAGGGCTATCAAAGATGCGAGAAAAACAAGTCTGTCGACTTGGATTTCATTTCCATGGCTTACTCTAGAAGTTTGCCATTTGGATCCCGGAGTTTGAATTACCATAGAGGTTGGCATAACACCGAATGCGACGTTATGCAAACGAGCATAATTTTCAGATATAGAAGAATGAGAGGTTCCTGTATCGAAAAGAACAGATGCCGGGTGGCAATTAACAAGAAGCATACTGAGAACGACATTGGGATCCTCTTGAGCTTCTTCGGCAGAGATACAGTTGACATGGCCACGTGAAGCGGTGACCGGCTTGGCGTGGAATATTTTTCCTGTCGGCTTGCCACGGCCAACAGCTTTAGCAGACTGGTTGGGGTTGGTCTGGGGACACTCACGCATATAGTGACCAGATTCCCCACACTTGAAACAGGTCACGGAACTGGTACGTGGAGGAGCATTGTTGGTTGGACCACCATAGGGCTTGGCCGGTGCAGACTGTTGAACGGGGCGAGGCGCCTGGAAGGATGGCCTCGGTGTGAACCTGGGTGGCAGGGCGGTGTTGGGTACCCACACGCGGCGCTTCTGAGGACCAGCACCGGATGAGGAACCCATGTCACGGCCATGCTTGCGTGTTGCGTCATAGTCAGTCTGACCAGTTTCAGCACTGATGGCTTTGTTGACAAGTTTCTGAAAAGATGTGCACTCATGCAGACGGAGGTCGCGGCGAAGCTCAGGACTAAGGCCCTTACGGAACCTTGCTTGCTTCTTGGCGTCAGTAGAAACTTCCTCGGTTGCATATCGTGCGAGATTACCAAACTCCCTGCTGTAAACATCCACAGAAAGTCGGCCTTGGGTGAAACTGCAGAATTCCTCACGTTTACGGTCCATGAGACCCTCCGGAATGTGATGTTCACGGAAAGCCTCACTGAATTCAGCCCAAGTAGTGACATGGCCCGCTGGGCGCATAGCTCCATAATTCTCCCACCATAGACTAGCGGGGCCTTCAAGATGATATGCAGCAAAGGTGACCTTGTCAGCCTCCGCTACCAGCGCGGAACGCAGTTTGTGAGCGATACTGCGAAGCCAGTCATCAGCGTCGAGAGGCTCGATGGAGTGGTGGAACGTGGGTGGATGTAATTTAATAAAATCACTGAGTGACACCACGTTAGTCCTCTGATGGTGTGCTGTATTCTGTTCAATACGCTCCAACAAACGGTTGGTCTCCCGCTTGTTTCTCTCAGCTTCCATCATAACCTCGGCTAGGGAAGGAGGATGAGGCAGATTTTCATTCCTGCCTTCACTGCCTTCGGCCTGCTCTTGAGAAGCAGGGTTAGCGCGCGTGTTGACCATCCTAGGTAAACAAGACAATGATTTAGTCAGGATGATAAAATTCCGACATAGGATACAGAATGTAAAGAATAACTCGAAATGCAAGATGATCATCCGTATGACATGGTAGATACAAAGACTGCTTCTTTATTCCATCGTCATACACACCATACAGGGTTTAGTACAAGACCAAACAAAGTACTATTACGGTGAAAGAGGATTACATCTCATCGGAGGCATTCCAAGCTCCTATACATTATTTTTCTACACCTCCGGAAAGAGTACAAACTAGGTCATATCCCACGAGTCACGCGGGACGATAGATGACACAGCTAGTGCGAACTAGTGATACTATCACTAACTCAGACCGATCCGTAGTAGTCCTCGTAGAAGTCACCTCCATAGCCTGGAAGCTCAACATGATCATCCGGAAACAGACGATCTCGCGGAGCTTGTGGACCATAGGGGCTAGGATGAGGTCTTGGACCAACAGATGGTGGCCTGCGGGGACCGCGAGGTGGGGTGAGGCCTCCTACATCACGCCAACACATCACGTCTGGCAGAGCAGATCTCACAGGATAGAGATCGCGCATATCCGAATATCCAGCTTGCACCGCCGGTGCAAACCGAGTCAAAGTAGCCCAGTGGTCAGCACGGGTATTGAAGAGCTCTAACCTCAAGGCCCGATTTTCACGGTCCTTATCCTCGAGCATCTCAGCAGTGGTGCGAGTCCGTGAATCCTCCTGGGTGGGGTCAGCATAGATAGCCTGGAGATACCCTTGTGCTCCCGGAAGTGATCCTGGCATATACCGGAAATCAGAGTCCCGAAATAGACCAGATCTGACTCGCATAATGGTCATCATAGAGTAGGCGGCGTCCTACACAGCCATCTCAATAGTAACCCCGAGTCCATAGGAGCAATGAAGGGGCTCGGTGGATCCAGGATAAGATGGAAATATCCTGACAGTGCAGAGATACTGGCTTTGATTAAAGTCTCGGAATTGCTCTTCGACCGTGTACTCAGGATACCAGCGGTATCCAGCCTCAGTCATTACCCTGACCAACTTGGCAGTATGGCCGGGTACATCTAGGCATCAAGTCAGGCGAACCACTTGATTGAGGTCGCGAGTGGCCATCTGAAAGCACAATCATAATGCAAAGGCATTAGAATTTCTAGCAAAATTTCGGCAGCATAACAGCTGTAAATGCTCAAGAAGGATTTGAGACATTTGACAAAGGATTACATACACACTCCACATCATCATATCAAAGTTCTGAGACCATCCTAGCAACATAATATGGTAGAAGAACTGAACTAGGCTTGTATCCATCATACCTATAAGGTACTACTGATTAGTAACACGTGATCCTGATAGAGAGAATAGATCCTAATTCCTTAACCCCCGGTGGAAGAATGGACTGACTCAGATCAGAATGTCATAAGATAAAGGAGTAAAAAGAGCCTTACGTTCCAACCCACAAATAATTCCCCTACATATAACTAAAGAATTTCTAGACTCAACATCGACCAGTTTGGCTTGGAGAACCTACAGGCAGTCCGGCTCTGATGCCAACGCTGTCAGGTCCCCGACTCGATGTCACATCGATCTAGCCGGTAACACCTCATATCACTTTGCGGCCTCACGCACGGTATCCCCACGGGTGTCGCCTTACCTTTGCCCGGGACCGTTTGCGCCTTTTGGCTCACGTATATGATAGTGTCGCTAGCATCCATATGATAAAGAGCCCGGGCTGACATGACTAGTCGTAAACCCAAAGTGGCACAGACTTACAGGGACAGACATCCATGACCCAGCTTCGAACGTGTCGGTCATCAGCAAGTGGGTCCGGGCTGTAGCACTGGGCTAGCAGGACTCCGGTAAACGGGGCTGTAGCGGGCTAACAGGACTCCGGTACTCAAAGCGTGACATTTCCCCGAAGGGACAGACACAGGAACGAAGAAGGACACATGCCGGCCAGCCTAAGTGTTCCAGAGCAGTAGCAAGCTAACATGGCTCAGCGGTAACACTAGGAGACATTTCCCGGTAAGAGAGGCTACTAAAGATAAACAACTAGATAGTCAGATCCCACACATACCAAGCATTTCAATCATACACACAATATGCTCGATATGTGCAAATACAACGAAGCATCACAACATGACTCTACGACACAAGTACTTTATTTAAGGCTCAGGGAGCCATACATAGCATACACAAAGATACGGGTCACACGACCCAGCATTCAAGTCATACAGTCATACAAACCAGCAGCGGAAGTACATTGTCTGAGTACAGACAACTAGTAAAATAAAAGAGGCTTGGAAAGCCTAGCTATACTACGTGGTCCTTCACAAGCTCAGGGTCACCACCTGGGCCTTTAGCCTACTCGTTGATGTCAACGTCTACATAGAACCCATCAGAAGGGGTTGCAGCGTCTTCTGTAAAAATGTAAATTATAGCAACATGAGTACAAAGGTACTCAGCAAGACTTACATCAGATCCTACATACATGCATATTATCAAGAAGGGTTGGTGGAGTTATTGCAGCAAGCCAGCTTTGACCCTTGGCTAGGCTATCCTACGATACTCCAACTTGAAATGGTTTTGCGCACACGAGTCCACTACTCATCACTTCAATACACTACCAGGGATCCGCCTCCGTCTTCCTACGGAAGAGCCATCCTCGGCACTCACACTTATCTTGAGGCTTTTAACAGTTTCCATTTACTTGTCTATGAACTGTATAGGCAACCAAGTAGTCCTTTACCGCGGACGCGGCTATTCGAATAGATTATGATAACCCTGCAGGGGTGTACTTCTTCATACATGTTTCCACCACTTAGCGTCTGCACACGACATGTGCTCGGCAGACTTCAAGCGAAAGCCGACGTGGGTGTAGACCACGACCTACCTAAACACTTAAGTCTCTAGTCCAGGTTTATCGCCTATCCAGGTTCCATCCGCAGGGGGTCCGGCCGAGGTTTCCCATACGGCCCCGAACGATGTGAACAGGGTTCCCAAGATACCTAACGGGTATTCGGTACACCGTGCCACGTACCTACTGCATCACAGCCCACCCCTATGGTCAGCGCTGTCCACGGCCTCGAGTAGGCTACAAACACCAGAAACTACTTGCAACTCCTGGACAGAGAGCTAGGGTGATTAAGAAGTCAAGCGGGGTCATATTTCAGGGCCCAATGCATGGTAGTAGCTGTATCTTAAATCACACATACAGATCTCAGTGCTTAAGGTCGGCTTCAATGAAACAACCCACCATGTACTCCTACATGGCCTCTCATCGATACCTTTACCAAATCGTGTTCACCACACCACTCTCATTTCCGACATAATCATTTCACTCTAGCCATCACCCGGATGAACCAGACCTGACACGACTCTAAGCATAGCAGGCATAGCAAGGTAGGAACAACACATACATATGGCTCAATCAACTCCTACACATGCTAGTGGGTTTCATCTAGTTACTGTGGCAATGACAGGTCATGCAGAGGAAATGGGTTCAACTACCGTAGCACACAGCAGTTTGAAACACGTTGTCTTAATGCAGTAAAAGAGAGCAGGAGCGAGAACATGGGATTGTATCGATATGATCAAATGGTTGGTTGGTTGCCTGATGGTTCGATGCACTGATACAGTTCTTCGTTAGGGTAATCACGGTACTCCTCGGAGGCAGAACCTGCCGCAAAGAACACCGATACACAACCATCACCAAACAATGTGCAACAATATGATGCATGCATGAAACATAGCAATATGAGTGTGTTGGGCTAATGCAACTAAGACCAGAAGGGTTTGAGCAAATTTGAATCAAAGATTCAAATTTCAAACTCAAACATGGCCCTTTAAAGTGTTTTTCCTTGTTCTGCTTGAAACATCAATTTAACTTGTTTGATCATGCATGAAAATGGTACAGATGGATAGATTGGATTTTTCTGATCATTTTTCATATATAATTTGTCCAATTTGGAGTTACAGAATAAAAGTTATGAATTTTTGAAGTTTAAATAATATTCTGGAATTTCCTGATTTAATTTAAATCCAGAAATATAAATATTGCGCCAGCATGACGTCAGCATGACGTCAGTGGTCAACTGCGGCTGGCTGAGGTCAAACCTGACGTGTGGGGTCCACACGTCAGTGACAGGGGGGGTTTAGCAGGTTTAATTTATTCCTAATTAGGGGTTAGTGGCGCTGGGGCCCACTGTCAGTGTCAGGGGGGTTAATTAATCGGTGATTAGCACTAATCTGACCACCTGGACGACGGGGCCCACGCGTCAGTGACCCTGGGGGGGTCAAACCCCAGGTCAGACAGGTCAAACCCACCGGCGACATGACGCCGGCGGGGCCCGAGACGGCGGCGTGATGCGGAATCGCGCTACAGGGCACGGGCGAGGCCGTGCTTGGGCTCGTTGGAGAGCTCTTGCTCCCGCGCGTCGAACGGTGGTGGTGGCCGTGCCTGAGGTGGCCGGTACCGACGATGGCAAAGACCGTGGCGGCTGCCGGAGCTCGGTTGAGCTCGGGGTCGAGGCTACAACGGCTGCGGGGATGCGGGGTTGGCACCTACGGCTTCTACGCGGTGCGGTGAGGACGTGGGTGTGCTCGGTTGGGCGCTACGGTGCCTGTGGCCACGACGGCGACGAGGCACGGCGGCGGCGAGCTTCGGAGCTCAAGGGGGCGGCAGCTACAGGAGGCTAGGGACGACGGGGCAAGGGGGAATCGAATCAGTGGCTCACCGCGGAGCTGCAGGGATGGTTAGCGGGCTCGGGGACGTCCGGTAGCTCCCGATTCGACGGCGACGATCTCCGGTGGCCGAGAAGGGGAACGGCGATGTGGCGGCGATGCAGGGCTTCCGGAGGCCTGTGGAGCGGTGGGGAGGAAGAGGGGGTCGAGGCGGAGCTCCTGAGCTAGTCGGGGAAGCGAGGGGTGGCCGGTGACGGCTGCTATGGCGAACGGCGGCGACGGTGGTGTTCGGCCGTGTGAGAAAGAGCGAGGGAGAGGAGGGAAGAGCCGAGGAAGAGTGAGAGAGAGCAGGGGGGAGGGCGTGGCGTCGTCCGGGGCATCGAGCGAGGAGGGGAGGGCAGGCAGGCAGGCGAGTAGGTGGCGTGGCGCGGTGGCGCGCGCGCGCGCCGGCCACACTCCCCTCCCTCTGTCGAGGACGAAGACGACAGAGGAGGGAGGCGGGCTGGGCCGCCTGCTGGCTGGGCCGGCCAGCTGGCTGGGCTGCACAGGGAGGAGCCCAGGTAAGCTTCTCCCTTTTAAATTATTTCTGTTTTCTAATTTCTGACATTTGTTTTGATTTAAATAAAATATTAAATCATTTATTTACCTTATGCCAATTTTTGCAGTGGCTAGATATATTATTCCAGAGCTCCTTTATAAATGGCATAATATTTGGACATATATTAATATATATAACTAATATATTTCCAATGCAAATATTTATGCATTAATTCCAAATGCCCAAAATAAATACCTATGAGCTCTTAAAAATATTGGTTTGATTTTTATCTCTGTCCAATATTTTCAGAGAGCAACATGAGCATTTTCTTGGACCTTTTTGGAGAAATTTTTATTTGGATCATTTTCAGAAATGATTCTGAGGGTTTCACAAATTCCCATTTCAATTTAAATGGAATTTTAAACATGATGCACACACTCTGATGCATGACTAGCTAGGGTGTGACATGTAGATCTCCTACCATTGTAACCGACTCTGTGTAACCCTAGCCATCTCCGGTGTCTATATAAACTGGAGGGTTTTAGTCCATAGGACAGAACAACAATCATACCATAGGCTAGCTTCTAGGGTTTAGCCTCCTTGATCTTGTGGTAGATACACTCTTGTACTACCCATATCATCAATATCAATCAAGCAGGAGTAGGGTTTTACCTCCATCGAGAGGGCCCGAACCGGGGTAAAAACATCGTGTCCCTTATCTCCTGTTACCATCCGCCTAGACGCACAGTTTGGGACCCCCTACCCGAGATCTGCCGGTTTTGACACCGACATTGGTGCTTTCATTGAGAGTTCCTCTGTGTCGTCACTGATAGGCTCGATGGCTCCTTCGATCATCAACAACAATGACGCAGTCCAGGGTGAGACTTTTCTCCCTGGACAGATATTCGTATTCGGCGGCTTTGCACTGCGGGCCAATTCGCTTGGCCATTTGGAGCAGATCGAAAGCTACGCCCCTGGCCATCAGGTCAGATTTGGAAGTCCGAACTTCACGGCTGACATCCGCGGAGACTTGATCTTCGATGGATTCGAGCCACAGCCGAGCGCGCCGCACTGTCACGATGGGCATGATTTAGCTCTGCTGCCGGACAATGCCCTGGAGGCCGCACATGAGTCCGCTCCGACCCCTAATTCGGAGCCAGCTGCGTAGATCAAGGACGGGTGTCTAGACACCGCCTCGGGGGCTGCAACCTCTACGGCGATGGAGCCGAATACTGACCTTGTCCCTTGTGAAGCTCGTGACTCCAAGGTGTCGGACTCCTCACCGGACTCCGAACCCCTCGCGCCCCTACCAATCGAATCCGGTTGGGCGCCGATCATGGAGTTCACCGCTGCGGACATCTTTCAACACTCATCTTTCGGCGACATCCTGAATTCGCTAAAGTATCTCTCGTTATCAGGAGAGCCCTGGCCGAACTGCGGTCAGGATGGTTGGCATGCGGACGACGAAGAAATTCAAAGCCCACCCACCACCCACTTAGTAGCCACTGTCGACGATCTAACCGACATGCTAGACTTAGACTCCGATGACATCGACGGTATGGATGACGATGCTGGAGACGACCAAGAACCAGCGCCTACTGGGCACTGGAAAGCCACCTCGTCATATGACATATACATGGTGGATATCCCAAAGGATGGGAATGGCGAGGGAACAACGGAGGAAGACCCCTCCAAGAAACAGCCTAAGCGTCGGCGTCAGCGGCGCCGCTCTAAATCCCGCCACAGCAAGAATAGAGATTCCGGCACCGGAGATAATAACACCCCAGATAGTGCAAGATTCAGCACAGGAGGACGGAGAAGCCAGCCCTCATGAGAGAGCGGCAGACGAAGAGGTAGAGGATGATAATTACATGCCTCCCTCTGGAGACGAGGCAAGCCTCGACGACGACGAATTCGTCATACATGAGGATCCCGTCGTACAAGAGCGTTTTAAACGCAGGCTTATGGCCACGGCAAGCAGCCTCAAGAAAAAGCAGCAACAACTTAGAGCTGATCAAGATCTGCTAGCCGACAGATGGACTGAAGTCCTTGCGGCCGAAGAGCATGAACTCGAACGCCCCTCCAAAAGCTACCCCAAACGCAAGCTGCTCCCCCGATTAGAGGAGGAGGCATATAAACCTGCATCACTAGCGCACAATACGGCTGACCGACCACCCCGTGGCCGTGACAGAGAGGCCTCTAGGCCCTCCACTAAAGCCGTACTCCGGCATCGCTCGAAAAGCACAAAGCCATAGGGGAACACTCCGGACTTGTGAGATATATTGGAGGATAAGACAAGACAATCAAGATCGATCTACGGATCGCGTGGGCGCCCCATGATATGCGATGACAACCATCACGCCGGACACAGCAAGTCCGGCCGGGCCGAACGCAGTAGACAAAGCTCGTTCGAGCTATGTCGTGATATAGCCCAATACAGAGGCGCCGCACACCCACTATGCTTCACAGATGAAGTAATGGATCATCAAATCCCCGAAGGGTTTAAACCCGTGAACATTGAATCCTATGATGGCACAATAGACCCCGCGGTTTGGATCGAAAACTATCTCCTTCATATCCACATAGCCCGCGGTGATGATCTTCACGCCATCAAATACCTCCCACTCAAGCTTAAAGGACCAGCTCGGCATTGGCTTAACAGCCTGCCAGCAGAATCAATTGGGTGTTGGGAGGACCTGGAAGCCGCATTCCTTGATAACTTCCAGGGCACGTATGTGCGACCACCAGACGCTGACGACCTAAGCCATATAATTCAGCAGCCAGACGAATCGGCCAGACAATTCTGGACACGGTTCTTAACTAAGAAAAATCAAATCATCAACTGTTCGGATGTAGAGGCCCTCGCGGCCTTCAAACATAACATCCGCGACGAGTGGCTTGCCCGGCACCTGGGACAGGAAAAGCCAAAATCCATGGCAGCCCTCACATCACTCATGACCCGCTTCTACGCGAGAGAGGACAGCTGGCTAGCCCGCAGCAACAACCTCAGCAAAAATTCTGGAAGTCCGGATACCAAAGACCGCAACGGCAGGTCACGTCGCAACAAGCACAAATGCCGCATTAACGGCGACAATACTGAGGATACGGCAGTCAATGCCGGATTCAGAGGCTCCAAACCCGGTCAGCGGAAAAAGCCATTCAAAAGAACTACTCCGGGTCCGTCCAATTTGGACCGAATACTCGACCGCTCGTGCCAGATACACGGCACCCCCGAAAAGCCAGCTAATCACACCAACAGGGACTGTTGGGTATTCAAGCAGGCAGGCAAGCTAATCGCCGAAAACAATGACAAGGGGCTGCATAGCGATGACGAGGAAGAGACCCGACCGCCGAACAATAGAGGACAAAAGGGTTTCCCCCCACAGGTGCGGACGGTGAACGTGATATACGCAACCTACATACCCAAGAGGGAGCGGAAGCGTGCACTCAGGGACGTATACGCGATGGAGCCAGTCGCCCCGAAGTTCAACCCATGGTCCTCCTGCCCGATCACTTTTGATCGAAGGGACCACCCCACCAGCATCCGCCATGGCGGATTCGCCGCATTGGTTTTAGACACAATCATCGATGGATTTCACCTCACCAGAGTCCTGATGGATGGCAGCAGCAGCCTGAACCTGCTTTATCAGGATACAGTGCGCAAGATGGGCATAGACCCCTCAAGGATTAAACCCACAAAGACGACCTTTAAAGGCGTCATACCAGGTGTAGAGGCCAATTGTACAGGCTCGGTCACACTGGAAGTGGTCTTCGGATCCCCGGATGACTTCTGAAGCAAGGAGTTAATCTTTGACATAGTTCCATTCCGCAGCAGTTATCATGCTCTGCTCGGACGGATCGCGTTTGCAAAGTTCAACGCGGTGCCGCACTACGCATACCTCAAGCTCAAAATGCCAGGCCCTCGAGGAGTCATCACGGTCAATGGAAACACTGAACGCTCCCTCCGAACGGAGGAACACACAGCGGCTCTCGCGGCAAAAGTACAGAGCAGCCTTTTAAGGCAATTCTCGAGTCCGGCCGTTAAGCGACCGGACACTGCTAAATGGGCCCGGAGTAACCTACAACAAGACCACCTGGCACGTCCCGAGCACTTGTAGCAATGCGGCCCCAACCCCAGCCCTTGCAAAATTGCAAGACCGGTACTTCGCGTACATCATTACGCTCTGGAGATACCATGGGCATAGGGGGAGGGGCATGACCACGACTGGCCCAGAATGCGGCTTAAACCACAACAGGGGCTCCCAAGTGTGTCATCCTTTTTTTCCTTTTTCCTTTTATCCACAGGACTCCGTTCACCAGAGGCCCTGTCCAGTAGTAGACCTGCCGAACTCACGATGCAACAGCTAGGGAAGGAGAAAGGCTACGACGAGTATCCAGGTGGTCTCCATTACGAGCATTAAATCTGTTTTATACACCATCCCGCAACCTACCCATGGAGGGGGACATGTTTAATAGTCCCATCCCTTGCTTACCGCACTATTTGTATCGTTCTACATTCATGGCAGTATTTCTTGAATAAACAATGCATCACTTTTTTGCTTATAATTGCATTCCTTTCTTATACATATGTTCATTTATGACATGTTGCATCCGTACACTTTGGTACGGCTAAATACGCAAGGGGCTTAAGTTCCCCACATTATGGTGTGTTAAGTCCGAACACTTTCACAAGTGCGGCACCCTGAACTTATAGCATTATATGCATCGGCTCCGAATCATGTCTTGGGTCAATAGTTGGGTTTGCCCGGCTCCCATGTTTTGGTACCTTACGTTCCGTTATATCGGCTAAGGTAGCGCTGGGAGAACCACTGCGATTGTGCCCCAGTTGAGCTGGGCGAGCACCTCAGTGGAGAAAGCTAAAACTGACCGTCATGACGAGGCGAGAGTTGGTCGCTGTTCGAGAGGTTTTTTCGAGTCCCTAAAGACTTATGCCGCTTAGAGCGAGGAACCGGCTTCGTCCGGCCCAGGCGTGGATAGCGCCCCGAACTCGGTCTTCCGAACACTAGGGGCTTCGCCGAAATTTAAAATTATAGAATTCTATGGCTAAGTGAGAGTGTTCAAGCACTATAAGTCCGGTTGCCTTGTTCGTGGCGTTGAGCGCCTCCCTAGATGGACCCAAAAATGGGAACAAGAGCGCTCAAGTTTATCCCGAACACCCCAGCACTCATGGCATGGGGGCTGAAGCCGACAACTTGCCATCTCTCAGATTTAATAAACGGCCGCACAGAAGGTAATATTTTAAATTAACAAGTGTTGCTTAGCGCATATGAACAAAGTTTTCAGCGCACATGATAACAAAATGCGAGTCTACTCAAATATTACATCTTTGGAGCACTCACCCACAATAATGCGGGCACCCTTCAGGACACCCTTATAATACATCTCGGGCGTGCGATACTCCTTGCCCGGCGGTGGCGCGTCCGTCACAAGCTTCTCAGCGTCCATCTTGCCCCAGTGCACCTTAGCATGGGCAAGGGCCCGACGGGCACCTTCAATACAAGCGGAGTGCTTGATGACTTCAACCCATGGACAAGCATCCACCAGCCGCCGCACCAGGCCGAAGTAGCTCCTAGGCATGGCCTCCTTGGGCTACAGCCAAACTATGAGGCCCTTCATGGCCTGTTCAGCCACCTTGTGGAGCTCGACCAGCTCCTTCAGCTAGTCGCTAAGGGGCACTGGATGTCCGGCCTCAGCATACTGAGACCGGAAGACCTTCTCCGTCAAGCTCCCCTCCTCGGCCCTGTAGAAAGAGGCAGCATCGGACACGCTGCAGGGCAGATCTGTGAACGCTCCTGGAGAGCTCCAAATTTGGGTAAGTAATAGGTATTTCACATTCACATGCTTACTTTGCATGAAAAATGCCTTACCCGCTGTTGTTTTCTTCAACGCCTCGATTTCCTGGAGGGCCCTGTGGGCTTCGGCCTTGGCGGCTTTGGCACTCACAAGAGCCGATGCAAGCTCGGACTCTCGAGTCTTTGAGTCGCGCTCCAAACTCTCATGTTTTTCCACGAGAGCCTGGAGCTCTTGCTGTACCTCCGCCACCCGCGCCTCCTGCTTGTCTCGCCCAGCACGCTCCGCGGCCGCATTACATTCGGTCGCGGACACCGCCTCCTTCAGAGTCGCCACCTCGTTCGTGGCCCCTGGAGAACCCATGTTATCCTTGTCATTTCTCTTGCAACCAAATCCTTTTCTGTAAGGTACAACTTTAATAAGGTGTTACTCACCTTCCTTGTCCTCGAGCTGCTTCTTGGCACCGCCGAGCTCGCTCTCGGACCGCTCGAGGCTTTGCTTCAAAGCATTGACCTCCACAGTCAGTGCGGCAGAGGTCAGCAGCGCAGCCTGCAATCCCATATTGACATATTTTTTAAGACTCCTGCGTATATCTTTTTAGATCCTCAGTCCGGCTTTTCTTTCCGAACACCGAACTGAGCATCAGGGGCTACTGTCTATGCGGTACTATTTTACATATATTAAAATTCTTACCTCAAAGCCTGTTAGAAGGCTACTGCAGGCCTCGGTCAGCCCGCTTTTGGCAAGCTGAACCTTCTGAATCACCGCACTCATGACAGTGCGGTGTTCTTCTTCGATGGAAGCGCCGTTGAGCGCCTCCAGCAAGTTATCCGGCGCCTCCGGCTGGACGGAGGCCGCTGGCGTCACAGTCTTGTCCTTCTTATGAAGGGGCCGCTCGTCGGACTCCGGAACCACTGCAGGTTCCGGTGCGGAGTCCGGTACGAAGTCCGGGAGGTTGCCCTGTGGCACCTCCGGGGCCTCCTCCTCCGAGTGGGGCCCTCCCTGGGATCCCACCTCGGCATCGTCGGCGTCACGGGGGGTGGAGGTGGTCAGAAGTAAAGTACTATCCACATCCGACGTACCCAAGGACCCGCTCGATGAAGCGGGAAGATCGTCCTTGGGCGGACTGCAGGGTTGTATGCGGCATTAGAAAGACACCATGTGGCGAAAAGAAAAATCATGAAGTTATTCGGGAGTCCAGATACTTACGATCTCGCCAGGGGCTTGGCCCTTGAGGGCCACTCCTCGTCGCCGTCGCCGACGTTGGCGGAACAGTCCGGGGGAAGGGTCCTTCCCTTCTCGGACCCTTCGGCCTCCCTCGTTAGGGAGGCCTTCCTCTTCTTCTCTCCCCCCGCTGGGGGAGAGGCCTCTTTATTCTCCTCCTCGTCCTCGTGGGAGGAGTCCGCCTCGGAGTCATCGGACGATGAATCCGATACCACCTGACGCTGGGAACTCCTTCGGGTTCCCATGGCCTTCTTCTTGGCCTTCTTCTCTGGCACTATGTAAAGTGCCGGGACCAGCAGCCCTATCAAACGGGCATCCGCTGGGTCTTCTAAAGGGGAGCCGGACAGTTAACCTATCCGGACGTCGCCTGCCAGGCCTGTTAAAGGTATTGGGAGTTTAGATCCCGCATAAAGTCAAAACATGAAAAGCAAGCGTCCCATAAAGGATAACATCGCTTACCTCGCCAGCCGGACGCTGCAAGCTGAATCCGCGATCTTCGGTAGCGGATGCGGGAGCTTTGGCGCCCTTGAACAGCACCCTCCAGGCATCTTCGTATGTAGTGTCGAAGAGCCCGCTCAAGGTCCGGTGCTGTGCCAGATCAAACTCCCACAAATTGAAGTCCCGTTGTTGGCAGGAGAGAATCCAGCGGACGAGCATGACCTGGATCACGTTGACAAGCTTGAGCTTCTTGTTCACCAGGGTTTGGAGACAGGACTGGAGTCCGGTCAGCTCTTCTGAACTACCCCATAGTAGGCCCTTCTCTTTTCAGGAGGTGAGCCGCATAGGGATGCCAGATCTGAATTCGGGGACCGCTGCCCATTTAGGGTCACTCGGCTCGGTGATGTAGAACCACCCCGATTGCCACCCTTTGATGGTTTCCACGAAGGCGCCCTCGAGCCATGTGACGTTGGGCATTTTGCCCACCATGGCGCCTCCGCACTCCGCTTGGCTGCCCTTCACAACCTTTGGCTTGACATTGAAGGTCTTTAGCCACAAGCCGAAGTGGGGCTAGATGCAGAGGAAAGCCTCGCACACGACGATAAACGCCGAGATATTGAGTATGAAATTCGGGGCCAGATCGCGGAAATCTAGGCCGTAGTAGAACATGAGCCCCCGGACAAAGGGGTGGACTGGGAAGCCCAGTCCGTGGAGGAAATGGGGAAGGAATACCACCCTCTCATGGGGCCCTGGGGTGGGGATGAGCTGCCCCTCGTCGGGGAGCCGGTGCGCGATGTCGCTGGACAGATATCCGGCGCTACGCAGTTTCTTGATGTGCCCCTCCGTAACGGAGGAGGCCATCCACTTGCCTCCCGCTCCGGACATGGCTGGAAAGGGTCGAGGTGAGATGTGCGGACTTGGGCGCTGGAGCTCGAGTGCGCGGAGATGGATAAGCAAAGGAGGAAGAAGGCGTAGGTAAAAAAGGTGGATCCTTATCCTCTTATATATGGGCAGACGAAACTATGTGTCCCCACCGGCCTGGTAAAACTCGCTTATCTCCCAAGCGCCGCAATCAATGGCGCGGTTGGGTTACCCACGTCCGTATTGATGGGAATCCCGGAATAAGGGGAACACGATCTCTGCTTCGACAAGACGTGCCAAGGAAACCGCTTCGCTAAACGCGTTGAGGTGGTATAATAAAAACGATTCGAGTAAAGGCTTGGTTATGGTGTGACATCACGCCACAGAATACGTCAGAAGATTGAACTTGTGTAAATATTATTCTCTCTACGGTGGTATGTGGAATTTATTTTACAGAGCCGGACACTATCCTAGTGTTCACAATCTTCTATGAATTATTCGGAGGAGGAACCTACCTTGCAATGCCGAAGACAATATGCGCTCTGGACTCGTCGTCATTGAAGCCTGGTTCAGGGGCTCCTGAGGGAGTCCTGGACTAGGGGGTGTCCGGATAGCCGAACTATCATCATCGGCCGGACTCCAAGACTATGAAGATACTAGATTGAAGACTTCGTCCCGTGTCCGAATGGGACTTTCCTTGGCGTGGAAGGCAAGCTTGGCGATACGGATATGTAGATCTCCTACCATTGTAACTGACTCTGTGTAACCCTAGCCCTCTCCGATGTCTATATAAACCGGAGGGTTTTAGTCCATAGGACAGAACAACAATCATACCATAGGCTAGCTTCTAGGGTTTAGCCTCCTTGATCTCATGGTAGATCCACTCTTGTACTACCCATATCATCAATATCAATCAAGCAGGAGTAGGGTTTTACCTCCATCGAGAGGGCCCGAACCTGGGTAAAAACATCGTGTCCCTTGTCTCCTGTTACCATCCGCCTAGACGCACAGTTCGGGACCCCCTACCCGAGATCCGCCGGTTTTGACACCGACAAGGAGTCCTACTCCCAGTGGGAGTAGGACTCCCCCCTTGGTGCGCCCTCCTCCTTGGACGGCTGCCTCCCCCCTCGCTCCTTTATATACGGGGGTGGGGGGCACCCCAATACACGCAAGTTGATCATTGATCTTTAGCCATGTGTGGTGCCCCCCTGCACCATAATCCAACTCGTTCATATTGTAGTGGTGCTTAGGCGAAGCCCTGCGTCGGTAGCTTCATCAACACCATCATCACGCCGTCGTGCTGACGGAACTCTCCCTCGAAGCTCTACTGGATCGTGAGTTTGTGGGAAGTCACCGAGCTGAACATGTGCATATCGCGGAGGTGTCGTACGTTCGGTACTTGGATCGGTTGATCGTGAAGACGTACAACTACATCAACCGCGTTGTCATAACGCTTCCGGTTTTGGTCTACGAGGGTACGTGGACGACACTCTCCCCTCTTGTTGCTATGCATCACCATGATCTTGCATGTCCGTAGGAAATTTTTTGAAATTACTACGTTACCCAACAATATTATGGGACGAAGGGAGTAATAAGTAGATGATGGGTGTCGGTGTCAAAACCGGCGGATCTCGAGTAGGGGGTCCCGATCTGTGCGTCTTAGGCTGATGGTAACAGGAGGCAAGCGACACAATGTTTACCCAGGTTCGGGCCCTCTCAATGGAGGTAATACCCTACTTCCTGCTTGATTGATATTGATGATATGAGTAGTACAAGAGTAGATCTACCATGAGATCGTAGAGGCTAAACCCTAGAAGCTAGCCTATGATGATTATGATTGTGATCGTCCCTCTAAGGACCAACCTCCCCGGTTTATATAGACACCGGAGAGGGCTAGGGTTTACATGGAGTCGGTTACAAGGAAGGAAATATAATATCCGGATCGCCAAGCTTGTCTTCCACGCAAAGGAGTGTCCCATCCGGACATGGGACGGAGTCTTGAGTCTTGTATCTTCACGCTCCAACAGTTTGGACGAAGTATATAGTCAAGCTGTCCAGATACCCCCTAATCCAGGACTCCCTCAGTAGCCCCTGAACCAGGCTTCAATGACGATGAGTCCGGCGCGCAGTCTTGTTTTCAGCCTTGCAAGGCGGGTTCCATATCCGAATACTCCAAAGTAACTATCGAACACTTGTACCATGTTCGGATCTGCAAAATGATCTTCACATGCCACCATAGGGGGCATAACATAAATCTGATCTGCTGGCAATTTTTAGAAAACATGACCTGTCGCCATGGTCAGGTCATTATTCGAACTGTTTTCCCACAACCAGCCTCAGCGCATATCGCGAGGCGGTTTCCTCTGCATGTTTTGCAGTAGCAGAGATCGTGTCCTCTTATATCAGGATTCTCATCAATACGGGTATGGGTAATCCAACCGCACCGCTAATTGCAGCGAATGGAGAACGAGTGGGTTCCACCAGGCAAGTGGGGAGGCGCAAAAAGCTTTTACCGTCTCTATAAAGAGATAAGGTCTCTTCCTCTTTACCCACGCCTTCTCCTTCTGCTAGCCCATTCCCCTCTATTCGAGCCTTAGCACCCAAGCACTCTTCTTGTCCATCGAAGAGAGGTTTTCCAAAGATGTCCGGATCTGGAGCAGGAGGCAAATGGATGTCCTCTACCGTCTAGGAGAAGGATATCAAGAGGCTCTGAGAGGCCGGGTACCTGGCCAAGAAGATCGGCCACCGTCTCCCACCGGCGGGACAGATCGTCCCTACTCCAGAGCCCCACGAGAGAGTCGTGTTTCTTCCTCACTTTGTCCGCGGGCTCGGGTTTCCCCTTCACCCATTTGTTCGCGGAGTCATGTATTATTATGGGATTGATTTTCATGATCTTTCCCCCAATTCTTTCCTTAACATCTCGACGTTCATCGCCGTGTGTGAGGCTTTTCTCCGGATTTCGCCTCACTTCGGCCTGTGGCTGAAGATTTTCAATGTGAAGCCCAAGGTGGTGAGTGGCGAGCACGCCGAGTGCGGTGGTGCCATGGTGAGCAAGATGCCCAAGGTCGTTTGGCCAACGGGTGCCTTCAACGACTCCGACAAGGAGTGGCAGCAGCAATGGTTCTATATCACTGAACCGCGCGGCTAAAAGTGGGATGTGGATCCCGAGGTCAGATCCGGAGCCCCACTGCATCTCATGTCCTGGCCCAGGAAGGACCTGAACTGTTCCTCGTCCGATGAGCTGTCACTGCTCCAGACGCACGTCCAGAGTGTGGTCAACAAGGACGTCAAACTCGTCGACGTAGTCCAGGTGATGTTAGTTCGCCTGGTTCTCCCTGCCAGCGTCGAGCCTGCAATTTGTGGGAGTACGACCCAACCGAGCACCAGAACCTTTGGGAGCTCTATGATTCCTCCCACAAGGATGTCTGGAAGGTGCTCTTTAAGCCCAGCAAATCATGGCCAAGCTCCGCTGAGGTCCGTGGGTATCAACTATCCCATTCTGCAAGACGGTAAGTTATAGCCATGCTCCGTTCATCATGATTCAGTTGGCATGTCCTGAGGGAGACACTTTTATCTTGTTTTACCATAAGCCCAGGGATGGACAAAAAAGGTGGAGCGGATACATTGTCCGGCCCCGCTGCCGAAGGAACCGGCAGGACCTCTTCTGACGAAGATGCTGGTCCCAGCGCCTTACGAGGCGCCGAAGAAAGAGGCCTCCAAGAGGGTCAAAAAGACCCGGAGTGTCCTCCGTCATCGTGATGCTTTGGACACAAAATCCGAAGACTCCAGCGACCATCCTTCTTCCAAAGATGAAGAGGAGGAAGCAGAGGAAGACGAGCTTCCCGCGGGAGGTGGCAAGAAAAGGACGGCCTCCTCATCCCTGGAGGCTGAATCGCCCAAGAGGGGAAAAGGTTCCCTCCCAGAGGCATCCACCACGGCTGCCGATAGCAGCCCGGAGTGGGATCCCAGGGTCCAGCCCCTGGAAAAGTCGTAAGTATATGAAATCCAAACATGCATATGCGTCCGGGGTTGTTTGGGTATAGCAGTTTTAACGGTCGCCATATTTCGTACAGCTCGGTGAGGTCTTGCACCAGACAGTCCTCATCAGAGGATTCGCTGAGCTCAGACGCTTTGGCGAGCGAGACGCCTCCAGAGGCCCCTTCCCCAAAGTCCAGGCGCGACACTGAGGTGCCGTCTCAACGGGACCCGGACCAGGGGGCCATATCTCTGGAGCCGGACACACGGGAGGGATGGCCCCCAGGCGTGTCGACGGCGGGGGCGGTCTCGGGTTCGGACCACAGCCGGACACGATCCTGGAGACTTTTAAGGCTCCAGGATCGGGCTAGCAGCCACCTCTGACGGGGGGAGGCTTGCCTACTCCGCCAGCAACTTCTGTCCAAGCAGAGCTGCCGGGTGGTCTATCGACAGTGTTAAGGAGCGCGTCTATCGTCGATGAACATCGGACCCTCATGGGTGCGGTGATTGAAAAGATTCAGTCTGCCGAGAGCGGGTTGAATGAGTCCTGTCTTGGCCTTATAAAGGCTTTTGAGGTATATTTTTGCAAACCTTTTGGAGATTGTCACAGTATGAGTAGTAGCCCCTGATGCACTGTCCGGCGAAAGAGAAAAAGCCGGACAGGGGATCAAATCGTCCGCTTTTGCATGAGCCTTTGTTAATGACATATATCCCTTTGTTTGAAAACAGGCATCTGTAGAGAAGGCCGCCGCTCATAATGCGGAGGTGTCCGGACTGAAGCAAAGCCTGGAACGGGCCGAAGAGGAACTTGGCCGTGTGAAGAAGCTATTGGGGACAAGCAAGGTATGTTGAAACATTGTCTTGGATTCAGCATGAATGAGTAATTGTGCCTGATGAAAAGTATTTGTATTGTATGCCCTAGGAGCGAGTGCCGAATTTGAGGCACTGAAGAAGGCAGTGGCTGATGCCAACGAGAAGGCTGCCACCGAACAGGCGCTTCGTGAGGAACACGAGGCCAGGGTCATCGAAGCTGAGCAAGAGCTCCAGGAGGCTGTGAAGAAAAGTGATGCCTTGGAGCAGAGTTTAGCAGGGAAAGAATCCGAACTCGCTCAAGCTCTCCAAACCACAGAGGATGCTCAGACAGAGGCCCGCGGTGCTCTGAAGGATATTCAGGAGGCACAGAAGGTTGCGGCTGGTAAGGCCTTTTGTATTTAGGGACATTTTTCATAGTAATGTGGCTCTAAGCAACAAGCTGAATTCTTGTTTTTCCAGGGGCGTTTGTGAATCTTCCCGGCAGCATATCAGATGCCGCCCAATTCTACCGGACCGAGGAGAAGAAGTCTGCGGAGAGGGATTTCTGGTTGCAGTATTTGGCGCCGAATTATCCGGTGCCCTTTATCGATCAGTTGAAGCAGCTGGTCGAACTACACCAGGCAGCCAAACTAGCCATGAAGGACTTGGTTGTCCGGCTATGGCCCGCGGAGCCAATTCCAAGCAGTTACTTCGGACTCGTGAAGCGGATTGTTGGTGCCTGCCCTCGGCTGGATGTCATTAAGTGATCGGTCTGTATAGAGGGTGCGCGCATGGCGTTTGCCTGTGTAAAGGTGCATTGGGGGAAGCTTGATGCGGAGAAGCTGATGACTGAGGGGCCGCCGGAGGGTAAGGAGCACCGCAAGCCCGAGTTGTACTATGAAGGTGTACTAAAAGGAGCCCGTCTTGTGGCGGATAAGTGTTCCAAAGACATTATATTTCCCTGAAGGCAGTCATGCTGTTCTTTGTAATGTGGTATAATGGCACTTTTATTATTTATTGCCTATTTTGTTTGAACGTTTGTTCTTCCTGTGCGGCTGTTTGGCGTATGTAAATCCTGAGAGTTGGCCAGTCGTCGGCTTCTGCCCCCACGTAAAAAGTACGGGGGTGTTCGGGACATACCTGAACACTCTTTATCCCATGGTTGGGTCCTTTTAAGGAGGTGTTCTTCACCACGAACCAGGCAATCGGACTATAGGGCTTTATCACTCTCACTTAGCCATAGGAGTTCGAGTATGGTCGGCGCAGCCCCTGGTGTTCGGAAGGCCGGACTAGGGGCTCTATTAGCGCCTGATCGGAAGGCCGATCCTTCGCACTTTGCATTTATAATGGCATTATGCGGAATAAATCTTTAAGGATTTTACAACCTCGCGAACAGCTGACCAGCTCTCGCCATATCATGACAATCAGTTTTCGGCTTTCTCTACTGAGGTGCTCGTCCGGAAGAACCAGGACACAATCGCAGTAGTTCTTCCAGTGCTACCTTAGCCGATAGAGCGGAACGTAAGGTACCAAAACATGGGAGCTGGGCAAACCCAACTAATGACCCAAGACATGATTCGGAGCTGATGCATATAGTGCTATAAGTTCGGGGTGCCGAGCGACCGTGAGGGTTGCTGGACTTTGTCATATTAGGAGTATTCTCAAGCCCCTAGTATAGTGGGGCCTGATACAACGTATCGGTGCCGTTTAGGGCGAAAAGTGGCGTCTAATGAAGAATGACAGCCGGTGAGTGTTATTTAAATCTACGCACTGTAGTCGGATGATATGTCTATGCATATGAGTACGGTTTATGATAATGAAAAGAGGTGTTTTTGGCGAAACCTGTCGTGGCCGGACTGGAGGAGGCTGCAAGTGGATCTGAAGTGAATCCGAACTGCCTTCCTTGGGGGGGGGGATTTACTTGTGTGTTCCTACCCTTGTGTGTCCGGGCTGATTCCACGTCCCCAATCCTGTTCTGCGTCAAAGTTAGTCTGTAAAGGCAAATACTTGAGGGTAGTTGAACGTCCTCTTGTGGTTAGACCGCGGGTGCCTAATCGGAGCCTGGGTAACCCAGGCATTATTCCATAAAATAGCGCGGACTCCTCAGTTGGTGTCCGGATAGTTGGCTGCCATATCAGGATTTGATAGGCAGGCACGACTCGCTACTCCGGCAGCGGTATGATTTCTGCTCTAAGGGTGGGGTTCGGCCTTGCCCATAGATGTGACTATATCACACGGGGCTGGCCTAATGGTTTACCATGTGGAATCTTGTCGACGTGGTCCATTAACATATGGTAATTACTGTACGAGGGGAAAGTGCCGAAGACTTATTCTTTGGCGTGGTATTTGTTTGGTGATCCGAAGACAACCATTAGAGTGGTGGGCCAATAACACTTGGCCTTTGCGCCTGGCATCTTTTAGAAGATGTTATTTGTGGTTTCATACCGGCGGGGGCTTTATGTGAGATGGAGCCCCCAGACTACTAGGTCTAGAGGTAGTGCAATTAAATTGATGTGGTTGATATTGTCCGGACGGTCGATGTGATCGGGGGAGATCGGCCGTACTTTTATGTTGTGGAGGATCTTCTGTTAACTTCGCTATGTATGATTGGTCTTTCGTTGTTGGGAACCTCCCTTTATTGTTTCCGACGTACGACTGGCCGATTTGTTTTGAGGATCCGGCATTCTCTATTGGTATGTTTGGCCGTCCTTCTAGGAGTACCATGAATCTCACATGGTTGATCAAGTATGCTGCCTGGGCCGTGTGGGCCTAAGCTGTTCTTTTTCCGCTGACCAGACTGGGAACTGCTGAATTTGGCACCAACTTCCCTGACTTGACGTTTATGATGATTGCGCCGAGGCTGGAGGATGCCTCCTCGTGTATCCTTTGTATTGTCTTGGACCGTTGTGGTGTGTTGACATCGGGGTGTGTGTCTTGAGTTCTTCTGCTTAGGTTGAGGTTGCAAATTACGCCATGTGTGCCCTTTATCGAGGCGGTCGAGTCCGTATTCTTTGGAGGCCAGGACCTTGGTCCACCTGTCCACGAGCAAATCTTGGTCAGCTTTAAGCTGCAGTTGCTTCCTTTGCAGGCTCCTTGCCGTGGCCGTGAGCCGTCACTTGAAGCGAACTTGCTACACTGGATCCTCAGGCACGCCGAATTCGTCATTGCCGAGGCTTACCTCGTCTTTGGAGGGGGGCATATAGTTATTCCTTTTCAAGTATCCGACCGTGGCCAGTCCAGCCAGCTTGAAGGCAGGCTGCTTGGGGTTGTATTCTTCTTTGGCACCATCCGGTTTTGTTTCGTCTCCTGTGGAGGTATTGTTTTGGAGGGGCTTGGTGCGGCGTTGACGACGCCCATGCTTAGCTTTCTTCCCTGAGGGGTTATCCTCCATTACCTCATCGCCATTGGGTTTTTTCGGAGTGTCCACCATATATATACCGTATGAGCAGGTGGCCGTCCACCGCCCCTTGAGCGGTGGTTCCCGTTCTTCTCCTATGTCGTCGTCCATACCGGTGATGTCTTCGAGTCATAGTCAAGCACGTTGGTTGTGTCATCCATAGTGGCAATGAAGTGGGTGGTGGGTGGGCAACGAATTCCTTCGTCGCCTACATCCCACTCGAGCCGGACATAGTCCACCAATGAGTCTCCTGACAAAGAGAGAGACTTTAACGAGTTTAGCACGTCGCCAAGGGGCGAGTGCTGGAAGATACCCACAGCGGTGAACTCCATTACCGGAGCCCAACCAGATTCGGCGGGCTCGGGTGCGCACAGACTGGAACCTACAGCCGGATACGAGTCCGGGGGTCCGGTGTCACAGGCTTCCTTAGAGGTGAGGCCTGTGTTCGGCTCTACCACCAATGAGTGTGCGGCCTGCGGGACGGGGTCCATCCACCCGTCCTTGGGCGACGCGATCTGCTCCGGATTTAGGTCCGGGGCTACTACAAGGGTGATATCCCGAGCATTGCACGACAGCAGGTCTAAGCCGTGCTCATCGTGATTGTCCGACGCTCCTGGCGCAGCCCCGATCCCGTCGAAGATCAAGTTTTTGTGGATATTGGCCGAGTAGTTCAGGTTTCCGAACCTGACTTGGTGGCCACGGGCGTAGCTGTCGATCTGCTCTAGGTGGCCAAGCGAATTGGCCCGCAGTGCAAAGCCGCCGAACACGAAGATCTGTCCGGGGAGAAAAGTCTCACCCTGGACCGCGCTGTTGTTGATGATTAAAGCAGCCATCAGGCCTTGTAGTAGCGACACAGAGGAACTCTCAATGAAAGCACCAATGTCGGTGTCAAAACCGGCGGATCTCGGGTAGGGGGTCCCGATCTGTGCGTCTTAGGCTGATGGTAACAGGAGGCAAGGGACACAATGTTTACCCAGGCTCGGGCCCTCTCGATGGAGGTAAACCCTACTTCCTGCTTGATTGATATTGATGATATGAGTAGTACAAGAGTATATCTACCACGAGATCGTAGAGGCTAAACCCTAGAAGCTAGCCTATGATGATTATGATTGTGATCGTCCCTCTAAGGACCAACCTCTCAAATTTATATAGACACCGGTGAGGGCTAGGGTTTACATGGAGTCGGTTACAAGGAAGCAAATATAATATCCGGATCGCCAAGCTTGTCTTCCACGCAAAGGAGAGTCCCATCCGGACACGGGACGGAGTCTTGAGTCTTGTATCTTCACGCTCCAACAGTCCGGACGAAGTATATAGTCCGGTTGTCCAGATACCCCCTAATCCAGGACTCCCTCAATGGGTTGCTAGAGTGACAGAAGCTTAAACCCTAGTTTATGTGTTGCTTCGTAAGGGGCTGATTTGGATCCATATGTTTCATGCTATGGTTAGATTTATCTTAATTCTTCTTTCATAGTTGCGGATGCTTGCGAGAGGGGTTAATCATAAGTGGGAGGCTTGTCCAAGGAAGGGCAGCACCCAAGCTCCGGTCCACCCACATATCAAATTATCAAAGTAACAAACGCGAATCATAGGAGCATGATGAAAACTAGCTTGATAGTAATTACCATGTGTCCTCGGGGGCGCTTTGCTTTATATAAGAGTTCGTCCAGGCTTGTCCTTTGCTACAAAAAGGATTGGGCCATCTTGCTGCACCTTAGTTACTTTTGTTACTTGCTACCCGTTACAAATTATCTTATCACAAAACTATCTGTTATCGATAATTTCAGTACTTGCATAGAATACCTTGCTGAAAACTGCTTGTCATTTCCTTCCGCTCCTCATTGGGTTCGACACTCTTACTTATCGGAAGGACAACGATAGATCCCCTATACTTGTGGGTGATCAGACGCGTGGCCGCCAAAACATGGCCTTGGGGGATGGAGCCACTCGTCGCCGTCGCGCTCAGACGTGGGGTGTCGCGGGGTGGTCCCACCTTGGTCGCACTTGCTTATCCTGGCACGCTATGCTGGTGGCCGTGCCCAGGTCCTCCCGGCAGGGCGTCTCTGTGACGGCTTGGCCGGCCTCCCAGCTCTCTGGCTCGCCACTGTCCGGTCGCCAGCTACCCATCAGGTCGTTCATCGCGGCATTTGTCTCCTCCACGCTTTGCTACATGATGCCACCCCCTCCCTGTGTCATCCCTGGCTGGCTCTAGTGCGGCGGCCCTCGCCGGCGGTGCCTCTTGCGCCAGCGGCAACACGACTGGTTACTGCACGAACCCTAGCGGCCGCACCAACCCTGTGCTTGCCGGGCCATGCACCTCTGGACCGCTCAGTCACGGGGTGCCCCTGCTCCACCCTGAAAGTGGGCCCTGTGGCATAAGCTATCCTGGCCACGTGCCAATTGGGCCTCAGGGCATTAGGCCATGGGCTCGTGTCTAGCCCAGTCGCCGCCTCCCCTCGGGCCGTTGGTAGGGGGCGGGCATTTGGCCCCGTGTGGGTTCCCCTTGACTCCCTCTCCAAATGACCCCCCCTGTCGGTGTCAAATCCGGCATATCTCGTAGTAGGGGTCCTAAGCTAGGCATCTTGGAACGATGGTAACATGGACACAGGATTTTACCCACGTTCGGGCTCTCTCGAAGAGATAATACCCTATGTCCTGCTTATGATTGTATTCATATGGGGTGTAGTACAGAGTACATGTATCTACCACGAGATTGTTCTAATGAATATTAGATGATCTATTGACTAGCTTGGCCTCGGTTGGAAAAACACACCGGAGGCCTAGGATTTTTAGGAGAGTCCTTGGCTTGAGCGCCAAGTCTTGTGGAGTCTTCCTTGTATGCAGCATGGGGCCTAAAGTGGCCCATTAGTGAATCGCCATGGGGGTCCTTGGCCCGATCTAGCTGGTTGGGAGACGACATGGTGAGTACCCCCTAGACCAGGACACCGTCAGTAGCCCCCCGAACCGGTCTTCAAGTTGGGGGCGCTCCTCGATTCTTCCGAATTGTTCTTCATATTCGGTCGTTGGTCTTGAAAACTGGTTCACAAATCTTCTCATCTTCAATCTTGAGGATCACCAAAGTGAATCCGAAGAGTTTACATGTCGGGTATCTGAGGAGCCCCTTTAAGTTCTCGGCCTTTATCAATGCCTTGTTATTTTCTACGCCACACCTCGGGTTTGAAGTTGTTCCATGCGGCGGTGTCCTCTTGCATCCTAGCTCCAAAGTCGGACTACATTCGAGGTATCTTTTGCAGCCGAGCACCAACGTCGGACTGTATCCAAGCTCCAATGCTGGACTATATTTGAGGTGCCATAGATCACCTTGTCTTGAAAAAGTTTGAAGGAGGTTATCTGAGCTTAACGCTGAAAAGTTCTCTATGGAGCCAGCCGCTTGCAGTGGAGCTTTATGCCGGATTGCTTCCGAGGTGATGCACTACCTCGGGCTCGGGCTGATTGTTTGCGGATTTTATTTTCGATTCATGCAATTTATTTACTGATGAGATATATAGCCAGTAGCCCTCAAGGTGTATGTCGGCCTAAAATCTGAGATGCACATTAGAGGAGATAGTGATCGGCGGACGGGCCCTTGAGAGAGGGTTTTGAGAAGTCGCCGTAATATATTAGCTTGATGCCGGATAAGTCTCAGTTGGTACCTATTGTCGTCCGAAGACGCGTTTGCCCATAGTTCGGTCAAGCCGAACACTTAGCACTTTGAATTTTCTGTGTTGAATAGGCAATGCAGTAGCCCCCGAGACACTGGTCGGGTGGTAACACCAGGTCAGGAATATCGATGTGCCTCTTTAATATTAGTAAATGATAAGCCCGAAGCCCAGTAGCCCCCGAGCCTTAATGTGGGCACGAGTGGCCGAATTAAGGATCAATATCCGAAGTAAAATCACAAATTATGTGTAATGATTCTATGTATCCAAGTACTCTACATCGTTAATGCTCGGATCCGCACTATATAATTAGATGATCTATTGACTAGCCTGGCCTTGGTTTATATAACACACCGGACGCATAGGATTTTTAGGAGAGTCATTAGCTTGAGCGCCAAGTCTTGTGGAGTCTTCCTTGTATGTGACATGGGCTGTCTAAAGTGGCCCATTAGTGAATCGCCATGGGGTCCTCGGCTGATCCAGCTAGTCGGGAGACGACATGGTGAGTACCCCCTAGTCCAGG
>NC_041387.1:394456112-394456611 GCF_002162155.2 Triticum dicoccoides | reverse complement strand
AAAGCCTAACCCCGACCCTCCGCCTCTCATCCCGCGCCGCCGCATCGCCACCCCCTCCCACCTCGACGGGCTGTCACCTCCCCTCCAGACATGACTCGGGAGTGGGGGGATGAGGAGGCTCGCCATAAGCGCCGGCTGAATGAACGCCCTGACGATCCCCGACCTTCCCTCGATGCGGCTAGACGCGAGCTCGACCTCCGGAACTAGCTATCCTCTCGCAAATCCCGGGACTACCGCCGCTTCCCTCCCTATTCGGCTTACCGGTCTTCCGCGCGTCGCTCGCCGGCCGTGATGACCGCCGGAGCCGGTCCTTCTCGCCGCCACCTGCTGCCAATGGCCGCCAGGACCTTCGGTGCTCGCCCTCTCTGACCCGCCGCCGCAACCGGAGCCCCTCTCCGTGAAGGGGAAGCCGCGACTCCCCGCAGCTCTCGCTCGCCTAGCAGGCTGAGCCGCCCACCCCTCCTCGATGCTAGCAACCTCCCGCAGCGACCCGCAACCC
>NC_041387.1:394449680-394455847 GCF_002162155.2 Triticum dicoccoides | reverse complement strand
CAGGGCGCGAAGAAGAAGAAAAGGAGGGCACAGGGTGGGGTAATGGCGCTCCACCCTCAGGAGGCCCACCCTTGGCCCCCTCTGCTCCCTCCTTGGCTGCGGCCCGCCCCAAAGACCTCGCTGCCAATCTCCTAAAGTGCTTCAATTGTGGCGTTGCCGACCATTCTTAGGTGGCATGCATCCACCCCCAATGTTGTTACCTCTTCCTGGACCCCGACCACCCTGTCGTCCTTTGCCTGGACCGCCCGGTCTTGGAAGAGCTTATGATGTACGTGCATGGGATCGAGGGCTTGGGATTTTTCCACATTGAGGTCCCCGACATCCCCACGCCGCCCCCTCGCTTTAGGCGATCGTCACGGTGTTGGGTGATGGAGTGGCCTCCCCTGAGATGATTGAGGCTGAGCTCAACCACCTATACCGTTGCAACTAGGACTAGCAGGCCACCTTGTTGGCCGGCAACGCCTTCCCCGTGGTGTTTCCTGACGCGGTGAGTCACGGATATGGCACCCGTAGTGGCAATATCACCCTAGCCCTCAATAGCTAGTGGTGGACATCTCGGAGCTAGTCCGCGATCCCAAGGCGGTGGCCATGCTGGACACGGCATGGATCCATCTGTGGCCTCCCTGACATCACTCGCTCAGAGAGGATTATTTGGCAGATGTCTCGGATCCTTCGCAAGGTGATAGTGGTGAACGGGCTCTAGCTCCGAAAAGAGGAGGAGGTGCGCGTTAAGGTCAAATCCCTCGACTCGTCCAAGCTCTGAGCCACGGTCCGGGTCTTCTTCAACGACCAAGGCTTCGATCTCAAGATCTCCCCGAGCCGCCCAACCACATCGATCATCCTCGCATCCCCGATGATGGCTTCCTTGGGGGTGGCCCAGATGGTGGCGACACTAAGGGACGTCGCAGCGATCGCGACCCTCGCCACAACCACAACTCCGGCTCGAAGGAGGAGGAGGACGACTCTGAGGACAACCCTCCCCACGACCCGCCAGCCTCCTCGTCGGCAAGGGGAGGCTCAGGGGCCGGTGGCACCCACTCTGCGCCCCCCTGCCTGCCCTCCCCCGGTCCTTCAGCCTCCAGCAACAGAGCCATCTCTCATGCTGCTCGACGCACACTCACCTCTGTGCTTCACAGACGGGAGCGACGTGGCTGACGCGAGCCTGTTGGTCTTCCCGGCTTCGTCACCCCGCTCCCCTGACGGTGTCCTCTACGACATTCTCACTGGTCTATCCACCGTCACTGATGCCAACCCCTGCTTGTTAGCTCCTGACCACCGAAGTCGAGGCATCCGAGGAGGAGGGGGTTGGCTCGGCCCTGCTCCTCTCGGCCCGTCCTGACGGGCCGGACCTTCCGGACCATGGGGAGGCAGAATCCCCCATGCTCCGCCATGACTCCGACTCTGCTGCCCTCCGTCCCGGTCTGGCCCGCATCTTCGTCGGTGCTTCTCTTGCCTGACCCGTGTGCTGCCTCCGAAGGGATGTCGGCGGTGGTTACCACTCCAGTGGCTTCCCACCCCCCTCGAACTGTGGCCTACTCTAGGCAGGGCAGATCGACCCCGACTTCGATGACATCCTCACGCCGCAGTGCCCAGATCGAGGCGGCCAGACCTGCGAGCAGCCCAGCTCTCCCTATCCCCGAGCGGGCAGAGCTTCGGGCTGCTGCCCGGAACCTTGAGCCAGGTTATAATGCCCCGGACACGCCCGCCGGTGGTCGTTACTCCTAACGGGATCTAGACTGGCCCCACAGATCAATACTAGTCTTTTCTGCGCACTTTGTCCTCACTCACGCGCACCCGGGAGCAACTTCCTGGTCGGTCACCCATCCTGAAACTACTCCAAGCTAAGCACGCTTAACTTCGGAGTTCTGTCTGAATGGGTTCCCGCAAAAGAAGGAATTCCTTATTGATATGAGTAGTCTATCATCCCTAATAATCCAGGCTATCACATACACCCCCACTCAGAGGAACCGACGTCCTCGTCGGGCCACAAGAACGTTCCCTCTTGGCACATACGTTTGTGCATCCAGTCCAGTACATGTGCCATGCCGTGTGCCACGACGGGTCACAAACGTCATGAACAACATGACTGCGTACATGTCCGCAAACATCCGTGTAACCGCGAGGGTCGCCTCTGATACCAACTTGTAACACACCGGACATACCCGCCGGTGGTCGTTACTCCTGGCGGGATCTAGACTGGCCCCACAGATCAATACAAGTCTTTTCTGCGCACTTTGTCCTCACTCACGCGCACCCAGGAGCAACTTCCCGGTCGGTCACCCATCCTAAAACTACTCCAAGTTGAGCATGCTTAACTTCAGAGTTTTGTCTGAATGGGCTCCCGGAAAAGAAGGAATTCCTTATTGATATGAGTAGTCTATCATCCCTAATAATCCAGGCTATCACACAGGTACACCGTCCATGCTAGCTACTCCTGCTACTTGCTCGTTCTCCACTCTTGAGTCGACCCCGCTTGGCCACCTTGCAAATGTGGTGGCCGACTCAGCCATCGTGTTCAGACGGGAGATTGCCCCCCCCCCCCGGGTTAGTTCAGATTGAAGCTATTTGCGTGCGTGAAATCCTTGATGGGCGCCTGGACGAGGCCCGTGCCTGCCTGCAGTCCACTCTCAGCCCCGAGCCCTCTGCTCCCCCAGGCGCCTAGATTGCACGCGCCGCTACAGATCCTGCAAAGATCCGGGGACGCACCCGATCTCACACCGCCGCCCTCCACGCCTAGAGCGCATACCGAGTCTTGTGGTCAAACAGCCCCCCGCTGACTTCGTGATGCGGACCCTCTTCTAGAACATCCACAACTTAGGTCAAGATGGCCGCCGCCGCCAATTGATCGAGTACATGTGTGACGAACGAATTGACATTGTGGCCATCCAAGAAACTATGTGTACGGAATTCTCCCTCTCGGAGCTCGAACATCTGAGCTCCGACCTATTTGCTTGGCTTTGGCTCCCTTCTTGGGAGCACTGGCCACTTGGGTGGCATCCTTCTAGGTATAAAGGATGCCACCTTTGAGGTAGGAAGCATGGACCGGGGCGAGTTCTTCGTTAGCATGGAGATCTTCGAGCATGCTCTAAACTTCAAATGGGAGATCATAGCGGTCTATGGACCTGATGATCACCGCCGCTCCAAGGCCTTCCTTGTTGAGCTCCGTAGGAAGGTCGCGACTGCCCGACTCCCGGTGGTGGTTGGCGGCGAATTTAACCTCATCCGGTTAGAGGAAGATAAAAGCAATAATTTGGTCAACTTCCCCCAGATGCAAATGTTCAATGACTGCATCACAGACCTTGGGCTCCGCAAGCTAGATAGGGTTGGTGCCAGATTCACTTGGACCAATCGTCAAACGGACCCGACCCGCTCAGTCCTTGACTGGGTCTTCGTCTCGCTTGAGTTGGACATCCGATGCCCCCTAGCATCGCTTCGGGCGATAACTCGGATTGGCTCCGATCACGTCTCCCTCCTCCTCTCATATGAGAACGATCGCCCCCGGCCTCCTCGCTTCCTCTTCGAAACCTTTTGGCTGAACCAGCCCGGGTTTGCCACGGCGGTGGGTGCTCGGTGGCTTGCGGCTCATGCAACCCCTCATCGCACGCTTTCGGCCATGGACTCCTGGCAATTCTGTGTGAAGCTGCCGCAACAATTTATGAAGGGGTGGGGTGCCAACCTGGGGTGGGACCTTCACAAGTGGAAGAAAGCTCTACTAGTCTCCATCCTGTCCCTTGACCTTCGGGCAGATGTCGCGGGCCTCTCAACTGAGGAATGGCTACTTCATTACGATCTTGAGGACCAACTCACGGTTATATACACTGATGAGGACGCGTACTGGAGCCTGTGTGGTATGCAGAATTGGGTTCGCAAGGAGGACGCCAATACGACCTATTTCCAGGCTATCGCCAATGGTCGGCGGCACTGGTACTCCATCCCGCTTCTATGGGATGGAGCGACCCTCCTGCAGAGTCTGGAGGCCGTCCGTGCCCATGTAGATGGCTTTTACAGAGACCTATTCTCTGCCTCCCCTCGGGGAGGGATTGCTCTGGCCACAGACATTTGGCCGGCGCGCTGTTATGTCTTGGCAGATGATAACCTGGCATTGATGGCTCCGTTCTCTGAGGCAGAAGTCTGGGCAGCCATTAAGGGCATGAACCACACTTCCGCTCCGGGTCCGGATGGCCTCCCAGTGAAGTTCTTCCAAACCTTCTGGGACGTCATAAAGCCAGAGATGATGGCCCTATTCGAGGAGTTCTTTGTGGGCTCCATCGACCTCACTCGGCTTAACTTTAGGATAATCACCCTTATTCCCAAAGTACCGGGGGCCTCTAATATTCGCCAGTTCCACCCAATCACGGTGATCAATGTCATCTTCCACATCCTAGCCAAGGGGTACGCCATTAGGGTGGCCTTGATTGCTGATCGTATCACCCACCCAGACCAGTCGGCATTTATTCAGGGCCGCTACATCCTTGACGAGATTCTAGTTTTTCAGGAAGCCCTCCACGAGGTACACTCCAAACACCTCAAGGCGGTCTTCCTGAAACTAGACTTCTACAAGGCGTATGAAACGGTTAGATGGGCCTTCCTTCAGGAAGTATTGCTTCGGAAAGGTTTCGCCGACCGGTGGGTGACCACATGATGCAAATGGTCTCCTTGGGTCGGACCGCGGTCAACATCAACGGAGAAATTGGCCTATACTTCCCCACCTTTTGTGGGGTGCAGCAGGGCGATACCTTCTACCCGTTCCTCTTCAACATGATTGTCGACGCCCTCGCCACCATCTTGGATAAGGCCAAGGCGGCGGGCATAGTTCCGTATATGGTAGGAGGGAATGGGATCTCTCTCCTCCAATATGTGGATGACACCATTATCATGGTGGAAGGCTTAGATAACGACATCACGAACTTGAAGTTCCTCTTGCTCTACTTCCAGCAGATGTCAGGTCTCGGGATTAACTTTGATAAAAGTGCAATGATGGTGTTGGGCTACTCCCAGGACGAACGCCAGAGCATCACGGACCACCTGAACTGTAAGCTCGGATGCTTCCCCACGACTTATTTGGGGATCCCCATTAGCGACTCCAGGCTCATGATGGCTGAGCTGCGCCCCACAGTGAACAAGCACCAACATCGCATTGAGCCTTGGCAGGGGAGATGGCTATCTAAGGCCGCTCGGACGGTGCTCATTAACTCGTCCATGTCTAGCTTGTTTCTGTTCATTATGAGCTTCTATAGCCTGCCAGAGACGCTTCATCATGAGATTGCTAGAGTCCAGAGCCGCTTCTTCTGGGCTGGTGAGGGCGATAAGCAGAAGTACCACATGGTTCGGTGGACTGAGATCTGCAAGCCTCACGAATAGGGTGGCCTCGGGATCATGTCCTCCAAACGCATGAACATTGCCCTACTGACTTGGTGGCTATGGAGGATTGTGAATGGGAGGGTGGCCTTTGGCTCCGCATCATTCAACAAAAATACCCTCACGGATAGCCACTCGCCTTCTGCCAGCGCACCAGAGGGTCTCAGTTCTAGCAATCCATCATATAGTTACTACCAGTCCTTCGCCTCGGGAACTCGATAGTGGTTGGCTCTGGCACGTCCACAATGTTTTGGTTCGATCTTTGGGATGGCGATTCCCCCTTTGCGGCTCGCTTCCTAGACTTGTTCGCCATCGCGGTCGATCCTAGGAATCTCCGTTGAGGTGGCCCTATTGACGTAGGGCACCTAATGTTCTGACGGCCATTCAGCCCGGCTGAAAATGCCTCATGGCAGGACATGCTAGACTATATCGTGCTGCACGAGCCTGCCTTGGAAAACAAGGATGACTGCACCATGTGGAGACTAGAGCCCTCTGGCCAATTCTCCACTAAATCCCTCTACCATGCTATCGCAGCTTCCCCGGGTCCTGAGGCTCTCACGACCATCTTGGAGATCCGGCCCCCCTTGAAGATAAGGATATTCCTGTGGAAATGGATCCGCCGCCGCCTCCCTTCCGGTGTGGAGGTACTTAAGTGCAAAGGCCCCGGAGACGGGTTATGTCCGCTTTGCGGGACGGAGGAAGATTCGAACCATATCTTCTTCACCCGTGTGTCTGCGCAGTTCCTCTGGAGTTGTTTCTGGGAAGTAGTGGGTGGAAGCTGGTGCCACAACAACTTCCCTGCTCTCTTC
>NC_041387.1:394348050-394449381 GCF_002162155.2 Triticum dicoccoides | reverse complement strand
CTGACGCTGTGTTCAAATGGTGTGGTTACTTGCAGCTTTGGCGGCCGCTTAGCCGCCCTAGGGAGAGAGACGCCATCAACTCCATCATGTCCCAGCTTCACGCGATGGCTCTCTGTTTGGCACCGCTGCTCCCTCCCCCACCACCGGAGCCAGATTAGATCTTCTCCGCCCTCGCCGTTATGTGTGTGCGTTCTTGTTGTGTGTGTTGGTCTTGTTGAGCTGTGCCCGCAACAGAACTGATGCGGAGCATCTTACGATCCCCATGGACCTATCTTCATCTCCCACGACACAACTTGGACCAATGACAAGAGCCCGTGCGAGAGCTATCGAATATGAGGTTAACTCTCTCCTTGTTGAACTCCCCATTGACCCACTTGAGACATGGCTACTACCTCAAACGAATATGCTTTGTGTGCTTAGGTACCAAGGAGAAGTTACGATGCAAGATGGACATCGAGAGCATGAAGACAATCTGCCTAGCCCAGAAGGATCGGTACAACCGCCCATGTACCGCCCAACTACCACCCGGGCGGTACAACCGCTCGACTACCGCCCAACAACCGGTCCAACTTCTGTGATCGAGCGGTGCAAGGTCGGTACTGCATCGGTTTATCCCCGTATCAGCCAAAGGACCAGTACAACTGCCCCAACCACCGTTACAACTGCTACTTCCTTCGGCAGGAACCAGCACCTGGGCTCCCAGTGGTACAACCGCCCCCGTGACCGGTACTACTGCCCTGCCTGCGCGCAGTGAAAGGGGTTTCACCCCATGTATCCCTCCACTTACCCCTTTGGACTATATATACTTGTCCCCTAGCTCCGTATTAGGGTTAGCACTGTGATAGCTCATATTTGAGATAGAGCTTTGCTCATCCACTTGGTTACTTCTCCATCGGAGTCGAGCGCCTCTTCGGAGAAGATCCCCCAAGCGGATTCAAGACCCCATCATGGGAAGACCCTTCAAGACCTCCTCACAGAGAAGACCTTTTGTATCGTCCTTTGTTGACCTTTAATCGTGTATCTCTTTGTGTTTTGAGGATCTAGCACATGTGTAATCGAATCTTGTTGGTTTGAGTGATTATCTCGTGTTTCCCCTCGTGATTTCTCCTCGTGTTCTTTGTAGGATTCCCTCCAATTGTGAAACATCGGGCCGCTAGGGTTATACCCTACATCATCTTGGTATCATGACCCACTTTGATCACGTATTTGGAGCCCCTACCCTCTTTTTCTAGCCTAATTTTGTTGTGTTCTTCCCCAATTTCGAAAATCCCCACCAAAAATAGCCCAAATTTTTTTTGTGATTTGTTGGTGAGATGAAATTTTGCTGGATTTGATCCATGGATTTGCTTGGTTTCAAGTGGATCTAGCTTCCCCTCAAGTTTCACCTCTTTCCATCCATGAAATCCACCCAATTTTGCCCCAGAAATCATCCATTTCCGCCCCAATTTCGCCCCGATCCAGTTCTGCGAATTTCCGCGACACGAGCGATACTACCGCCCAATCCAAGCAGTACTACTACTGAGCTCCAAGAGCGGTACAACCGCCCACCCAAGCGGTACAACCGTCCCTCCCAGTTTCCATTTTGGCTGATTGACAGTTTTCCCCATAACTTCCACATCCAAAGTCCGATTTTCGCGTTCTTTAGCTCGTTGAGAAGCTATTGACATCCCCCACCAACATAGATAGGTCCCAACATAAATTTACACCATCAAATTTTCCGAACTTTGGCATCTTTGCCTAGGGCTTTCACCACATCATCCGCTATACCACCATCGCATTCCGCTGCCCCATTTGTCTTTGGTTTTGAGAATTTAAGTTGTGGTTTCCATGTACTATTGTGTTTCGACTATATAGGTACAGTGCGACATCAACATCACCGCCGCTCATCTTCGTCAAGGACTCATCATAGACAACAACCATCCTTGTTTACAAATGACTACCTCGACGGTAACCTCAATGACATCTTTGTTTACTCATTGCCATTGCATCGATAACCTCATAGCCTTACTTTTGCATCGCCTACCCATCGAGACTAGCCTTTGAGTATTGCCAGCAACGTGACTTGTGCACATTAGTGATCATACTTCCCATAGCATACATACCATATCATAGTGGTGCATATCTTGGTATCATCTTTTGTGTCACAAAGTTGGCATCGCATATACTGCTATCTTGGTTCGTGAAGTTTTGCATGAGAAAAGAGCTCAAAGGAGAAAGAGCCAAACAAGCTTTTAAGCAAAAGGGAAAGATAAGCAAAGAGCTTATAAACAAGAACCATAACATCATACTACATTAAGATTGTCATACTCGATCATCTTGGATCATATCACCTAAATACCATACATATAGCATAATTGGGATAGAAGTCGTTGCATTTTTGCTTAGTAGGTTGTGCATAAGTTTCGTATCCGCCTTTTGTGCAATCGTGCTAGTGTCTTTCTAATGTTGTGCAACAAGAGCATTTTCGGGGTTTCCACATTTTGGCTCATTCCTTGGTTGCACGACCCCACTTATCTATTTGCGTGTGTCTTTCCGTGTACCATATCTTGCTATTGGTCTACTTGTTGCATTTGCAAATTTGTGAATCTTTTCCAGCATTATTGAGGCTCACTATCAATTGCATCAAATTTTGTGCCACCATCCTAACCGAGCTCCACCATAAGCTTTTACTTGTGTAGGTGTGAGAACCGACAAGAATTGGTACCAATTGTGCTATTTCCTTGTCCCACATTTGAGTGATCATTGATCCATCTTCAACATCGGTCAAGGTACATTTGGTATAAGTTCTTCTCTTTCTCCCATTCACATTTTTGTTTGGAATGATGGATAGGCCAAGTTCTTCTACCAACCCACTCTTCATCGAGCAAGACGACGACATGTCATCCTATGTCACCAAGAGCCACCTCTTTGGTGCACAACGAGCTTTGCATCAAGAACAACAAGCAATGAGCGACTGCATCGACAATCTCGCCACCGACTTGCGACTCTCCGAGCAACAAACAAGAGACTACTTCGACAACAAGCTCGATGCTCACAAACAAGAGAATGATGCAAGAATGGAAGAGATTCATGCCCTGTTGGTGAACCGTCATTCTACCACTTTGTCCTACTCAAGACGGAGCTGCTCGAGTCGACACTCCGACGACACCTTCTCTGGCTCAAGTACACCAACATCAAACACTCTACGTCGAGCCGCGCGCCAAGACCATCAAGCAACTCGCAATCCTCTACACGACAATCATCCACAAGAGCAGTTCGACGAGAAAGTACATCATCATCGCCAACACCAAGCTCCTCTTGCACAAGCTAAAGAACGACAACATCAACGTCACCAAGAGGAAGAGAGAGCGCGATAACATCAAGACAAACAAGACGCCGAGGCTCAACGTCTTCAACAACAACAACGTGAAGAACAAGCCCTTGAGGCGCAACGTGCCCCTCAAGAATCTAGTCGAGCAATTGCCAATTGCAACCCAGATAGGCGCAATCAAGAGGAAGCACTTCGTGAAGAAATTCAAGAGCGAAACTACCAAGCAAGAGTGCATCGTCAAGTTCCTCGAGCTCCTACACAAGCTCGACAAGCTCCTCCACAACCGCAAGTTCATCAAGAGCAAGATGACTATGGAAATCCTCCATGCCAAGAGCAACATGAGGTTGATAATCCTCCACGTCAAGGGCGTCATCATCACCCTTGACCCCAACACAATGAAGAGCAATGTTATGGCAAGCTCAATTTCACCATGCCCAAGATCAACGGAAGCAATGATCCCGAAGAGTACCTTTCATGGGCATTGAAGGTAGACAAGATATTTCATTTGCATAACTATGAGGAAGAGAAGAAGATCACTATGGCATCACTTGAGTTCCAAGACTATGTGCTCATATGGTGGGAACAAGTCCTTGAGCGCCGAGAAGCAAGAGGTGAAGCACCCATCACCACTTGGGATCAACTGAAGGATGTCATGCGAGCATGCTTTGTGCCAACCTACTACAACCGTGATCTCTTCAAGAAAATCCAACTCCTCAAGCAAGGAATAAAGAGCATTGAAGAATAATACAAGGAAATGGAGATTGCCATGATAAGAGCCAATGTCACGGAAGATGACGCGGAAACTATGGCCCATTTCTTGAATGGCATCAATCATCCCATCAAGAAGATTGCCAACTTCCAACCCTACTCCAACCTCATTGAGCTCATACTACCAAAGCATAACGCCAAGTGCAAGATGACTTCAAGTACGCCAAGTACTCTTCAAAGAGCTACGGCTTCTCCAACACCCAAGCTTCAACGACTCCAACAACTTTTACCTCAACCAAACCATCTACAAGAAACGACGACAAGTCGAGTTACAAGAAAACTTCGACAACCTCAAGTCGTCCTCCTACAAGCAACTTCAAGCCGCGAGCTTCATCATCTACTCCACCGATGAGACCGTCAAGACAAGTTCCATCAAATGTTTCACATACGGCGGCCGAGGCCATAAGTCCTTTGAGTGTACCAACAAGCGCACCATGATCCTCAATGATTACGAAACCTATGACTCCATGAGTGAAGAGGAGATAGAATCCCTTGAGCAAGTGGCCATGCACCGACGCGTGAACAAAGATGAAGATGATCAAGTCTTTTGTGATGAGGATTCAAGCCCCGCTTTCGTTGTCTCCAAAGTCTTGACTCTTCAACATCAACAAGACGAAGACTGAAGATGCCACATCTTCCACTCCAAGGCCGACATCAATGGAAGGTCCGTCAAGGTCATCATTGATGGAGGGAGTTGTCACAACTTGGCAAGTGAAGAACTATGCTCCAAGCTCAAATTGGTAGAGATGAAGCACCCGCACCCCTACAAGGTTCAATGGCTAAGTGATTCTGACACTATCCAAGTTGAGCATACGGTCAAAGTCTCCTTCAAAATCAGAGCATATGAAGACACTTTGGAGTGTGATGTCGTCCCGATGTCCGTTTGCCACCTCCTTTTTGGTCGACCATGGCAATTTGACCGCGGCGGTATCCACAACGGGTGTACCAATCACTATAGCTTCAAGATGAAAGGAAAGGAGTACGCGCTACGACCTATGCCTCCAAGTCAAGTGATCGCCGACAAGAAAGCCACCCATCATGGAGAAAAGAGTGAGAGAGTGCTACTTCTTGAGCACTACATTGGTTTTCCCTTGAAGAGGAAAGGGTGATGCAGCAAAGTAGTGTAAGTATTCCCTCAGTTTTTGAGAACCAAGGTATCAATCCAGTAGGAGGCTTCACACATGTCCCTCGTACCTACACAAACAAACAAGAACCTCGCAACCAATGCGATAAAGGGGTTGTCAATCCCTTCACAGCCACTTGCGAAAGTGAGATCTAATAAAGATAATAAGATAAGATAAATATTTTTGGCATTTTTATGATATAGATTGGAAAGTAAAGATTGCAAAATAAGATAGATGGAAAACTTATATGATGGAAGATAGACTCGGGGGCCATAGGTTTCACTAGTGGCTTCTCTCAAGATAGCATAAGTATTACGGTGGGTGAACAAATTACCGTCGAGCAATTGATAGAAAAGTGCATAGTTATGAGAATATCTAGGCATGATCATGTATATATGCATCACACCCGCGACAAGTAGACGGAAACGATTCTGCATCTACTACTATTACTCCACACATCGACCGCTATCCAGCATGCATCTAGGGTATTAAGTTCATAAGAATAGAGTAACGCATTAGGCAAGATGACATGATGTAGAGGGATAAACTCAAGCAATATGATATAAACCCCATCTTTTTATCCTCGATGGCAACAATACAATACGTGCCTTGCTGCCCCTGCTGTCACAGGGAAAGGACACCGCAAGATTGAACCCAAAGCTAAGCACTTCTCCCATTGCAAGAAAGATCAATCTAGTAGGCCAAACCAAACTGTTAATTTGAAGAGACTTGCGAAGATAACCAATCATACCTAAAAGAATTCATAGGAGATTCAAATATTTCTCATAGATAAACTTGATCATAAACCCACAATTCATCGGATCTCGACAAACACACCGCAAAAAAGAGTTACATCGAATAGATCTCCAAGAAGATCGAGGAGAACATTTGACACGTCTCCAACATATCTATAATTTTTTATTGTTCCATGCTATTATATTACCCATTTTGGATGTTTATGGGCTTTACTTTACACTTTTATACCATTTTTGGGACTAACCTACTAACTGGAGGCCCAGCCCGAATTGTTGTTTTTTTGCCTATTTCAGTGTTTCGAAGAAAAGGAATATCAAACGGAGTCCAAACGGAATGAAACCTTCGGGAGCGACCTTTTTGGAACAAACGCAATCCAGGAGACTTGGAGTGGATGTCAAGCAGCAAACAAGGAAGCCACAAGGCAGGAGGGCGCGCCCTAGGGGGGTGGACGCGCGCCCCACCCTCGTGGGCGCCTCGTGGCTCAACCGGCCTACTTCTTCCTCCTATATATATCCACGTACCCTAAAAGCATCTAGGAGCCCCACGAAAAACTATTTCCACCAATGCAACCTTCTGTATCTGCGAGATCCCATCTTGGAGCATTCGTCGGTGCTCCGCCGGAGGGGGAATCGACCACGGAAGGCCTCTACATCATCTCCAAGGCCTCTCTGATGAGTTGTGAGTAGTATACCATAGACCTTTGGGTCCATAGTTATTAGCTAGATGGCTTCTACTCTCTCTTTGAATCTCAATACAAAGTTCTCCTCGATCTTCTTGGAGATCTATTCGATGTAACTCTTTTTTGCGGTGTGTTTGTCGAGATCCGATGAATTGTGGGTTTATGATCAAGTTTATCTATGAGAAATATTTGAATCTCCTCTGAATTCTTTTATGTGTGATTAGTTATATTTGCAAGTCTATTTGAATTATCAGTTTGGTTTGGCCTACTAGATTGATCTTTCTTGCAACGGGAGAAGTGCTTAGCTTTGGGTTCAATCTTGCGGTGTCCTTTCCTAGTGATAGCAGGGGCAGCAAGGCACGTATTGTATTGTTGCCATTGAGGATAAAAAGATGGGGTTTATATCATATAGCTTGAGTTTATCCCTCTACATCATGCCATCTTTCTTAATGCGTTACTTTGTTCTTATGAACTTAATACTCTAGATGCAGGCAGGAGTCGGTCGATGCGTGGAGTAATAGTAGTAGATGCAGAATTGTTTCGGTCTACTTGTTGCGGACGTGATGCCTATATACATGATCATGCCTAGATATTCTCATAACTATGCACTTTTCTATCAATTGCTCGACAGTAATTTGTTCACCCACCATAGTACTTATGCTATCTTGAGAGAAGCCACCAGTGAAACCTATGTCCCCTGGGTCTATCTTTTATCATATAAGTTTCCAATCTACTTTTATTTGCATCTTTACTTTCCAATCTATATCATAAAAATACCAAAAATATTTATCTTATCTTATTATCTACTTTTATCGCAAGTTACCGTGAAGGGATTGCATCCCCTTTATCGCGTTGGTTGCGAGGTTCTTGTTTGTTTGTGTAGGTACGAGGGACTTTTGAGGAGCCTCCTACTGGATTGATACCTTGGTTCTCAAAAACAGAGGGAAATACTTACACTACTTTGCTGCATCACCCTTTCCTCTTCAAGGGAAAACCAACACAGTGCTCAAGAGGTAGCAAGAAGGATTTCTGGCGCCGTTGCCGGGGAGGTCTTCGCTCAAGTCAAGACATACCAAGTACCCATCACAAACTCATCTCCCTCGCATTATATTATTTTCCATTTGCCTCTTGTTTTCCTCTCCCCCACTTCGCCCTTGCCGTTGTATTCGCCCTCTCTTTTCCGCTTGCCTCTCATGTGCCTGTTTGCCCTTATGGCTTTGCCTAAGAACTCTGATCTTCCCCTTAAAAGGTTAGAGGAGATTGAATTAAACATTAGAAGCTTTATGACTTTGCAATTTGAGCATAATAATTTCTTTAGAAACGAGCTTAAAGAACAAAAAAGCTTTATGGGGTACATGAATAAAGAGCTTGATGATATGTCTAAGGAATTTTATGGTTTGAATTCTCAGATTGCTCATCTTGAAAAATCTATAGCCCAAATTTCTGATAAGCAAGCCACCTTAGTATAAGATGGCTGCCAAACCAGAAGGGTTAGGGAAAAATAATGATGAAGATCTAAAAGTTATTGATGTGTCCCCTATTAAATTTTTGTTTTGCAATATGAATCTTGATAATGATGGGACTGGAGATGAGTAAACTTTAGTTAAAATGCGTCCCAATGATTTGGAGTTTTTAGATCTTGATGGTAAATTTGGTAAAAGTGGGATTGGAGAGGTCAAAACTTTACATAGCAATGAACTCACTATTATGGATTTCAAGGAATTTAATTACGATAATTGTTCTTTAATATATTGTATTTCCTTGTTGCAATCCGTGTTGAATTCTCCTCATGCTTATAGTCAAAATAAAGATTTTACCAAACATATTGTTGATGCCTTGATCCAATCTTATGAAGAAAAACTTGAATTGGATGTTTCTATACCTAGAAAACTTTATGATGAGTGGGAACCTACTATTAAAATTAAAATTAAAGATCATGAATGTTATGCTTTGTGTTATTTGGGTGCTAGTGTTTCCACGATTCCGAAAACTTTATGTGATGTGCTAGGTTTCCATGAATTTGATGATTGCTCTTTAACCTGCACCTTACGGATTCCATTATTAAGAAACCTATGTGAAGGATTAATGATGTTCTTATTATTGCAAATAGGAATTATGTGCCCGTAGATTTTATCTTTCTTGATATAGATTGCAATTTTTCATGTCCTATTATTCTTGGTAGACCTTTCCTTAGAACGATTGGTGCAATTATTGATATGAAGGAAGGGAATATTAGATTCCAATTTCTATTAGGGAAAGGCATGGAACACTTTCCTAGAAAGAAAGTCAAATTACTTTATGAATCTATTATGCGAGCCACTTATGAATTGAATGCCAAAGATGGCAATACTTAAATCTATTCTCGCTTTTATGCCTAGCTAGGGCGTTAAACGATAGCGCTTGTTAGGAGGCAACCCAATTTTATTTTTGTTCCTTGCTTTTTGATTCTGTTTAGTAATAAATAATTCATCTAGCCTATGTTTAGATGTGGTTTTATGTTTTAATTAGTGTTTGTGTCAAGTAGAACCTATAGGATAACCTACTGTGATAGTTAATTTGATTTTGCTGAAAACAGAAACTTTTGTGCGCACGAGAATAATTTTAGTAAATCACTAAAACGTGATTTTGCGTTGATTCTTTTTGCAGTAGATCAATAGACAAATTTCCCAGGACTTACTATTTTGATAGGATTTTTAGAGTTCCAGAATTATTCGAAAGTTACAGATTTCTACAGACTGTTCTGTTTTTGACAGATTCTGTTTTTCGTGTGTTGTTTGCTTATTTTAATGAATCTATGGCTAGTATCGGGGGTATGAACCATACAGAAGTTGGAATACAGTAGGTTTAACACCAATATAAATAAATAATGAGTTCATTACAGTACTGTCGGGGTTATCTCGCGGGCGGGTTCGCGAGACGACAGATGCCACGAGGTGGCTTGTGGTGAGGGCAAGACTGCTTTGGAGGTCAAGGACGGGATTTGGCAAACAGCACGCGGTGATTTACCCAGGTTCAGGGCTCTCCGGAGAGATAATACCCCTACTCCTGCATGTCTGAATATATATGCAGTGTACATGTCTGGCAGTACATAGTTGCTCCTGGAGATGTATTACAGAAGGCAGTAGAGAGCCTTATGAATATGAGCATGTGTATGCACAAGTGTGTGCGTGAGTAGCCTTCTGGCCGAATGGATGGATGGATGGCTAGCTAGCTTCCTTGCTAGCTAGCTTGTGTGCGTGAGTGAGTATATCTCCCGGATGGATGGATGGATGTTGACTTATATATGAGCGTGGGCTAGCTTGTGAGGTAAGCTAGGTAGGCATGGGTGTGTGCTTGGGATGTAAGCTAGTGTAGCTTACATCCCAAGCTGTGTATAGCTTGGGAGCTAGGCTAAGTTTTGTCCCTGGGGATTTTATAGATCAATGCTCGGGGACAAAGTACACTGCGGATGATGTCACGCGTGATGAGTGAACAGTATGAGCTTTATCGGCAACAGTGGTCGCAGTATGGCCGTCTTGTCGGTGTCGCGTCGGATGTGATGTCGTGGTTGACTTCGCGTAGCAGGCCGGCTGGAGCAGCCGGACAGGGACCCGGCCGGGCTGCCGGGTTGAGGAGTTCAGCCAGGTTGAGGGACTTGGCCGGGTTGAGCAACCCGGCCAAGTGCGACCTGGATTGAGGGGCGTTGCTGGCCCCGATGTTTTTGAAGCATCGTTCGCTGTCTTGGGCCTACCGGGGGTCATCCCCCCGTCAGTAGCCTCCGAGCCTCCGGACAACTTGGAAAAGTTGCGTGGAGGGTTTTAGCGGGCGTCGATGAAGCAGTAGATGGCGTCGAAGATGCCAGTCGCAGCCGGCGGCAGGCGTGCAACAGGCGCGGCGTGTTCCGAGTGGGGGCGCGCGAGTGCACCCACTGGGTGTAGCCTCCGAGCCTCCGGGCAACTTGGAAAAGTTGGGCGGAGGGTCTTGGTGTTGCTGAAGAAGCCGACGATGACGTCGAGGGTGCCGGGCACGGACATTGAGTCCGTCGGCTGAGTGGGGCGCGCGAGCGCACCCACTGGGTGTAGCCTCTGATCCTCCGGGCAACTTGGAAAAGTTGCGCAGAGGGTCTTGCTGTTGATGATGAAGCCGACGATGACGTCGAGGGTGCCGGGCGCGGACACGGAGTCCGCCGGCTGAGTGGGGGCGCGCGAGCGCACCCACTGGGTGTAGCCTCTGAGCCTCCGGGCAACTTGGAAAAGTTGTGCCGAGGGTCTTGCTATTGATGATGTGGACAGCGGCGATGGAAATGCCAGTTGCGGCCGGCATCGGGCCCGCAACTCGCGTGTAGCCTCCGAGCCTCCAGGCGAGGAGGTGGTTCCCCACAGCGATGATCGTGCAAAAGACAAGGTTAGTCCACGCAGATATATGAAATGTTTGCTTTTAGCATTTGTGAGTTTTATGCAGAGGGTGCCGACTCGGTTTCGTCCGAGCGCCCTTCGGTCTTTTTCATGTCCCCTCCGCCCTTTGGCTTTGCCTCTTGTTAGCTAGACAGCCCGGAGCCGGTCTGTAGCTGTTACGAAGAGTGGCTACGGAGTGGAGCGTACAATACTCAGACTACAGGAGCGGATTCGACCGAGTAAATACTCAAAAAGGAAACGGCCGGATTGCCCAAGTCGTCTTCTCCTGGGCGTTTTTCGCGTGGGGTGACCTCCATCTTTGCTCTCGCTTGCCGGACAGCCGCGCTGTGGTCTGAGGCTGAGAGGTGGGCCTTTGGTACCGTGTGCGCTACTAGCCGTCTGCGAGAACGAACGTATCGGGCCGAGCGGCCAGCCTCCGGGCCGAGACTAGCCGGCGCCGGGGCGAACAGTAGTGTAACTGTAATAAAGGCGGAGTGGTCCCCGAGGGCTGCTCGGGGTTATCCGTGTTTGCGCGTGGCGCAAAAGTATGCGGGTGAGGATCTTTCATTAATTTTCGTGTAGACGAGGTGGAGGTTGTCGATGACGGCTGGCGGGGCTTGGCGCTAGCGCGCCGACACACCCACTGGGGTAGCCTTCGAGCCTCCGGGTGGTCGAAGGGGGGTCCCAGCCGGTCGGGCCCGATCAAACGGTTGTCGAGGCGGACTGACGGCCAGGCCGGCTTGGCGTAGCCGGCATCGAGGCAGACGAGCGAACGGGTCAGGCCCCCAGTCGGCCAGGTGTCGAAGCCGGCGGGCGGACTAGCCAGCCAGACGGTGATGCGGGTAGGTCGCGGCCAGAGCGGCCGGACATATCTCTCGTTCTCTTTTTTTCCTATCCAGCAGCATTTTTTTCTGGCCGGCTTGGGCACTTTTTTTTTGACCGGCCCGACTCTTTCTTCTGACTTTTCTTTTTATTCTCTACCTAACAAGCCGGTAGGAGCGGGACGCGACGGAAGCCAACGGCCGGGTCGCGCAAGAGGCCGGCGTCCGGGTTGCGGGGGAGCCAGCAGGCCGGGTCGTCGGCGAAGTCGGCGCGGGCGGAGCTGGCAGGTTGGGTCGCCGGGCAAACCGACAGGACGGGTCGCCGGGCGGAGCCGGCCAGCGGAGGAGGCTGGGTCGCGGTAGCAGCCGGCGGCCGGGACGCGGCGCGGGAGCGGAGGAGGCGGGCCGGGTTGCAGCGTAGCAGGCGAACCCGGCAGGGGTAGAACGCGGAGTCAGACCCGGCCGGGGAGCCGGCTTGCGGGCGAGGCGGACGAGTAGGATGCGGTCGCGGCAGAGCGGAGCGATTTTTTGTCGAAAGAGACCCTCTGCCCACTGGAATTGCCAAAAAAGACCCCCCTGCGGATGAAATTGACAAAAGAGACCCCCTCACTAGTGGCGGCAGGCGCGGCAGGCGACACGTGTCACCTGCCGCCATGCCGTGAGGCGGTGGGCCCGACCGCCACAACAGGAGGCGGCAGCCCGGTGTATAACGGTGCGTGCACAGGGCAGCACAGGCCAGCGTGCCGTGACGGAACGGGCCGCGCCAGGCGGGCCCGGCCGCCACCTGGTGAGGCGGCCACCGCTGCCGCTGTCGCTACCCGGCCGACAAGGCCTGTTGCGCGCGGGCCCAGCAGGTAGGCCACGCTGCCACCAGCCGAGGCAGCCTGTCCTGTGCTGCTGCACGCGCAACAGTGCGCAGATGGCGCTGATTTCGAGGCGCAACAGTGACGGCTGTGACTCCGACGCGCGGGAATATGGACGCTTTTGGTTCTTTTGCGTTAGCGAATGCGACGGCACTGCGAGAATCACGCTGATTATTGCTTCAGCGAATGCGACGGCACTGCGGGAATCACTCACTCGCTGCGGGAATCCAAGGCTGCGGGAACCTGTTGTGCCGACACTACAGGGATCCTCTTCCTTTATATAGTATGCTTCTGCTCCGTGCGCAAGCACACTGGCATCCTCTTCTAACTTCTGAGTGTGTAAGAACAGAGAGAAAGAAAAACTCAGTAGGCACTTTCACTCGTGATTTAGGGCGATTTGGAGTTGGATTTTGAATATGTTGAAGTTGAAGAAAAGATAGACGAAGGTAAGATCTATCCATTTTTGTTGGTTTCGTTTGCATGCATGATGTTTTTACTCTTTTTGTTTAGTTCATAACTATGTGTTATCTATTTTGTTAGGCATTATTTCATCACTTTTTGGAGTCATTTAGAGCTTCAGGAGTACGATTTGCCTAGCGAAGTGAACTACGAAGTTGAAGATCAAGGTATGAGCTTTGCAATAAATTGATTTCTTTTGTGCATGCAAGGTCGTAATTAGTTAGTCTTTTAGCTCATCATTAGCTATGCAATGTTAGTGATTAGAGGTTAGAAATAATTTCAGACGACAGATGTAGCATTTATAATATATTTTTTAGAAGAGTAGGTTGAAGATGTTGTATCAATGTTAGGTGCGTCCATTAGTATTGACATGCAAGAAATCTTAATACGGTAATTAAGAAACACTTGTACTATAATTGTTCATTGCATGTGGTATGTTATTACATGTGGTATGTTTATTAATAAGTCTATAGTTAGGAGGTTGTAGGTCTACTTTGTTATGTCGAAATAATCTAAATTTTATATGTTACGAATATGTGCTAATGTACTTGATGATGTATGTAATTAGGTAAAATAATTAATCTTAGTAGCAAACAAGGAGGAGATGACGTGATTGAAGAAATTGTGTTTCCATCTTCGCTGTCCCTTTTGAGGTGATGACCAGATACATGCAAGTGCTATTTTCATACTTTTGATAGCAGAAAGAAAAATCCGTATGTAATATTGATGTTCATATGATAATAGGTTGACTCTGTTCATATAGTACTGGTGACGGATATTTATTCGAACTATTTGGACTCTTAATTGCATTCGCAAGCACATCCATATTGGAGCTAAGGTATAAAATGACGCCGTAATTTTGTTAATATTTTTTATATTGATGTACTGTCATGCCGCTGCAAATATTATTATTTGTAAATAAATGAATTTTATCATATGATATGAAAAACATTATATCATGTCGGAAGAAATTAGATATTTTACTCATATTATTAAAATGTTATTATCGTAATATTATGTTTAGTGGTTGTTTGGATAGCGAGTACTTACCCTCAGTTTTGTCATAACCTGTTGTAAGAAAATTATGTAGAAAACCATATTTTACTAATAGTCGTTTTTCCAGAAGCTAAGTTTTTGCATGCTGCGAGAACTATTTTAGGATATTTTTGGGGTAGTTAGAGAAAAGCAAACAGAGTTTTAGTTTGTTACGCTCGTAGACAAGTTTGAGAAAAATAGATCTTTAAATACCCGTTAACCAAACAACCCCTTAAAGTCTAAGCAAATGATTCTAAAAACAAACCGAATATTTATAACGAAAATACGGTTATTATTTTAGTTGTAAGATATGTAAATGTTGTCATCGTTATTAAATGTTCAGTTACTAATTATTTGAAATCTAAACATGTATGTTGGTTAAGTACTATGGAAAAGTTAGTAGTGTACTATGGGAACGTCTTACGCGATGGTCCATGCGGGGTGGATGTGTCCTTCTGCGAGTCGACTACAGTTGTGATGAGAGACATGGTCAACGTGGGTTACGCAGCTGTTAGAAGGTGCATCCGAGCGGTGTTTGGCCCAGTGATGCAGGAAAAAAAATGACAATGGAGGCCTTCATCGTTGACGGAGGAAATGATGGGACAGTTGCCCATTGGGATTTGCGGCCTGTCACAGGTGATCGGTCGTGGGGGTCGTACATGAGGTTTGCAAGCAATCCCAATAACTCAATGTATGGTCAGCCGATGGTGTATGTGGAGTTCATTTCAGTCACTGATGTTGCCGGATGCAGTAGCAGGGGTGGTGAGGTCGAGTTGGCCATCACATCAGCCCCTAGCATCGGCCCATCGGAACCGACGGGCGGCCAGCCTGTGTATGACACAGGATATTGGTCGGCGGCCGTTGACATGAACGAACACGTGGAGGGATTGCCGGAGGCGCTAGATGATGATGATCATTCTTCTGCGTCTTCGGAGTCAAGCGGAGAAGAAGATGTTCCTCCTCAGAGGGCGGTCGCGGCGGCACTGCAACCTGGGTTTTTACAGGATATGAGCATCACCAACAAATTTCACTCTGCTTCTGGCCTAGGAGCGGGAAGCCTGGAGGTTGGGCAAGTTTTCCCAGATAAGAAGTCTGCTTACCAGGCAATGGGTAGCTATGCAATCGGCATCCACCGCCAGCATAGAGTGAAGCAGTCTGATAAAAAAGAGTTGAAGGTCATATGCATCCACACCGCGAAAGATTGCCGCGGAAGAGTTCTCGCCAGACTGAAGCCTGGGGTTGGTCAGTCATGGCATATCACAAAAATAGTGGAGCATACCTGTGAGCAAACTGGGACTCTTTCAGATCACTGCAATGTGACAGCAAAATTTGTGGCACAGACGATGGAAACAATTGTGCAGGGAAGTCTCAACATTAGTGTTAGGGCTCTGCAAAAAGATGCAGAGGATCTAATTGGTTTCCCTGTTAGCTACAGCAAGGCTAGGCATGCGAAGGAAAATATATTCAACAACTTGTATGGTACCTATGAGGAGGCATATTCTTATGCCCCTAGAATGCTTCATCAGATAGCAAGTGCTAATAGGGGGACTCAAGTTTGGCGGAGAGAACGTCCAAACCCAATGAATCCGGGTGAGCTAATCCTGGACCGCTTATTCTGGGCATTCGCCCAGACTATACAAGCCTTCAGGCACTGTCGCCCGGTATTATCTGTTGATGGTACCTTTCTCACTGGAAAGTACAAGGGCACACTATTGGTGGCGATTGCAGTGGATGCAAATAATCAGCTTCTTCCTATTGCATATGCATTGGTCGAGAGCGAGAACAAAGATAGCTGGTTGTGGTTCCTGAGCTGCGTGAAGATTGGTGTCGTGAAAGAGCGTAAAGGTGTTCGCATCATTTCTGATTGCAACACTGGATTATTAAGCGCTCTTGAAATAATTAAGGCGTCGGAAGAAGAGTGGGGCTGACCCGATCTAGAGGGAAGGTGGTGCATGAGGCATTTGGCAGCAAACTTTTACTCCAAATTCAAAAACAAGGATTGGTTCAAGTTATTCAAGAGGATGTGCATGCAAAAAACTGAAGCCAAAATGAATGCGATATGGGCAGGTATCAATGGTGAGATTGACCGCGCGGCCTTGCCGCAGAGAGAAGACCGGAGGGGTCGTAGGACGGCCATAAATTTGAGCCAGTGGATCACCGAGAATTGCCCTCATTTGGAGAAGTGGGCGCAGGCTCACGACACCGGGGCTCGGTATGGAATAATGACCAGCAACATGTCAGAGGTGTGCAATGGTGTTCTTAAAGGGGTGCGAGCACTGCCTATCACAGCCCTAATTGAAGAAACTTGGAACCGGACCCTGTCATACTTTGCAGACAGGGTCACCGTCGCCAAAGCACAAGTTGAATTGAACAAGCCATGGTCCGAGAAGATGCAAAGACATCTGGACGAGAAAGCAAAGAAGTCTCAAAGTCATGGCTGCCGGAAAGTGGACGCACTTAGGAATAAGTGGGAGGTCAATGTGCGAGCCAAGTACGTTAAGGGTCACCACAGAGGATCAAAAAAGCAAGTTGTCACCCTTGGCTCAACCTCCTGTGAGTGCACTTGTAACAAGCCCAAGCTTGAGGGCTACCCTTGCAGTCATGTGCTCCGGGCGGCTGCTGTTCAAAAAATCAGCGTCGAGCCATACATATCGCCGTACTTCAACATGTACAATCTGTACAACACTTGGAACGGTGAGTTCTGGGCTTGGGGCATTGATATGAACTACAAAATGTTGTGGCCAGATGGGCCGAAATGGGTTCCGAACGCCGACTTGATGAGAACCGCAAAGGGACGACGTCAGTCTAGGCGTCATCGCAATGACATGGACCATAGCCAGATGGGAGAACCAAGGCGATGCCGCGTTTGCAGGTGTCCTGGACATTCACTCAACGATTGCCCATATCGAGCCAACAACAACGCATGATGTTGATATATATGTACTCGCCATGTCTATTTATATTTCTACTCGTTATGTGTACTTATATTAAATTTAAATTGATTCTCTTTGTATTATTGTACTCCTGATGTTAACTTCAGATAATTAATGTAAATCGTATCTCTTTGTATTTTTTAAGTTAATTTTGATTTGCATTTGTATTTTTGTCTTCCTCGTAATTTATATTTGTATGTTTGTGTGCAGGTTATGGGTGAAGTGCCAGTGCTTTTGCAGGGGTCCCATGACGCCGGCCACCATTGCCACCTATTTTTGAAACCAAATACTAAGCATGATTATCGGCCTTTTAGACTTCGAACATAAAGAAAACATGGCCAATACACAATCATTTCCTTGCTCACGTTGACGCTTATGGACTACAAGGTTTTGCTAGGCTCACATCATGCGACGACCAAGTACGTTCGGACCCATCCCTTTTGACATCCCTCGTTGACCGATGGAGACCTGAAACCCACACCTTTCACTTTCGTTTTAGGGAGCTTGCACCTACACTGAAAGATGTTTCTATGATCACTGCTCTACCAATTAGAGGTGAGCCGGTAGTCTCTCCATGAGTGTCTCCATCTTGGGCATTAGATATAGTAGCCCGTCTTGGGATGGAAATGCCAGAATCACAACGTTCTGGTAACCCTCGGGGCATCCCACTCGTCTGGCTTCGTGATAACTTTCTTAATTTATCTAGCTTCGCCAATGATGAGACGAGAAAAAGACATCTGTTTGCGTATTTGTTGTGGCTCCTCGGGAATCTATTTCCAAATTCACATGGGGACGTTGTTGTCCCTGGTCTCATCTACATTGCAGAGAATATGGTAGATGAACCTTTACCCGAGCAGCCAAAATACAGCTTCGGTTCTGCCATGCTATCTCATACATACAGAGGCTTGTGTGATGCCATGCAAAAAACCTTTTTCGCACAAAAAGCTCCATTATTTTGTGTCGCCTATGAGTTTCTACAGTTGTGCTCTTGGGAATACCTCCCTGTAGGACGACCTCGTATAGTACAACCCGTATACCCATACGACTTTAGCAAGGGTGCTAGCGCAACTATGGCCACCAGGTGGACAAAGGCACAGAAACGTTGGTCTCCAGATATTGCGAAAAATTGTTACCCTATGTACCACCAGCAGTTTGAGATACTTGATGAGGCAGAAGTCACATGGAACCCGTGGACTCAGGACCAGCTAAAAATGGTATTTGATGCTCGACACTTCACACCAGGCATGTTGACCGATAGTGCATTCTGGCTGACTCGCTGCAACTTATTGTTCCTGTGGTGTGTTAAGCCTTACAACCCAGAGCGTGTAATGAGACAGTTCGGTCTCTATCAAGAAATTCCACCACCTTTTCCCAGACATATCAACGAGGAAACACATAAGTAAGATGTGACATCCCTAAATAGTTAGTTTCATTTTTAATTTACTAAACTCACACTTTGTTACATAATTTGCAGGCTAACCAATATGGGCAGGGGTTGGAGTTTATACGATTGGAGGGAAGAGAACATTGAATGGGTACACAAGTGGGAAAATGAAGCGCTAGCAGATATAGTGCGTCAACTTAGGTATATTTTATGTACATTATTTTTTTATGATGATCATACGATGCGTGAAGATGCTTTGCTTTCATCACAACGGTTTATGTAATTATTTAATTTTGCAGACCGTACGATGGAAGTACAAATCAAGCGTACAAGCAGTGGTACTGCATGAACACACGTGCTAGCCTGGCCAGTCAGCCAGCTACTATACCAACACATCTCACACAAGAGGAGCAGGCGCGGAGACATGTTGAGCTGCATGCAGCTTACTATCGTGACCACCTGGTAATCACTTGTAACTTTTTTAGGTCCATCATTTCATAATCATTTGAACTAAATAACATCCAAATATTGTTCAGCTTGAAAATGTCAACGAAGTAGGGCAGATGGCTATGGATAGCATGCCGGCCCAGGGCCCATATCGCAAGACATTCCAGAAACTTTTGCAACAATTCGTGGCAAAGAAGTTCAGATGCGGTAGAGGCGACGACGTTGTCACTGGAGCATACATGCCGGTAGCGAGGTCAGCTAGACCGAGTGCGGCACCGTCGTCCAGACCGAGCGAGGTGCGTACGAGCCATGAGCAATGGTGGGAGGGTCCGAGTACTAGAACGACATTGCCATGACATGACTCATCTCTGCCACTGCATCGCTCTTCTTCGATGCAGCTTCATCAGGGGCAGACATCTCAGGACCATGGCACGGGCTTGGATTCGATGCCCGAGCAGTTTCTTTCCCCTAACCCATATGCGTACACAGGATATGATGCATACACCCAAGGTGAGGGATCTCAGCCGTATCTCTCCACACGAGGGATCCCCATGCCCGAGGAGACTCGTGTACCAGATTTAAACCAGCACGACGTACAATGGCCAGATAGTATAGGAGAGGGATATGCTCAGGTAGTCATGTTTACATTTCAATGCATTTACAATGATATCATATATTATCCTCTAACAGTTTGTTTAAAATCTTTCTATGTGCAGGACACACCTGATGTTAATTGGAGCGATGAGAACACCCAACGCGGCGTCAACACAGGCCTCCGGGGAGCATCACATGATCATAGCGTCAACACAGGCCTCCGGGGAGCATCACATGATCATGGCGTCAACACAGGCCTCCGGAGAGCATCACATGATCTTGGCGACACGGTTACATCATTAGTTACAGAGTTCTTCGGAGGGGACGTTATTGGCCCATCTTTTATCCCCCCGGAGTCACAACCATACGCCTACAATTACGCTTCAGGTTGCAACAAGGATTCGCGACTCCACCACCTATGCAGGACTCGCAGACACATGAAGCCGAATTGGAGTACGGCCGCGGTCTTCGTGTGACCCGGCCACCTAATCGCTTGTCGCCTTCCGGTCGTAAGGAAAGGCCAGGTGGTCGTCGTAAAGTAGGGTGATTCATCTATGCACGTGCGCGACCCATTGTATCTACATATGTCTGTATCAGACTTTTCAATTTGAACATCTATGTATGCTGAAATAAAAATGCACCAGTCAGGAACAATTTTTCCCGCCTATATCTCCCGCCATACTATCCCGCTCCACTCTTTTGCTTATGTTAGGCCGAAATGATTTTTTTTTTAAATTTTGGCTGATGAATACTGTGCAACCATTGCCCGTCTTAGACATTGAAAAAAAATATTTTCAGGCAATGCTTTCCCCTCAATATTTTCCCGCAAACGCTTTCCCTCCATATGTTCCGCCACCCGTTTCCCACCAACGCTTTCCCGCCATGTGTCCCCGCCACTCGTTTCCCGCCATACGTTCCCGCCAACCCTTTCCCGCCATACTGCACTCGTTCTTTCCCGCCATTTTCTCCTCTCTACCTATAAAACCCCCTTCAGACGGAGGTGGATAAGCATTCGAGTGTAGTGTAGTCGAGATGTCCCATTATCCTTTCGATCGTAGTTTTCACCCTGGGATGAGAAGGACTCTTCTGAGGCTAGCTACCGATTTCAGGATGGACAATAGGATAGTTCCATGGGACGAACTCACCGGTAGTGACACCATAATGAATGAGTTGGCTCACCAATTACGTAGGTCTGGGTGGCCTCAAAGGACCTATGAGGAGGTACGTAAAGAACTTCTTAGGTTGCGTGCAAGGTGGAAGAATGTAGTGGAGCCGAAGAGTGAAACTTTCAGAAGGACTGCAGAAAATCATTTATTTTTATGGACTGAGGAGAGCGAGGATGAAGATGATATCTTCATGCCGCCGCTTCCGGGTGCTGCATCGTCAAAGGGCAAGAGTTCTGCATCGTCTAAGGGCAAGAGTACTGCATCCTCGAAGAGCAAGAGTTCTGCATCGTCCAAGGGTAAGAGTTCTACATCCTCGAAGGGCAAGAGTTCTGCATCGATGGAGGATGACGATGATGCCTTCATGTAGTTTTTAAGCTGTATTCCAGTTCTACCGTTTAATTCGGATGTACTTGCATTATTAGTTTGTACTCTCTTATTGTAGGGAATTATGTTCTATCTTAATTTTATTTTGTAGTTGTTGCACGATGTTCGATATTAGTGGAGGGAAAGAAAATGCCACTACTTTATTCTAAAACTATATTTATTTCCATTACGACACGGCACAACTGAAAATAAGATACATTGTAGGAATAAACCTACATTTAACTCCTGAAATAAAGCTACATTAAAGTGCAGAAATAAAGATACAAATAATTGCAAAATTTAAAATACTACCACAGGAATCTACTGAGTCCAGCGTGGATATTTTCCTTTTCCATCGCCAGCTTCTTCTGCTGCCTTGGCCTCACGAGCCCTTTCTTTCTTTCTCTTCCTCTCCGCCTCACGAGCCTCCTTTCGCTGTCGTTCCTGCTCCTCCATGCGACGAGCCTCTTCCCTGTTTTTCTTTCCCATTTCCTGAAAAAAACGGTGTTGCTCCGCATAGTATTCTTTTAACTCTCTCTCTTGCTCTGCTTTCTCCTCAGCTTCCACCTTCTCGCGTCGCTCTTCCGCAAATAAACTATTCCATGCACGGCGACTTCTTTCACGAATCTCAGTCACTGCCCAAGCTGGCTCCTCCGTGTCAATCCAACGATAGTACATGCACAGAGGCGGAGGAGACTACAACAAGAAACAAAAATGTTACTAAAGAATCAATGAAAATACCAACAATATCTATTCGTGATGGTTAAAGCATACCGGAGGCTTGTCGTACTCTGAAATAGCTAGGGCAGGATCTTCCTCATAATTGGCGCACATGAAAAACTTCATGCCCAACCAATCTGAAAAATCCGTCACCTCCTTCACCTTGCAAAGATCGCCACACCAACACCGCAGGACTGCCACCCCCAGAGGCAAACTTGCATTCTTCATTTTCCTCGGCCTAATGCTTTGATCCAAGCAAGGCAAACTCATACCGACTGAAAAAATGTGTTACACACTTTGTGCACTGCCGATTTCGAGGATGGCTGGACGAGAGCCTCGGTGTCTCCTTTTATAAGCTCAGACGATAAATGATGGCGAGAAAATTAAGCGGGGATATTTACGATCCCTGTAGTGTCGGCACAACAGCTTCCCGTAGCCTCGGATTCCCAGTGCCATCGCATCCGCTGAGGCAAAAGAAGCAAAGGCAGGATTGATTCCCGGGCGAAAGAACCAAAAGCGTCCATATTCCCGCGCGTCGGAGTCACGGCCGTCACTGTCGCGCCTCGAAATCAGCGCCATCTGCGCACTGTCGCGCGTGCAGCAGCACAGGACAGGCCGCCTCGGCTGGTGGCGGCGTGGCCCACCTGCTGGGCCCGCGCGCACCAGGCCTTGTCGGCCGGGTAGCGACAGCGGCAGCGGCGGCCGCCTCACCCGGTGGCGGCCGGCCCCACCTGGCGCGGCCCGTTTCGTCGCGGCACGCTGGCCTGTGCTGCCCTGTGCACACACCGTTATACACCAGGCTGCCGCCTCCTGTTGTGGCGGTTAGGCCCGCCGCCTCATGGCGTGGCGGCAGGTGACACGTGTCGCCTGCCGCGCCTGTGGCCACTTGTGAGGGGGTCTCTTTTGTTAATTTCGTCCGCAAGGGGTCTCTTTTGTCAATTCCAGTGGGAAGAGGGTCTCTTTCGACAAAAAATCGAGCGGAGCCGGACCCGGCGGCGGCGGCGAGCCGGACCCGGCAGCGGCGGCGAGCCGGACGTGGCACAGGGCGAAGGCGGAGCCGGCGGGACGGGGAACCCGGGCGGGGGCGGAGCTGGAGCAGGCGGGGACGGCCAGTCGGCAACGGGCGGGCCGCGCGATACAGGCGGAGCAAGCGGGCGGCCTGCCATGGAGCGGCTGGGCCGATGTGGGCGAAGGCCGAGCCGAGCCAGCGTGGAGTGGGGCCGAGGACTGGTGGCGCCGCAGCGAAGCGGGCGGTGGGGAGGAGCATCGCCGAAGCACGACAGCGCGGAAGCGGACCGGAGCGGCGGCGGGGCCGCGGGCAGGAGCAGCGACGGCTGGAGGCGGGGCCAAGCGGCGGCACAGCAGCGCGTGGATGCGTGGAGCCGGCCGGAGCAACACGGGGATGGAGCATCCGACCAAGGCACATATAGTGGCCATATAGTGTGTTGTTGTAGTCTGGGTGGTGTATGGCCATTGTACGAGGATTATACAAGGATTATCTGGGCGATGTACATGCAATATCTGTCTTTGCCTCTAGCCAGTGTACAAGTGGGGTATAGCCGTATGGGTAGTGTATGAGGATTATGTGGCCATTATCTGACTAGTGTTTGGCTATGCGCAAGTAGACAGGAGCGAGGCGGAGCCGCGACGGACTGCCGACGTCGCAGCCGTGGTGACGACAAGGCCGAGGCCGACGACAAGGATGCGGTACCCCGCGCGGCCGCCCCGGGGGCGTGTTGAAGTCGAGCCCGCGAGCGTGGCCGGAGAGACGACGGCGAGGCCGCGGTGGTGATGACAAAGAACACGATTGCGGTGACGAGGGCGCGCCGCCTCGCGCGGTTGCTCCGGGGCGTGTTGATGTAGAGCCCCGAGCGCTACCGGAGAGACGACGACGACGGCGATGATAAAGAAAATGGTCCCGCCCATACCGCGGTTCCATGGCAGCTATGGTATCATAGTATCCCCACGATGGGCGCCAACTGTCGGGGTTATCTCGCGGGCGGGTTCGCGAGACGACAGATGCCACGAGGTGTCTTGTGGTGAGGGCAAGACTGCTTTGGAGGTCAAGGGACGGGATTGGGCAAACAACACGTGGTGATTTACCCAGGTTCAGGGCTCTCCGGAGAGATAATACCCCTACTCCTGCATGTCTAAATATATATGTAGTGTACATGTTTGACAGTACAGAGTTGCTCCTGGAGTTGTATTACAGAAGGCAGTAGAGAGCCTTATGCGTATGAGCATGTGTATGCACAAGTGTGTGCGTGAGTAGCCTTGTGGCCGAATGGATGGATGGATGGCTAGCTTGCTTGCTAGCGAGCTTGTGTGGCTGAGTGAGTATATCTCCCAGATGGATGGATGGATGTTGACTTATATATGAGCGTGGGCTAGCTTGTGAGGTAAGTTAGGTAGGCATGGGTGTGTGCCTGGGATGTAAGCTATTGTAGCTTACATCTCAAGCTGTGTGTAGCTTGGAAGCTAGGCTAAGTTTTGTCCCTGGGGTATTTTATAGATCAATGACCGGGGACAAAGTACACTTCAGATGATGTCGCGCGTGATGAGTGAACGGTATGAGCTTTATCGGCAACAGTGGTTGCGGTATGGCCGTCTTGTCGGTGTCGTGTCGGATGTGATGTCGCGGTTGACTTCGCATAGCAGGTCGGCTGGAGCAGCCGAACAGGGACCCGGCTGGGCTGCCGGGTTGAGGAGTTTAGCCGGGTTGAGGGACTTGGCCGGGTTGAGCAACCCGGCCAAGTGCGACCTGGATTGAGGGGCGTTGCTGGCCCCGATGTTTTTGAAGCGCCATTCGCTGTCTTGGGCCTATCCGGGGGTCATCCCCCCATCAAGTACCTTATGTGGTGGTTTTTCTTTTTTTACACTAACGGAGCTTATGAGATTTCCTGTTGAGTTTTATGTTGTGAAGTTTTCAAGTTTTGGGTAAAGATTTGATGGACTATGGAATAAGGAGTGGCAAGAGCCTAAGCTTGGGGATGCCCATGGCACCCCAAGATAATCCAAGGATAACCAAAAGCCTAAGCTTGGGGATGCCCTGGAAGGCATCCCCTCTTTCGTCTTCGTCTATCGGTAACTTTACTTGGAGCTATATTTTTATTCACCACATGATATGTGTTTTGCTTGGAGCGTCTTGTATGATAAGAGTCTTTGCTTTTTAGTTTACCACAATCATCCTTGTTGTACACACCTTTTGGGAGAGACACGCACATGATTTGGAATTTATTAGAATACTCTATGTGCTTCACTTATATCTTTTGAGCTAGATAGTTTTGCTCTAGTGCTTCACTTATATCTTTTAGAGCACGGCGGTGGTTTTATTTTGTAGAAATTGTTGATCTCTCATGCTTCACTTATATTATTTTTAGAGTATTATAGACCAGCATGGTATTTGCTATGGTTATAAAATTGGTCCTAGAATGATGGGCATCGAAGTTGGGTATAATAAAAAATATCATAGGACGTGAATTGGATGCTATGATCAATTTGATGCTTGATAATTGTTTTGAGATATAGAGGTGGTGATATTAGAGTCATGCTAGTTGGGTAATTGTGAATTTAAAGAATACTTGTATTGAAGTTGGCAAGTCCCGTAGCATGCACGTATGGTAAAAGTTGTGTAACAAATTTGTTGCATGAGGTGCTCTTTTGATTGCCTTCCTTATGTGTGGAGGTCGGGGTGCGCGATGGTTAACTCCTACTAACCTCCCCCCTAGGAGCATGCGTAGCAGTAATTTGCTTCGAGGGCTAATAAAACTTTTGCAATAAGTATATGGGTTCTTTATGACTAATGTGAGTCCATGGATTATACGCACTCTAACCCTTCCATCATTGCTAGCCTCTTCGGTATCGTGCATTGCCCTTTCTCACCTTGAGAGTTGGTGCAAACTTCACCGGTGCATCCAAACCCCGTGATACGATACGCTCTATCACACATAAACCTCCTTATATCTTCCTCAAAACAGCCACCATACCTACCTATTATGGCATTTCCATAGCCATTCCGAGATATATTGCCATGCAACTTTCCACCGTTCCGTTCATCATGACACGTTTTAACATTGTCATATTGCTTTTGCATGATCATGTAGTTGACATCGCATTTGTGGCAAAGCCACCTTCAGTATTCATACATGTCGCTCTTGATTCATTGCATATCCCGGTACACCGCCGGAAGCATTCATATAGAGTCATATTTTGTTCTAGAATCGAGTTGTAATTCATGAGTTTTAAATAAATAGAAGTGTGATGATCATCATTATTAGAGTATTGTCCCCAAATAAAAAAAGGAAAAGGCCAAATAAAAAAAAGGAAAGGTCGAATAAAAAAAGGAAAAAAAAGAAAGGCCAAAAAAGGCCCAAAAAAAAGAAAATAAAAGGGGGACAATGTTACTATCTTTTTCCACACATGTGCTTCAAAGTAGCACCATGTTCTTCATATAGAGAGTCTCATATGTTGTCACTTTCATATACTAGTGGGAATTTTTCATTATAGAACTTGGCTTGTATATTCCAATGATGGGCTTCCTCAAAATGCCCAAGGTCTTCGTGAGCAAGCAAGTTGGATGCACACCCACTTAGTTTTTTTTTTGTTGAGCTTTCATACATTTATAGCTCTAGTGCATCCGTTGCATGGCAATCCCTACTCCTCATGTTGACATCAATTGACGGGCATCTCCATAGCCCGTTGATTAGCCTCGTCAATGTGAGACTTTCTCTTTTTTTGTCTTCTCCACACAACCTCCATCATCATATTCTATTTCACCCATAGTGCTATATCCATGGCTCATGCTCATGTATTGCGTGAGAGTTGAAAAAGGCTGAAGTGCGTTAAAAAGTATGAACCAATTGCTTGGCTGAAACCGGGGTTGTTCTTGATGGGAGTATTATGTGTGATGAAAATGAAGCATAGCCTAACTATATGATTTTGTAGGGATGAACTTTCTTTAGCCATGTTATTTTGAGAAGACATGATTGCCTTGTTAGTATGCTTGAAGTATTACTATTTCTTATGTCAATATGAACTTTTATTTTGAATCATTTGGATCTGAACATTCATGCAACAATAAAGAAAATTACATTGAGAATTATGCTAGGTAGCATTCCACATCAAAAAATTTGTTTTTATCATTTACCTACTCAAGGACGAGCAGGAATTAAGCTTGGGGATGCTTACGTCTCCAACGTATCTATAATTTTTTATTGTTCCATGCTATTATATTACCCGTTTTTGATGTTTATGGGCTTTACTTTACACTTTTATATCATTTCTGGGACTAACCTACTAACCGGAGGCCCAGCCCGAATTGCTGTTTTTTTGCCTATTCCAGTGTTTCGAAGAAAAGAAATATCAAACGGAGTCCAAACGGAATGAAACCTTCGGGAGCGATCTTTTTGGAACAAACGCAATCCAGGAGACTTGGAGTGGACGTCAAGCAGCAGACGAGGAAGCCACGGGGCAGGAGGGCGCTCCCCCCACCCTCGTGGGCCCCTCGTGGCTCAACCGACCTACTTCTTCCTCCTATATATATCCACGTATCCTGAAACATCCAGGAGCCCCACGAAAAACTATTTCCACTGCCGCAACCTTCTGTATCCGCGAGATCCCATCTTGGAGCCTTCGTCGGTGCTCTGCCAGAGGGGGAATCAACTACGGAGGGCCTCTACATCATCTCCAAAGGCTCTTCGATGAGTTGTGAGTAGTTTACCACAAACCTTCGAGTCCATAGTTATTAGCTAGATGGCTTCTTCTCTCTCTTTGAATCTCAATACAAAGTTCTCCTCGATCTTCTTGGAGATCTATTCGATGTAACTCTTTTTGCGGTGTGTTTGTCGAGATCTGATGAATTGTGGGTTTATGATCAAGTTTACCTATGAGAAATATTTGAATCTCCTCTGAATTATTTTATGTGTGATTAGTTATCTTTGCACGTCTCTTCGAATTATCAGTTTGGTTTGGCCTACTAGATTGATCTTTCTTGCAATGGGAGAAGTTCTTAGCTTTGGGTTCAATCTTGCGGTGTCCTTTCCCAGTGACAGCAGGGGCAGCAAGGCACGTATTGTATTGTTGCCATCGAGGATAAAATGATGGGGTTTATATCATATTGCTTGAGTTTATCCCTCTACATCATGTCATCTTTCTTAATGTGTTACTCTGTTCTTATGAACTTAATACTCTAGATATAGGCAGGAGTCGGTCGATGTGTGGAGTACTAGTAGTAGATGCAGAATCGTTTCGGTCTACTTGTTGCGGACGTGATGCCTATATACATGATCATGCCTAGATATTCTCATAACTATGCACTTTTCTATCAAAATCTTGACAGTAATTTGTTCACCCGCCGTAATACTTATGCTATCTTGAGAGAAGCCACTAGTGAAACCTATGGCCTGCGGGTCTATCTTTTATCATATAAGTTTCCAATCTACTTTTATTTGCATCTTTACTTTTCAATCTATATCATAAAAGTACCAAAAAAATTATCTTATCTTATTATCTCTATCAGATCTCACTTACGCAAGTTACCGTGAAGGGATTGACAACCCCTTTATCGCGTTGGTTGCGAGGTTCTTGTTTGTTTGTGTAGGTACGAGGGACTTTTGAGGAGCCTCCTACTAGATTGATACATTGGTTCTCAAAAACTGAGGCAAATACTTACGCTACTTTGCTGCATCACCCTTTCCTCTTCAAGGGAAAACCAATGCAGTGCTCAAGAGGTAGCAACATTGTATTGAGATTCAAAGAGAGAGAAGAAGCCATCTAGCTAATAACTATGGACCTGAAGGTCTGTGGTAAACTACTCACAACTCATCAGAGAGGCCTTGGCGATGATGTAGAAGCCCTCCATGATTGATTCCCCCTCCGGCGGAGCGTCGGAAAAGGCTCCAAGATGGGATCTCACGGGTACAGAAGGTTGTGGCGGTGGAAATAAGTTTTCATGGTGCTCTCCGGTGTTTTCAGGGTATGCAAGTATATATAGGCAAAAGAAGTCGGTCAGGGGAGCTACGAGGGGCCCACGAGGGTGGGGGGCACGCCCACCCTCCTAGGGCGCGCCAGGCACCCTCATGGCCGCTTCGGCTGCTTCTTGATGTCCACTCCAAGTCTCCTGGATTGCGTTTGTTCCAAAAGATCGCTCCCGAAGGTTTCATTCCGTTTGGACTCCGTTTGATATTCCTTTTCTTTGAAACACTGAAATAGGCAAAAAAACAATTCGGGCTGGGCCTCCGGTTAGTAGGTTAGTCCCAAAAATGATATAATAGTGTAAAGTAAAGCCCATAAACATCCAAAATGGGTAATATAATAGCATGGAACAATCAAAAATTATAGATACGTTTGACACGTATCAAGCATCCCCAAGCTTAATTCCTGCTCGTCCTCGAGTAGGTAAATGATAAAAACAGAATTTTTGATGTGGAATGTGATGACCCACAAGTATAGGGGATCTATCGTAGTCCTTTCTATAAGTAAGAGTGTCGAACCCAACGAGGAGCAGAAGTAAATGACATGCGATTTTCAGTAAGGTATTCTCTGCAAGCGTTGAAATTGTAGGTAATAGATAGTTTTGTGATAAGATAATTTGTAACGGGTAACGAGCAACGAAAGTAAATAAGGTGCAGCAAGGTGGCTCAATCCTTTTTGTAGCAAAGGACAAGGCTGGACAATTTCTTATAATGAGAAAGCACTCCCGAGGACACATGAGAATTATCGTCAAGCTAGTTTTCATCACGCTCATATGATTCGCGTTCGGTACTTTGATAATTTGATATGTGGGTGGACCAGTGCTTGGGTACTGCCCTTTCTTGGACAAGCATCCCACTTATGATTAACCCCTATTGCAATCATCTGCAACTACAAAAGAAGTATTAAGGTAAACCTAACCATAGCATGAAACTAGTGGATCCAAATCAGCCCCTTACGAAGCAACGCATAAACTAGGGTTTAAGCTTCTGTCACTCTAGCAACCCATCATCTACTTATTACTTCCCAATGCCTTCCTCTAGGCCCAAATAATGGTGAAGTGACATGTAGTCGACGTTCACATAACACCACTAGAGGAGAGACAACATACATCTCATCAAAATATCGAATGAATACCAAATTCACATGACTACGAATAGCAAGACTTCACCCATGTCCTCAGGAACAAACGTAACTACTCACAAAGCATATTCATGTTCATGATCAGAGGAGTATTAATATGCATCAAGGATCTGAACATATGATCTTCCACCAAGTAAACCAATTAGCATCAACTACAAGGAGTAATCAACACTACTAGCAACTCATAGGTACCAATTTGTGGTTTTGATACAAGATTGGATACAAGAGATGAATGGTGCTGGTGAAGATGTTGATGGAGATTGACCCCCTCCCGATGAGAGGATCATTGGTGATGACGATGGTGATGATTTCCCCCTCCCGGAGGGAAGTTTCCCCGGCAGAACAGCTCCGCCGGAGCCCTAGATTGGTTCCGCCAAGGTTCCGCCTCGTGGCGGCGGAGTTTCGTCCCGTGAGCTTGCTTATGATTTTTTTTCCAGGGTAAAAGCCTTCATTTAGCAGAAGATGGGCACCGGAGGGCCAACAGGGGGCCCATGAGATAGGGGGGCGCGCCCAGTAGGGGGGCCACCCTCGTGGCCTGGATGTGGGGCCCCTCTGGTACTTTCTTTGCTCAATAATTCTTATTAATTCCAAAAATGACTTTCGTGGAGTTTCAGGACTTTTGGATCTGTGCAGAATAGGTTTCCAATATTTGCCTCTTTTCCAGCCAGAATCCCAGTTGCTGGCATTCTCCCTCTTCATGATAAACCTTGTAAAATAAGAGAGAATAGCCATAAGTATTGTGACATAACGTGTAATAACATCCCATAATGTAATAAATATTGATATAAAAGCATGATGCAAAATGGACGTATCAACTCACCCAAGCTTAGACCTCGCTTGTCCTCAAGCGGAAGCCGATATCGAGAAATATGTCCACATGTTTAGAGATAGAGGTGTCGATAAAAATAAAATACGGACATGAGGGCATCATGATCATTCTTATAACAGCAACATATATAGATTTTGTCATATGATTTCTTATGCTCAAGTAACAAATTATTCACAATGTCAAGTATGGTTCAGAAACTTCATTGAGAACTAACAAACTATAATCTCAGTCATTGAAGAATTGCAATTTATCATAACATCGGAAAGAGTCAAGAATAGAGCTTTTCAGCAAGTCCACATACTCAACTATCATATAGTCTTCTACAATTGCTAGCACTCACGCAATACTTATGGTTATGGAGTTTTAATCAGACACTGAGAAAGATAGGGGCTTATAATTTCGCCTCCCAACGTATTCGCCTTTGGGTGATGTCAACAATAATAGTTCATGCTAACTTACATCCAATTGGATATATATATCAGGATCTTTCTAACACGAGGTGTGTCGGGAGGATGAACCCCGGGCAGGCAACGGAACCCGGATCCTTTTCAAAAACAACGGGGCTAGCGCCGCCCCTCAAACCGGCACGCGCTTGGCCGGGTCGCTCGACCCAGCCAAACCCCGCAGCCCGGCCAAACTCTCCGACCCGGCAAGACGCGTCGACTCGAACTCAACAACTAGCACAAGACCGCCGAACCCGGCACAACCAAGGCTTCCTCAACAAGCCAGCTCCACCCGTGGCGTGCTCCGCAATCCAGCCACGGGTCAGCTCCCGTCCCATCCAGGTCGTACGATGGGACGAGTCTTCAGCCACCAATGACCAAGGCAACAGCGCCCCACCCATGCCTCTGGTCAGCCGGAGCGTGGCAATAGTGCCCCTCACCTACCCGTTGGCCAGGGCCGGCGTGGCTACAGTGCCCCCGCCATCACCGCTGACGATAGCAAGCCGCGACCTGACGGAGTGCCACTGTACACGACTCCACTCGGCAACGCCCTGACGATCGATAAGATGGCGCACAGTCCCCCTAGGCATGCAGGGGCCACACCTAGGGGAACCCGGCAAACCACAGGCCCCCAGCGGGTCCCAGCCCGGGTCCCCGGACACCGACAACCCGAACCCACCGACTTGTAACATTACCATTGTACCCCTGGGTGGTTAGCCTATAAAACCCCCAGGAGCCCACGCATACGGGCAACAGAGCATAGAGAGGATAGCCACCAAAACAGCAACACCCCCTGGAGAAAAGGAGCGGCCTAACCCTTGGCCAGATTTCCTTCCTCCTCCAAACAGCTCTAGGAGCAACATTGTACTATCGAACATCAAACTACACTTGGCAGGACTAGCGGTGGTATCTCTCCAGAGAGCCCCGAACCTGGGTATGTCTGGCGTCCCACGCTCACTCATACCAACCCCGCCTCTGGAGCCCACCAGCACCCTCGAGCCTCCTCCTCTCTTTAGCCATCCCATGGCATCTGCCGTGCGCCCACCACGACAGTTGGCGCCCACCGTGGGGCAACTCGAGGAGCTGGCCGGGAGCATGCTTCAGACAGGGCCCTTCTCCTACTCCGACGAGTCCGTCAAGCTGGCGAACGACATCGGCGCACTCGCCGCCTCCTTCGCCGCGCTGCGCATCTCTGATGCACCCACGACCGACGAGTACCCCAGCGAGGTACTCAGCTACTCCGACTCCCCCTTCTCCCTCGGCGGTGGCATTTCCGCCGGGGCAATGGACGTCCATGTGGAGGTCTTCGTCACCGGCGATGGCGCCTCCTCCTTATCGAACAAGACGAGGAAGGCCGCCGAAGCCAGGACCGCAGCAAAACAGACCGAGTTGTCCGATCCGTTGCGTGCCGCAATGCAGAGCCTCCGCATCCCCATCGGCATCGACGTCGACGCCACCAACATCGCTGAGGCCCGAACCCAGCTCGAGGAAAGGCGCCAGCAGATGCTGGACCTGTCCGAGACGCTCGCCGCCATCCAGCGTCGTCTAGACGCCGCTCAGCTGGAGCGCAACGCCGCCTATGGATTCACGCCCTCTGTGGCCGAGCCAAGCTGGGTCGCCGACGTGCGTGCCCAGGGAGGAGCGATCGGTCGGGCCCTCGGCGCCATCCCGACCGTCTACGAGACCCCAGCGAAGAACATGTGCGCTGCCCAGGCGGCCGCAGTCGACCTGGACCAGCTCACAGGTGAGGAGGTGAAGGAGCGCATCGGGCGGATGCGCGAACTCCTCAACACAGCCAACACCCAGCAGGACAGCCTCAACCAGCTCGCCAAGCCGGTGGGATCCGGCTCCGCCCGCATCGGCGGACCCGGCGAACTTTAGCACATAGCTTCCTCGCCGCCTGGCGAGGCGCACTCCGGCCGAGCCCGGACTCGGCGCGACCCGGCCGCCACGGCCACCGGAGGTATGGGCGACAAGCCCGTCCCGGAGATCCAGCGCGGACCCGGCCAGCATGGTCGGCGTCCGGCTCCAACCGACCCGGACCCCTGTGGCCTGGTCGCCACTCGACTCGGCCCACGCGCCATCGACGATGCTGATGCTCGCCACCGCTTCGACCAGCTTGCTCACTCCCTGGAGGTGGAGGAAGCAACGCTATCGGGCCGGCGTGCTTCGGCCCACACATCCGGGAAGAGCCCTTTCCCAAAGGGTTCATGCTCCCCCGCGACACCCCCAAGTACAACGGGACCGTGAGGCCAGAAGACTGGCTTACCAACTACACCACTGCCATTGGCATCACTGGTGCCAATCGCCGGCTCGCCGTGCGCTACGTGCCGCTCATGCTCCAGGGGTCGGTCCGCACCTAGTTGAACAGTTTTCCGATGGGTAGCGTCAACACGTGGGTAGATTTCAAGCAAGCCTTCGTCCGCAACTTCACGGGGACCTACAAGCGACCCGGCCGCCCTAGCCAGCTCGCCATGTGCATGCAAGGGCCTACGGAGACCGGTCGCGAGTACCTCGCACGCTGGACCGAGCTCCGGAATAGCTGCGAGGGCGTCCATGAAGTCCAAGCGATCCAATACTTCATCAACGGGTGACGAGACAGCACCCTCCTCAAGCACAAGCTTTTACACTCCGAGCCGGCCACCATGGCCGCGCTCATGGTGACGGCGGACAAATACACCAACACCGACTCCACCATGAAGATCCAGGTGGCGCTGGATGAAGCAGGCATGGCGAAGCCAGTTCCCCCTCCGAAGCCGGCCGGCGAAAGCAGCCGGCAGCAGCATCACCAGAACAACAAGCGCAAGGCCAACCAACCGGCGCAGCGCTACAACAACCGGCTTGTCACGGCCACCGAGCCCGTGGCGGACCCGGCGGCCAAGCGCCGGCAGACCGGCAAGACAGCGTGGCAACCCGCCATGAGCTTCAAAGAGATGCTCGACGCCCCCTTCAAGCACCACAGCGGTGCAAGGCCGTCCACGCACACGCTTCGGCAATGCGGCATCACCAAGCGCATCATGAGGTGCGACATCCCGCCTCCTCCGACTCCAGCTCCAGGCGCGGGGCAGCCACCTCCACCTCCAACTCCGCCCCCAATTGGCGGTGTGATGCGCGACGACGCCTAACCGGATCAGAACACGGCCTACATCGTCTTCACCAGCCTCGGCGATGACAAGCGTAGCGAGCGCCTTCTCCGGCAGGAGGTGAACACCGTCGTCCCGGCCAAACCAGAGTTTATGCACTGGTCGGACCGCCCGGTCACCTGGACCCGGGAAGATCACCCGGCGGTCATGCCGAGTCGGGGTGGTTACGCCCTCGTCCTCAACCCCACCATTATCACGCGGCACACGTTCAAGTTCTCCCGAGTCCTCATCGACGGCGGGAGCAGCATCAACATCCTCTACCGCGACACAATGACCAAGCTCGGCCTCAAGGCCGAGGACCTGGAACCGACATGAACGATCTTCCACGACATCGTACCCGGCCTCTCCTGCTCTCCCATTGGCCGGGTCCGGCTCGATATCCTGTTCGGTGACAGCAGCCACTTCCGACACGAACCGGTCTGGTTCGAGGTGGTGGACATGTCCAGCGCGTACCACGCACTGCTGGGCCGACCCGCGCTCGCCAAGTTCATGGCGTTCCCCCATTACGCATATCTGAAGATGAAGATGCCGGGTCCCAAGGGCCTCATCACCATTACCGACGACTACCGCAAGTCCCTGGAGTGCGCCCGAGACGGTGCCAAGCTGGCCGAGTCACTGGTCATTGCCGAGGAGCGGCGCCAGCTCGATCGGATCGTCGCCATGGCAGGCGAGGCCTCGGTCGCGTCGATCCCGACCAAGGACCCGGCCGACGAAGCCGCCTTCAAGCCCTCCAAGGAGACCAAGAAAGTGAAGCTGAACCTGGAGGTCCCCAGCTGCAACAAGTACGTTGTCATAGGCGCCCGCCTCAACAGCAAATAGGAAGGCGAGCTCGTCGACTTCCTCCATGAGAATCAGGATATCTTCGCATGGACCCCCAAGGACATGCCGGGTATCCCGAGGAAGTACGCCGAGCACAAACTTCACGTCCGCAAGGACGCCAAGCCTGTCCGTCAACCCCTGCGACATTTTTCCGAAGAGAAGAGAAGAAGCATTGGCGAAGAGGTTACCAAGCTTTTGGCGGCCAGCTTCATCATGGAAGTGTTTCAACCCGAGTGGCTGGCCAATCCAGTCCTCATCCTGAAGAAGAATAAGACCTGGCATATGTGTATCGACTACACCAGCCTCAACAAGGCCTGTCCCAAGGATCTGTTTGCTCTCCCGCGAATCGACCAAGTCATCGACTCGACCGCCCTGTGCGAGCTCCTGTCCTTCCTGGATGCTTACTCCGGCTACCACCAGATCAAGCTGGACCCGGCTGACGCCCTAAAGACATCCTTCATCACGCCCTTTGGGGCGTATTGCTACATCACCATGTCGTTCGGCTCGAAGAACATCGGCGCTACCTTCCAACGCTGCATGCAGAAATGCCTGCTGCCGTAACTCGGCCGCAATATCCACGTTTACATGGACGACATCATGGTGAAGACCAAGCAGCACCTCACGCTCCTCGACGACTTGAAGGAAACATTCACCAACCTCCATGAATACAAGGTCAAGCATAACCCGGAAAAGTGCGTTTTCGGCGTCCCAGCCGGAAAGCTACTCGGCTTCCTCGTCTCGGAACGCGACATTGAGGCAAACCCGAAGAAGATCAAGGCCATCGAGCGCATGCGCAAGCCGGCTCGGCTGCGCGATGTCCAGACGTTCACCAGATGCTTGGCCTCGGTCAGCCGGTTTCTAAGCCGGCTGGGCGAGAGAGCGCTACCCCTGTACCAGCTGATGAAGAAGATGCGGTCGTTCGAGTGGAACGACAAGGCAGACGAGGCCTTCCAAGACCTCAAGTGCATGCTCACCACCGCACCAGTCCTGGCCGCACCGACCGACAAGGAGCCGTTGTTGCTCTACATAGCCGCGACCTCGCAGGCGGTCAGCGCGGTGCTGGTGGCTGAGCGACCAGAGAAGGGCAAGACCAAGCCGTCTAGCGCCCGGTCTACTACCTGAGCAAAGTGCTCTCCATCTCCAAGCAGAACTACCCACACTACCAGAAGATGTGTTATGGCGTGTACTTTACCGCCAAAAAGCTGAAGCAGTACTTCCAAGAGCATGTCATCACCGTGGTCAGCACGGCTCCTATCGGAGAAATCATCGGGTGCCTGGATGCCTCTGGCCGGGTCTCCAAGTGGGCACTCCAGCTGGTCGGCCACACCATCCTCTACGAGCCCCGCACCACGATCAAGTCTCAGGCCCTGGCCGACTTCCTCATCGACTGGACCGAGACCCAGTACTTACCGCCGCCCCCCGACTCGACGCATTGGCGCATGCATTTCGACGGGTCCAAGATGCGACTCGGCCTGGGGGCCGGCATCGTACTGTCGTCCCCGATGGGCGACCGACTCCGCTACGCACTCCAGATCTACTTCGCTGCCTTCAACAATGTCGCCGAGTACGAAGCCCTTGTGCACGGCCTCCGGCTTGCCAAGGAACTCGGCATCCGGCGCATCCTGTGCTACGGCGACTCGGACCTAGTGGTGCAGCAGTGCTTCGGCAAGTGGGACGTCCGCGACTCCAACATGGCAAGCTACTGCTTCCTCGTCCAGAAGCTATCTGGGTCCTTCGAGGGCTGCGAGTTCCTCCACGTCACGCGCGCGGAGAACAAAGCGGCCGACACGCTCGCCAAGATCGCCTCGTCCCGATAGTCCATCCCGTCCGGCGTCTCCCTCAAGCACCTGCGCAAGCCGTCCGTCAAGCCGTCGCCGGACTCCGAGTCCATCCATGTTCCAGACGACCCTTCCACATCTCAACCCGGCCCGGGGGCTGCTGAACTCGGCCCGGGGGCTACGGAACCCAGTCCGGGGGCTGCTCAGCTCGACCCGACCGCCATCGCCTCGGACTCGGCCGTCGCCATCCCCGGCCCTGGGGATGCTCAACCCTGCTCAGGGGCTGCCGACTCGAAGCCTACCCTGGTGGCTGTCTTCGTCGTGGTGACGGCTCCGTCTTGTGCCCTCCCAATATCAGAATTCCTGGAGAATGGGGTTCTCCCCATGGATGAGACCGAAGCCCGGCAAGTGCGGCGCCGGGCGTCCGCCTACAGCATCATCAACAACGAGCTCGTCAAGCGCAGCTCCACCGGCGTGTTCCAGCACTGCGTCGAGCAGGAACAGGGCATCGACATCCTCCTCGACATACACCAGGGGAATGCGGGCTCCAAGCATCATCGCGATCCCTGGTGGCCAAGGCGTTCCGCCACGGCTTCAATTGGCCCACAGCCCTCCAAGATGTCGAGTCGCTCATTCTCAAGTGTGAGGGGTGCCAGCGCTTTAGCAAGTGCAGCCACCAGCCGGCGTCAGCACTCCGCACCATTCCGATCGCCTGGCCCTTCGTGGTCTGGGGACTCGACATGGTGGGACCCTTCAAAACCGCTCGAGGCGGCATGACGCACTTGCTAGTGGCGGTGGAAAATTTCACCAAGTGGATCAAAGCACGGCCAATCAAGAAACTGGACGGGCCAACAGCCGTCCGGTTCATCAAGGACATAGCGGTTCGCTACGGCATGCCAAACAGCATCATCACGGACAACGGCACCAACTTCTCCAACGGCGCGCTTGAGCAATACTGCTCCGTCTCCGGCATCCGCCTCGACCTGGCCTCCGTTGCACACCCGCAGTCCAACGGGCAGGTCGAGCAGGCCAACGGACTCATCCTGTCCGGCATCAAGCCGCGACTCATTGAGCCACTCATCCGCTCACCCGGCAGCTGGCTTGACGAGTTGCCGGCCGTTCTACGGAGTCTCCGCACCATGCCGAATCGGACAACCGGGTTCACCCTGTTCTTCCTCGTCTATGGAGCCGAAGCCGTCATCCCGACCGACGTCGAGTTCGACTCACCGCGCGTCGCGATGTACACTGAAGCCGAAGCCAGAGAAGCCCGCGAAGACGGCGTCAACCTACTCCAAGAAGCCCGCCTCCTGGCGCTCAGCCGTTCGGCCATCTACCAGCAAGGCCTGAGGCACTACCACGACAAGAAGATCAAGCCCCTCGCATTCCGCGAGGGTGACCTCGTCCTCTGACTCGTCCAAGAGCAGGTCGGCCAGCACAAGCTGTCCCCTCCATGGGAGGGCCCATTCATCGTGAGCAGGGCCTTGCGCGATCGCAACGCCTACTACCTCATCGACGCACGCAAGACAAACAAGCGCAAGAGAGACACCGTCGGTGAAGAAACGACCCGGTCATGGAACGCGGAACTCCTCCGCCCATTTTATAGTTAGCCGCACGAGTGTATGTATCGTCGCCTTTTGTAAACGCATGAAACTATGGGGTTCTCGAACGAGACTCGGAGGCTGCCTTTTTTTGACCAGGTTATTGTGTCCCTACTTTTTTGCATCACTATGCCCCTGAACCCAGCCACCGGTCCGACCCGCTCGACCCGGGGGCTCGGGGGCTGGCCGGCTCGATCGCCGCCCCACCGCCTTAATTGGTGATTCCTGATGTAGTAAGGATGTCGTGGTCCCCCACATCACCCTAAGCCACAGACCCGGATTCGGCTGTCGGCTGGCAAGCACAATGGGCCAGAGCTCCTTCATGATTCAAACACCAAGTCAAAGGCCGCCGGGTCGATCAACTTGGCCCGCCGCTCAAAAAATAAGAATAGACAGCCGCACGACCAGCTGCTCGCCAACCGGCTCCGCCGGGTTGCCGCCAGCCGGCCCAATGGGTGTTTCGCTCGCGCTCAACGTTTTGAAGAACCCAAGTCCTGTGCGCTCCTCTCGAAGAACTGAACTCCTTGTCACGGACCGGAGCCTCGGTCATCTGACTCGTGGGGGGAGGTTTGAGAAAGAAAAAGCGGAAGAAATCGGTCCAAAAAACGAAAAGCAAAAGCGGAAACATTCACGACATACACACATAAATATTTAAAAGGCCCATGGCCCGAGTTCATTACACCCAGTACCCCCAGTGGGTGGGTGGACCTGCTACCTAACAAATTCTACTAAGATATCTCAGGCATCTCCAGCGCCACGTTGCGATGTCAACGGCGCTCCCCTGGCGGCCTCCGGGTCCAGCGAGGCACCGGTGTCCTCCTCGGCACCCCCGTCGCGGTAGACGCCCGTCTCCTCGGAGCTCCTCTCCGAATCGTGAAGAAGCAGGCCGTAGTCGTCACCGGCCACGACCCCGCTGTCCTCCGCCCGCTCAGGGTGGAACTCGTCATGGAAGGCGAACTGGGCGATCTAGCTGGCTCGGGAGGCAATCCGGCCGGCTTGCTCCTGCAGCAGCTGCTCCGAGACAGCCCGCTGGCCCATCAGTGCGTCTAGCTGCAGGTACGGATGCCAAGACAGCGTGAAACGGAGCGCCATCTCAGCACCGGCACGAGCGGCAGAGACGCGCCACTCGTCAAGCCGGTCCGGCCCCATCTCCAGCCAACGCGCCATACGCGTGAAGCTGTTCGGCTCGACGGAGTCCGGCCAAAGGGCCGCCGTAATCGCGGTGCCGGCCTGGGACAGCCGCCCCATCTGCTCCCCAAGACCCGCAGGCGGGCCTCGGCGGCGGTGATGATTTCCGAGAAGGTCCACGCCACCTGCGGGTCCGTCCCGGATCCAATGACTCCAGTCGGGTCACGCTGAAAGCGGACGGCTTCCTCCGACAGCCGATGCGTCTCCAGGAAGGCTCCTGCCAGAAAAAACGAAGCATATCAGAAAAAGGACAACAAGGACAAAGGGCCGGATCCCGACCCGGCAAAACACAAGAAAAGAACTTACTAGAGAAGGACTCTTCCAGGTGCTGCGCTTGGAGCAACGTACCACGCCGCTCCCGGTCAATGGTGCGATCGCACTCCTGGAGCGCCTTCTCCAGATTGGCCGCCTTGGCAAGGGCCGCCTTCAGCTCGGCGTCCTTGTCATCGACCGCCTTCTCGGCCGCCTCGCAACGACGGGCCTCGTCCTAGCGGGCCCCCTCAGCCGTGGCAACTTGCCCCCGCAGGCGACCCACCTCGGCCTGGAGCCAGCCCTTGTCGTCGGACAGCCTGCCGCGCTGCTGGTCCGCCTCGACCAGGGTCTGCTGTGCCTCCACCACCTTGGCAGCCTCCGCCTTAATTAAGGAGCTCCACCTCGGCCTCGAGGCGGATCTTATGACCCGCCAGCTGCTCCTGCGGCTGGTTGGCCTCGTCGAGCGACCGCCGGGCCGCGGCCGCCTCCGCCCTCGCATGTGCCACCTCGGCGCCAAGACGGCCGGTGTCGGCAACAAGCCGGTCATAGTAATGACCAGCCCGGAGCAGCCGAGTCTGCGGGACAGCACCTCGGCTGCAAAAAAGAAAGATTCAGCAAAAGAGAAAGCAAGACTTAAGATTTGGCCCAACTGTTATACAGTTGGCCGAATCTCGGAGGCTACACCCAGTGGGTGCGCTAGCGTGCCCCCACTAGAAAAGAGCATGAAGATACCTGCGGCAACGCGGAGCTCCTCCTCCTTGGCGACGAGCTGCTCCTTGAGCTCCCGGTATTTGCCCAGGAGGCGGTTGAAGGCGCCGACCCGATAGGCGTCGAGTTCCTGAAGAAAGCAGAAAGCAGAGCAAGAACAACATTCTAAAGATTCGACCCAACTACTATGTAGTTGGCCTGAACCTCGGGGGCTACACCCAGTGGGTGTGCTGGCGCGCCCCCACAAAGAAGAAGTTGCGAAAAAGAAGAGCCTTACCAGAACGGCGTGCTCCAGGTCACGCATCCGCTCCACCTCGGCCTGGGCGAAGGCCTCTAGCCGGTCCGTCGGGCCGTGCAGACGACGGCTGACGGCGTCCATCGCCCCCTCCTCCTAGGTCTGAGGTCCGAAGACCATGGCGCCCCCGCTCCGTGCCGACTGCGGCGCGGCGGCCCGACGCCCTCCCTGCCGGGGCACCAAGGCATGCTCCCCGCTGGCCGCTCCCGACGCGGCCGACACCTCCTCCGATGCACTCTCCGGAGCCGTCGACGACCCGGACGCTGGGACACCCCGCGTTGCCGCCCCCGATCCGGACGCCGGGACGGCCTGCTGCGCCACCACTTACTGTCGAGCAATTGATAGAAAAGTGCATAGTTATGAGAATATCTAGGCATGATCATGTATATAGGCATCACGTCTGCGACAAGTAGACCGAAACGATTCTGCATCTACTACTATTACTCCACACATCGACCGCTATCCAGCATGCATCTAGAGTATTAAGTTCATAAGAACACAGTGATGCATTAGGCAAGATGACATGATGTAGAGGTATAAACTCAAGCAATATGATATAAACCCCATCTTTTTATCCTCGATGGCAACAATACAATACGTGTCGTGCTGTCCCTTCTGTCACTAGAAAAGGACACCGCAAGATTGAACCCAAAGCTAAACACTTCTCCCATTGCAAGAAAGATCAGTCTAGTAGGCCAAACCAAGCTGATAATTCAAAGAGACTTGCAAAGATAACCAATCATACATAAAAGAATTCAGAGGAGATCCAAATATTTCTCATAGATAAACTTGATCATAAACCCACAATTCATTGGATCTCGACAAACACACCGCAAATAGAGTTACATCGAATAGATCTCCAAGAAGATCGAGGAGAACATTGTATTAAGATTCAAAGAGAGAGAAGAAGTCATCTAGATAATAACTATGGACCCGAAGGTCTGTGGTAAACTACTCACAACTCATCGGAGAGGCCTTGGCGATGATGTAGAAGCCCTCCGTGATCGATTCCCCCTCCGGCAGAGCGCCGAAAAAGGCTCCAAGATGGGATCTCACTGGTACAGAAGGTTGCGGCGGTGGAAATAGGTTTTCGTGGTGCTCTTTGGTGTTTTCAGGGTATGAAAGTATATATAGGTGAAAGAAGTCGGTCAGGGGAGCCACGAGGGGCCCACGAGGGTGGGGGCGCGCCCACCCCCCTAGGGCGCGCCAGGCACCCTCGTGGCCGCCTCGGCTACTTCTTAACGTCCACTCCAAGTCTCCTGGATTGTGTTTGTTCCAAAAAGATCGCTCCCGAAGGTTTCATTCCATTTGGACTCCGTTTGATATTCATTTTCTTCAAAACACTAAAATAGGCAAAAAAACAGCAATTCGGGTTGGGCCTCCTGTTAGTAGGTTAGTCCCAAAAATGATATAAAAGTGGAAAGTAAAGCCCACAAAAATCCAAAATGGGTAATATAATAGCATGGAACAATCAAAAATTATAGATATGTTGGAGACGTATCAGAGAGCGACCCACCCAAAAGAAAGTGAGCGCCACAAGCCAAATCGAGTGCCTCCACTATGAGCGACAAGAAAAACTTAGTCCTATTTGCCACCAAAAGTGAGATGAGAGAAGTGTGTGAGAACCCATCAAGTGTTATGCACTATGTCCTTGTGTGCAAGGACGAGGCACCAAAAACTAACACCTCTCACAATCTACCTTTAGTGTTGTCTTGTCTTTTGCAGGAATTCCAAGATGTTTTCCTTGGCGAGCTACCTCCGGGTCAACTTCCACTACGAGGCATTAAACACCGAATCGACCTCATCCCCGGAGCACCTCTACCTAACAAGGCTCCTGTCGGATGTTGGGTTTCATGCAGACCCTTAAGGTTCGAACTCTGGGGTGCGCGCGAAGATCTTCCCCCTACCAATCCGCGTCTGATCGCCTCGCGAGAATCTAAGCTAAAATGATGAACAACACGAAGGACACAAGATTTATACTAGTTCGGGCCACCGTTGTGGTGTAATACCCTACTCCAGTGTGTGGTGTGGTGGATTGCCTCAGGGGCGGATGATGAACAGTACAAGGAAGAACTGCCTCGCGAGAGGTGTTCTTGAGCTGATGCGGTGTTCTACTTGGGGTGAATCTACCCGCTTCTATCTGATCTCTCCTCGATGATCCTCTCCCTCCTACTGTGGTGACTAGCCTATTTATAGGGGCCCTGGTCCTCTTCCCAAATATTGAGCAGGAAGGGCGCCAACAACGGCTATTTTGAAGGGGAACATCTAGTACAAGTTATCCTGACTAAAGTTGGTCTTCGGCTGCCAAGGGCACTGGTGATGACACCGTCTTGGGCTCCACGGTGACCTCCATCCTGCCGATCTGCTGGTCTTGGTCTTGTTGCACTAAAATGGTAACCTTTGCCTGATGCCTCGGTACTCCGCGCCTGTGCTTGCCCCCTTTGCACCAAAGAGGAAACAAGGACACTACGCAGGCTGGCGCCCGCCTGGCGCCCGCTTGGTCTCGATCGTCACGGCTTGCGTCACGAGCACCTCGTGAGGTACCCTTGCCTTGATCTCTCCGCCTCCTCGCGAGCCTGCCTGGCGAGGCCGCTCCTGACGAAGCCTTGTGTCGTCCGCCCCGCGAGGCCCTCGCGAGGGTCTTGAGTCTTGCCCTGATGAAGATGGGCCGTACTAGGCCACCACTCGAGCCACGCCGCAGGCCACAGGTAGGCAAGTCTGGGGACCCCCGTTCCCAGAACGCTGACACTAGCCCCCGGGCCCAAGCCACGCTTGGACTTGGCTTAGCAGAGAAGCATAGGGGCAGGTGCGGAGCACCGTGCGCCCCATCAGCCTGCGGCCTTGGGTGTCGCGTGGTGGTTGATTGGACGTGGGCGCCTCCGCTTCCCCATGGTGCCTCGGCAACCGCCCGACTTGACAAGTTGCTGCATGCAGAAATGAGTCATGATTACCTGAGATCATGGAGTCCGACGGTTGGCCTCCTCCGGTTATAAATGCGGGAGAGCGCAGGCCCCCGCTGCACATCTTCTTCCTTGCTTCCTTCTTTGTCCCCACCTCAGCTGCTCGCCGTGTCCTATGGCTCCGCCGAAGAGGTTCTCAGCCGCGGAGAAGGTAAAGGCCCATCGGGAAGGGCCTGACTCTCCTCCGCCCAAGCGCAGCCGAGGTCGTGCCCGCAAGTATCATGCAACCCCCGCGGCGGCTTCTCGTGGTCGCAGTGGTGATCTCCTGCATGGAGACGGGCGTCTGGTGGGTGAGGGGAGGCGCGTCGTGGCCGCGCCCATTCCGCGCTTCCACTCGGCTGAGGTGCTGCCGGAGTTTGTTGTGTGGCCAGCGGACCCAACCGGCAGCTAGCTCCAGCTTCCCCGCTTCTTCGCGGGCGAACTCCTGGCCGGCGCCCTTGTGGCCTCTGGCTCCAGGCGGACGGCTGCTGCAGCAAGGCCTCTTGGGTCTCACTGGAGATCTCCGTCGCCGGGAACATGGCTTTGGCCTGCGGCTGGCAAACGTTTGCCCGTGCGCGTCGCCTGGGCCGGCGGTGCACCCTGCATTTCAAGTTTGATGGCGACGCCACCCTCTACGTGAGGGTGTTCGGAGAAGACGGCTGCCGAGTCAGGTGTTGCCCCGAAGATGATGATGACGGCGACCGGGTCCTCAGCCTCGGCGATGGCCGAGGTGAAGACGAAGGAGGGCGCGTGGCCGGCGGCGTTCGTAGCTCGCCGAGCTTCGGTGGCTCCCCTTCGGACGGCAGCTCCTCCAGCAGTGGCTGGTCACAGCCACCGCGCCGTCGCGCTCGCCTTGAGGGGGGTAGCGGGTCAGCCCGTCATCGCGCCTCGGTGAAGCGTGAGGAGGGGTCTGACTGAGCTCCGGAGGCAGTACGAGCCCTCGCCATGAGTCATTGCCGGGCAAGCCGTGTCTATTTTGTTTTCCTCCCTTTCCTGCACAAAGAGGGAGTAGTGTGGGGCCCCGTAGGGGCATGCTGGATCATTGCCATTAACTATTATGCTACTTTCGTTATTCTCATGCTGTGTTTTGGTGCTGCATGCTCGCGTGTAGGAACCACTTAGGTTGGGGGGACTTGCCGCAGTCTTTGCTTCCCGAGGCTGAGGCCTTGTCGTGCACCTCGAGGCCTGCAAGAATTAGTTAGGGGGGGATAACTTTCGGACCTGGTCATGAGGGCGACCGACTCGTGTCCTGCGTTTGCATCGCGATGCTCGTGGGGCATGGACTAGGAGGGGTGCCCCCGCTGTGAACTTGAGTAGGGAAACCTCACCAAATTAGGCCGGAAGATACTCGCTAGGGCGCCCGCGCAGCCCCCTCGTGAGGCTTGTGAAAGAGAAGATAAGACGAGCAAGGAACAAAGACAAGAGAGCACGGGTCGGGGACGGCAAACGACACTAAAAGCAACTCCAACAAAGTTTTGAACGAGAGTGAACAAGCCGACTGCAGAAAGAAAATGAAAAGCCGCGTCCGGCACCTAATCTAGTCTTCGACGTCTTCTCACCAGCCCGGAGCTAAGTGCTACAACTGGGCATGGGCGGGAGCCCCCGAGGCCCGAGGGCGGCTCTCCGGAGACTTCGGGGCGTGTACAACCCCAAGTCATTATTACGTGAGAGTGTCACGGGCGGCAAGCTTCATAGGTACCGGGCCTTTTCTTGAGGTGATAAGCTTCACAGGCGTTGGCCTTCTTCGCAGGCACCGGGCCTTTTCTAGGTGCGATAAGCTTCACAGGCGTTGGGCCTTCTTTACACGCACTAGGCCTTGTTTGAAGGGTAAAACTTCCGGAGGTGCTGAATGTTCCACTCGTTCGGGATGGGCACCCCCTCCTGTGTCTCCAAGCGTGCGGCGCCAGGTCTGGAAACATGAACAACCTTGAACGGGCCCTCCCACATGGGCGAGAGCTTGTGCAGCCCTTCCCTGGAGAGCACCCGCCTGAGTACGAGGTCACCTACCTCCAGGATCCTGGGGCGGATGCTGCGGCAGTGGTACCGCCGCAACGCCTGTTGGTATCTCGCTACCCGGAGCGCAGCCTCCTGACGGTGTTCCTCCCCCAGCACGAGGTCCATCCCTCGCATGGCGTCCTGCTGTGCTTCATCGAAAGCCAGGACACGCGTGGAGCGATGCCTGGCCTCGTGAGGGAGGACCGCCTCAGCCCCATAGACGAGGAAGAACGGGGTTTCGTCGGTCGACTTGGTAGCGGTTTTGCGGATGGACCATAGCACGGACTGAAGCTCGTCATGCCAGCCCCTGTCGTAGGCCCCCAGCTTCTTCTTGAAGGTCCTGGTTTTGAGGCCTTTCAGGACCTCCGCATTGGCGCATTCAGCCTGGTCATTGCTCCGAGGGTGTGCCACCGAAGCGTAACATATCTGCGTTCCAAGGTTAGTGTCGGTGTCAAAACTGGCGGATCTCGGGTAGGGGGTCCCGAAATGTGCGTCTAGGCGGATGGTAACAGGAGACAAGGGACACGATGTTTTTACCCAGGTTCGGGCCCTCTCGGTGGAGGTAAAACCCTACTCCTGCTTGATTAATATTGATGATATGGGTAGTACAAGAGTAGATCTACCACGAGATCAAGGAGGCTAAACCCTAGAAGCTAGCCTATGGTATGATTGTTGTTCGTCCTACGGACTAAAACCCTCCGGTTTATATAGACATCAAAGAGGGCTAGGGTTACACAGAGTCGGTTACAATGGTAGGAGATCTACATATCCGTATCGCCAAGCTTGCCTTCCACGCCAAGGAAAGTCCCATCTGGACACGGGATGAAGTCTTCAATCTTGTATCTTCATAGTCTTGGAGTCCGGCCGACGGTGATAGTTCGGCTATCCGGACACCCCCTAGTCCAGAACTCCCTCAGTTAGCACAATATGTTTTGAAGAGATTGCTGGTGAACTGTGAACCGTTGTCGGTGATGATGCAATTAGGCACCCCAAACCGGCTCACGAGGCCCTTGATGAATTTGACCGCTGAGCCAGCCGGGATGGTGTGGACAGCTTCAACCTCTGCCCACTTCATGAACTTGTCGATGGTGACATAGAGGTAGCGGTAGCCCCCTGGCGCCTGGGGAAATGGACCCAGGATGTCCAGTCCCCAAACAGCGAACGGCCATGAGAGGGGAATGGTCTGCAGGCCCTGAGCCAGCTGATCGATGCGGGGAAGGGGGAAAGGATCATTTGGGCAAGCTTTGTTAAGGTCCTTGAAATCGACACACAGGCGCCAGGATTTGTCCTTCTTTGGTACCATTACCAGGTTTGCTAGCCAGTCCGGATGTTTTATGTCTCTGATGAATCTGGCTTCTAATAGTTTGGCTAGCTCCTCTCCCATTGCCTGTCTTTTGGGTTAGGAAAATCGCCGAAGAGCCTGTTTGACTGGCTTGAATCCTTTTAGGATATTTAGGCTGTGCTCTGCCAGCCGGCGTGGGATTCCTGGCATGTCTGAAGGGTGCCAGGCAAAAATATCCCAATTTTCCCGTAGGAATTCTCGTAGTGCGGCGTCTACATCAGGGTTTAATTGTGCCCCAATGGAGGCCGTTTTTGTAGGGTCCGTTGGATGGACATGGAATTAGACTATTTCGTCCACTAGCTTAAAAGAGGTGGACTTGGATCTTTTGTCAAGTATCACGTCGTCCCTGTTCACCATGGAGCGCAGCGCTGTGAGTTCCTCGGCCGCTAGGGCTTCAGATAGCGCCTCAAGGGCTAGTGCGGCTGTCTTATTTTCGGCGCGGAGTGCTACGTCCGGATCACTAGCAAGGGTGATGATTCCGTTGGGCCCAGGCATTTTGAGCTTCATGTACCCGTAATGGGGTATAGATTGAAAAATTGTGAATGCCTCTCGTCCTAATAAAGCGTGATATCCGCTGCTGAATGGGGCCACATGGAACGTGATCTCCTCGGACCTGTAGTTGTCCGGCGAGCCGAGTACCACATCTAGTGTGATTTTTCCTGTGCAGCATGCTTCTCGACTAGGGATTATTCCTCTGAAGGTTGTGTTGCTTCGCTCAATGCGGCTCCAGTCTACTTCCATTTTTCGAAGGGTTTCCTCGTAGATGAGGTTTAATCCGCTGCCGCCATCCATGAGTACCTTAGTAAGGCGAAATCCGTCCACTATTGGACTGAGGACCAATGCGGCTGGTGCTCGGGCTGTTCGGAATTTAGGTTCGTCACTGGCATTAAAGGTAATAGTCGTGTCACTCCATGGATTTATTGTTGCTATTTGGTAGACTTCAGCAAGGCTGCGGAGTGTTCGTTTTCACATATTGTTTGATGCGAAAGTCTCGAAGACTGTTAATACCGTACTGGTACTGCTGGGCTGGTTCTCTGGGGCTAGAAGCTCTTCGCCACTTTTGGCCACCTGTTGTAGTATCCAACATGCTCGAAGGCTATGCGTTGGAGTGGCGCCCTCTATGCTATGAATTTTGCAAGGTCCGTTGAGCCATCCCTCCAGTACGGTTCCGTGCCCTTTAGGGTTTTTTTGCTTTTTGGTTTTTAACCCAGGTGCCTGAATATGATGCACCCTTTTATTTCAGACTAGGGTTGTGTTCAGAGCTGGATTGTCCCAAAATTTGGTTTCGGTTTTCCAAGCGCTCTCCATCGCACAGTACTTATGTACTATGGACGCTAGGTCGGCGAAGCGTGTAATTTCGCGATGACTTATGGCGTTCAGGATTCCCTTGTCCGTGCAATTATTGCAGAAAATTGAGATTGCGCTTCCCTCACGGCAGTCCTTTATCCTGTCCATAACCAGGAGGAATCTGGCCCAGTAATGATGTACTGTTTTAGCGGGCTCTTGCCAGATTCGGGATAGATCGCTTGTGTTTGGGTGGGCGGGTGGAATTAAATTCGGAACCCCGTCCAATCTAAGACTCAGGGGCCGGAAAGTTTCCGAACTTGGAAGTTTGGCTTGTTGGATGTTGTCCAACAAATCCGGCCCGCTGCCGGACTTTAGGTTCAGGGTTTGATCAACGTCCATTCCTCCGCGGGAATCCGGCATGGAGGGGTCGAGAATTCAGACATAGCTTGTCCTTAATGTGGAAGAAGAGTCGTCGTGTTGTTCCTCCACCACAGCAACGTGGTGGGTAGCCTGGGGAGAATTGATCTCTCTCAGATCGGTTTTAGGCCCAATCTGATCGTAGTCTGTAGCGACTCCCAGGGCGGCGATGCGATCCAGGAGCTCATTTATGGAGGAGAGCTCCATTGGATCTAGCTGCTCGGCAAATTCTGAGTAGATGTGGAGATCGCTTTTGATGACCCGAGAGGTCATCGTCGGCGTGGCGGCCGAACAGGCGGTCATAAGAAAACCGCCTAGCCGGATAGTTTGGCCGATGGCCAGAGCTCCTTTGGCGACGGTGCCGTCTTTAAAGACGGGACGAGGCATCCTTTTAGATTGCGACGGCACAGAGGAACTCTCAATGAAAGCACCAATGTCGGTGTCAAAACCGGCGGTTCTCGGGTAGGGGGTCCCGAACTGTGCGTCTAGGCAGATGGTAACAGGAGACAAGGGACACGATGTTTTTACCCAGGTTTGGGCCCTCTCGGTGGAGGTAAAACCCTACTCCTGCTTGATTAATATTGATGATATGGGTAGTACAAGAGTAGATCTACCACGAGATCAAGGAGGCTAAACCCTAGAAGCTAGCCTATGGTATGATTGTTGTTCGTCCTACGGACTAAAACCCTCCGGTTTATATAGACACCGAAGAGGGCTAGGGTTACACAGAGTCAGTTACAATGGTAGGAGATCTACATATCCGTATCGCCAAGCTTGCCTTCCACGCCAAGGAAAGTCCCATCCGGACACGGGATGAAGTCTTCAATCTTGTATCTTCATAGTCTTGGACTCCGGCCGATGGTGATAGTTCGGCTATCCGGACACCCCCTAGTCCAGGACTCCCTCAGTAGCCCCCGAACCAGGCTTCAATGATGATGAGTCCGGCGCGCATATTGTCTTCGGCATTGCAAGGCGGGTTCTTCTCCAAATTCCATGTACTCACCGAATGGTGTCCGGCTTCTTATAAATGTTGTGCTCCTTGGCTTCCACGTCCAATAATGGCCATCTTCCACGTGTCGTACGAATGCGAAAAGCCAGGGCATTTTTACATTCCACCCCCTAGCTGCACGAATGAACCGCCTATAAAGAGAGGCGAGGATCCAGATCTGAATCACACCATCCTCCTCCCACGAGTATTCATCGGAGCGCTTCTGACCAAAAATCTATTCCATCATGGACAGCCGACACGGCTCCTCCTCTCGCGCTCCCAGCCCTCAGCCAGGAGATTGGGGAAGATGCTCGGTCCCGCATAGTGAGCTAGTGACGCTCCAAGCCGAGGGATTTCTTCCCCCAGCCTTTATGGTTCCGATTCGAGCCGGACTTGCCACCTACAAGGGCGGAAAGCAGTCGGAGAGCGTCCCCAATCCCTCCAAAGGAGAGCGAGTATGCTTCTTCCCTTATCTAATAAGAGGACTCGGATTTCCCATACATCCGTTTCTCCGGGGGTTCCTGGAGTTCTATGGGCTCCAGCTTCACCACCTTACGCCTGCCTCCATCCTGCACATCACGGGCTTTGTGGCCCTTTGCGAGCTGTTCTTGGGCGTCGAGGCCCATTTTGCACTGTGGAAGAGATTATTCTTCCTCGTACCCCATTCTCATGAGGGGTTGATATATCAAGTGGGCGGAGCCGAACTATGGCGCATCACCGGGACCGGATATCTATCCGGAACCCCGAAGAAGGCGTCCAAAGACTGGCCTTCGGAATGGTTTTATATGGAAGACGCCCCACTGCCGGACCCAGTTCGGATCGGCCTCCCGGAGTTCAGCAACGCTCCTCTGAAGAAACGCCTGAGTTGACGCCCACGGAGCCCTCAACGGGAGAGTGATAGGGACGTCCAGTATCTGATGGGCCGAATAAGGTTATAGGCCCATTCCGGATTGACCATGATCGGGGTCATGGCCACATGCATTATGCGAGGGGTGCAGCCGCTCCAGTATAGGGGCCACCCCATGTGGGATTTCAACGGGGAGGATGATGCCACCCGTCATGGCCGCAAGGGGCCGGGATCAATAGACGATCTGGTGAAGATCCTGTCCGGCCTGTACAAAGGGGAGAAGGAGGACTTCCTCCGTGCTAGTCCATTGAACGGATTTTCCATGAACAACCCTCGGAGCTGGGTAAGCGGACATTTGTCTAGCCGATCCATATTCCCAAAGTTAAGTACCTCACTTTGTGATTTTGACGCAGGAACTGCGCCGGGCCGTAGAGGATATACACAGCCTGGCCCCACAACCTAAGGATCCGGAACAATCCCTCGATCCGGCCTCCGAAGAGGATCTGGACATAGAGGTGGAGCTGGTCGACGGGGTGTTCCACCAACTTAGCATCGGCAATGCTTTGGTCGCCATTACGGCCGACTACCCCGGAATATCTCCGGCTTCCCAGGTAACTGTGACAGGAGTCCTGACACCATTACTCACCCATGCTTATCTGACCACCGTACCAATGGTGTTCCACAGGAGGTGCCTTCGAGGCGGGAAGCCGAGCCCGCGGCGGCTGGCCAACAAGTGGCAGCTCGGCCCAGCAGGCAGAAAAGAAGTGCGGCGCGGGTCGAAACGTCACCGCAACGGTATGGCGTGCCACTACGTTTCCAGGAAAGATTCCTGGAAGGCATATTAATGCTCGAGGTTTTTCTTTTCAGGAGAAAGAGCGCTCGCCGGACTGTGTCCGGGGAGATTGCCAATCAAGCCTCCGCCAGCCAGGCTCCAACGCCAGGTCCGGAGGGGGAGGCAAACGCAAGGCGCGCATCGGGTGCTCCTTCAATGGAGGACGCCGACCGGTTGTCCGCCACCAGATCTGAAGTGGAGAGCGCCATGAATCACAGGCGGACAGTTCTTCGTGACGCATGCTTTTCCCCGGAGGCGTTAAATGCCTTTGATTCGGGAGATGCGCACCTCCGTGAAGCTCGAGATGGTCTAGCCAGAGCCACGGAGTAGTATGTGAAAGACATACGGGTGAGGAATTTTGACAGTTGTATATGCCAGTAGCCCCCGAGACTTAAAATAGTTAGAATAACTGATTTAAGGATCATTTGTTATGCAGGATCTTATGAAGAAGAATACCCACCTGTCCCAGGAGCTTCAAGAGTGCAAGGCCCAACTTGAGGCCGCACTGGCCACCACGGGAGGAGCCACAGAGACCCCCTCCGGTAATATATACTTTCGAAAGAGAAGTAGTTTGTGAAGTGCGGCGTGTGCATGGGTCTGACAATAATATTACAGATGGTGCCGGACTAGATCCGGACAAGCAGCAGCTACTACGCCAGCTAAAGGCCGGCGAGAAGGTGCTGACAAGGGTGCGGCAGGAGAAAAATTACCTCCAAGATGCCAACACTCAGCTGGGCGAGGAACTAAAAGATCTTCGGGTCCAGCTGTCTTACTCCATGAAGGAGAATCTGCGGCTTCGTCGCGGCATTTATAGTAAGTGTTTGAACGAACTTTTGAAAACAAGAGTTCAGCGAGGAAGTCGATTAACCAGAATATGTCTGTAGGTATGCTCACAGGCCGTCCTGCAGAGGAAATGCCCGGTTCAACATGTGACCAACTTCCCGAGCTGTTGCAACTGCACGAACGAGTTCGGCAGGTGATGAGCGGCGTCGCCCAGGCCTTATGGCCGTCCATCTCCCTACCCGGGGGTCTTGGAGGGCTTGTGGAGAAGCTTCAGGGAGCACGGCGGCGCTTCCGTCTGTGGAAGATATCGGCCTGCCATCAAGGCGCCAGGGAGGCCTGGGCCATGGTGAAGATGAGGTACACGAAGGCCGATCCAAACCACATGGCTGAGGTCGGACCTGTGGGGCCCGATGGGAAGGAGATCCCTGTGAGCTTAATGTACGGCCAAGTAGAGTTGGCCGCAAAGTATTCCCAGCGGGACTGTAAACTAGACAGCCTGTTAGATGGTATTGAAGAGGAATACAATCAGTCAGTTTGACTATGTAATTTAAAATGACATGTAAAATGCCTTCTAGCCAGATTGTAGATCGTTTGTCATTGCGGACCTTTTCGCTTCAACCTCGGGACCCGACAGTCCGGAGTGTGTCCGAATACCCTCGCGGTTATAAAAAACCGAAGCATGCGTGGAGACCAGGCGTAGGGGTCATTAGTGCTTTAGAAGACAAGTGCCCAACTAGTTATGTTATATTACATGGTTAGTAAGAAACATCTTCCAAGGAGAATAGTTCCATTAGGGGTTCCTTCCCCTGGGAGGCATGCCCTAAAGTGCATGTCCGGACTGCGAAAAAAGCAGGAAAGCATCTGGGGGCAGATAAATAAATAGGTAAGAAATCGTCTTTTAGATCACCGACCGAATATTCCCTTAAGAACGCTAGCTTTCGGCTTCACCCAGTCTGAGGTACACATCCGGCTGACCCGGCAGTAACAATCGCAGAGGTGCTCCCTTTACCTCCTAGCCGAATAATCGGGAACGTAGGGGTAAGCACAGGAGCCAGGCAACCCAGCTTGGCCAAAACTTAAGTCATATCGATGCATATAATGGTGAATAAAAGGTACATGCGGAAGTGCGACACATGTGTTGGGCATGAAGCCCGTATAAATAAGCTTCTGTTAAAGAAGCCCCTAGGTATAGTGAGTGCAAGCAGCACGTCAAGTGTGTGCGAACAATGCGTAGATCAGCCTCCAAAGGCTTTAGGAAAAAAAGGGAGAAAGAGAGAAACAAAAGACAGCGAAAGTATAAAATGTGGACGGAGGAAGGAGACGAACTCAGAGTCTGGCGCTAGGCGTAGAATCTTCGGAGACGGGCTGCGTTCCATGGGTTCGGCTCGAGTCGGTTGTCCGATGCGTTTCGCAGACGGTATACTCCGCCGGTCAGGACTTGGTCGATGATGAAGGGACCTTCCCATTTGGGCTTGAGTTTGTCCTTTTTCTTGTCCGGCAGGCGTAGAACTAGTTCGCCAACATTGTAAGTTTTGGCCCATACTTCTCTGCTTTGATATCTTCGAGCCTACTGTTGATAGAATGCGGAACGAGCTTTTGCCATGTTGCGCTCCTCCTCTAAGGCGTCCAAACTGTCCTGCCGATCCAGCTCGGCTTCTCTTTCTTCGTACATACGCACGCGAGGTGAGTCATGAATTATGTCACAGGGCAAGACTGCCTCTGCGCCGTACACCATGAAAAATGGTGTGAATCCGGTAGTGCGATTCGGCGTGGTCCGCAGCCCCCAGAGTACGGAGTCGAGCTCCTCTACCCAGTGTGTGTTAGATTCCTTGAGGAACCGCACTAGTCTGGGTTTAATGCTGCTCATGATTAGACCATTTGCTCGCTCGACTTGACCGTTAGTTTGAGGGTGATAGACTGAAGCGTAGTCGAGCTTGATGCCCATGTTTTTGCACCAGAGTTTAACCTCGTCGGCCGTGAAGTTTGTGCCGTTATCAGTGATGATGTTGTGGGGGACACCGTAACGGTGTACTACCCCTGATATGAAGTCTATCACGGGTCCGGATTCGGCCGTCTTAACTGGTTTGGCCTCTATCCATTTGGTGCATTTATCCACCATGACCAATAGGTATTTTTGCTTGTGGGTTCCCCCTTTAAGGGGTCCAACCATGTCAAGCCCACATACCGCGAACGGCCAGGTGATGGGTATAGTTTTCAGGGCGGTGGGTGGCATGTGGCTTTGATTAGCAAAGAGTTGGCAACGATGCATCGTTGGACTAAATCCTGAGCGTCTGTCCGGGCCGTTGGCCAATAAAATCCTGTACGGAAGGCCTTGCTTACAAGGGCCCGGGCTGCGGCGTGGTGCCCATCGAGTCCGGCATGAATTTCAGCCAGAAGATTTCGCCCTTCCTCTTCGAAGATGCACCTTTGAAGGACTCCGGTTGTGCTTTTCTTATAAAGCTCTCCTTCATGGACCTTATAGGATTTAGATCACCGTACTATGCAGCGGGCCTCGTTTTGGTCATCGGGAAGTTCCTGCCTAGTTAAGTAAGCTAGGAATGGCTCGGTCCACGGGGCAATGACTGCCATTATTTCGTGGGCTGAAGGTGTTGTTTCATTGGCAGAACCACCGATTGTGTCAGAATGTGCGGTGTCGGGCAGTGCGGTTGGGTCCGGATTGTTATTTCCGGACTCCCCTTCCCATAGTACGGACGGCTTGAAGATCCGTTCCAGGAATATGTTGGGGGGACGGCATCACGCTTTGCGCCGATGCGTGCCAGTACGTCCGCCACTTGATTATTATCCCGGGCTATATGGTGAAATCCGAGCCCTTCAAACCGAGCTGACATTTTCAAAACGGCGTTACGGTAAGCTGCCATTTTCGGATCCTTGGCGTCGAAGTCTCCATTTATTTGGGATATCGCGAGGTTCGAATCCCCTCGCACCTCTAGGCGTTTAATGCCCATGGAGACTGCCATCCGTAGGCCATGTAGAAGGTCTCGTATTCGGCTGCGTTGTTGGAGTCCATGTACATTATCTGAAGTACGTATTGGACTGTGTCCCCGGTTGGGGACGTCAGGACGACGCCAGCCCCCAGGCCGGCCAACATTTTGGAGTCGTCGAAGTGCATGATCCAGTTAGAATATGCGCCGTACTCTTTAGGGAGTTTGGCTTCAGTCCATTTGGCGATGAAGTCGGCCAAAACTTGCGACTTGATAGCTCGCCATGGTTTATAGGTTATGTCGAATGGTAGGAGCTCGATGGCCCATTTTGCAATCCCGCCGGTCGCGTCGCGGTTGTTTATAATGTCATTGAGAGGTACTTCGGAGGCTACTGTTATCGAACACTCTTGAAAGTAGTGTCGGAGATTCCGGGATGCCATGAACACTGCGTACGCTATCTTTTGATAATGTGGATACCGGGATTTGCATGGAGTTAGGACAGTGGATACGTAGTACACTGGTTTTTGAAGAGGGAACTTATGTCTGTCCGTTTCTCGCTCGACGACAAGCACCGCGCTTACAACTTGATGTGTTGCCGCGATATATAATAGCATTGGTTCGCCCACGTTGGGCGCGGCCAGGAGCAGATTTGTTGCCAATATGGCCTTTATTTCTTCGAGTCCGGCCGTGGCGGCATCCGTCCACTCGAAGTGTTCGGTGCGCCGGAGTAGGCGATAAAGGGGTAATGCCTTTTCTCCTAAGCAGGAGATGAAGCGGCTTAGAGCCGCCACGTATCCAGTCAATTTTTGTATTTGCTTGAGGTCTTTTGGGATATCCAATTGTGACAGAGCACGGATCTTGGCTGGGTTTGCTTCAATTCCTCTACCGGATAGAATGAAGCCCAAGAGCTTTCCGGCCGGCATGCTGAAGATGCATTTTTCCGGGTTGAGCTTAATGTCATATGCTCGGAGATTGTCGAATGTGAGCCTCAAGTCGTCTACTAGAGTTTCGACGTGTTTGAATTTGATGACCACATCATCTACGTATGCCTCCACTATTTTGCCGATCCGGTTTGCCAGACATGTCTGAATCATGCGCTGGTATGTTGTGCCGACGTTTTTGAGCCCGAAGGGCATTGTGTTGAAGTAGAATGGTCCGTATGGAGTAATGAATGCTGTTGCGGCTTGGTCTGGCTCTGCCATCTTGATTTGATGGTAGCCAGAGTATGCGTCGAGGAAGCACAATGAATCGTGTCCTGCGGTAGCGTCGATAATTTGATCGATGCGGGGAAGGGGGAAAGGATCCTTTGGGCAAGCCTTGTTAAGGTCCTTGAAATCGACACACAGGCGCCAGGATTTGTCCTTCTTTGGTACCATTACCAGGTTTGCTAGCCAGTCCGGATGTTTTATGTCTCTGATGAATCCGGCTTCTAATAGTTTGGCTAGCTCCTCTCCCATTGCCTGTCTTTTGGGTTCGGAAAATCGCCGAAGAGCCTGTTTGACTGGCTTGAATCCTTTTAGGATATTTAGGCTGTGCTCTGCCAGCCGGTGTGGGATTCCTGCCATGTCTGAAGGGTGCCAGGAAAAAATATCCCAATTTTCCCGTAGGAATTCTCGTAGTGCGGCGTCTACATCAGGGTTTAATTGTGCCCCAATGGAGGCCGTTTTTGTAGGGTCCGTTGGATGGACTTGGAATTAGACTATTTCGTCCGCTGGCTTAAAAGAGGTGGACTTGGATCTTTTGTCAAGTATCACGTCGTCCCTGTTCACCATGGAGCGCAGCGCTGTGAGTTCCTCGGCCGCTAGGGCTTCAGATAGCGCCTCAAGGGCTAGTGCGGCTGTCTTATTTTCGGCGCGGAGTGCTACGTCCAGATCACTAGCAAGGGTGATGATTCCGTTGGGCCCAGGCATTTTGAGCTTCATGTACCCGTAATGGGGTATAGATTGAAAAATTGTGAATGCCTCTCGTCCTAATAAAGCGTGATATCCGCTGCTGAACGGGGCCACATGGAACGTGATCTCCTCGGACCTGTAGTTGTCCGGCGAGCCGAATACCACATCTAGTGTGATATTTCCTATGCAGCATGCTTCTCGACTAGGGATTATTCCTCTGAAGGTTGTGTTGCTTCGCTCAATGCGGCTCCAGTCTACTTCCATTTTTCGAAGGGTTTCCTCGTAGATGAGGTTTAATCCGCTGCCGCCATCCATGAGTACCTTAGTAAGGCGAAATCCGTCCACTATTGGACTGAGGACCAATGCGGCTGGTGCTCGGGCTGTTCGGAATTTAGGTTCGTCACTGGCATTAAAGGTAATAGCCGTGTCACTCCATGGATTTATTGTTGCTATTTGGTAGACTTCAGCAAGGCTGCGGAGTGTTCGTTTTCGCATATTGTTTGATGCGAAAGTCTCGAAGACTGTTAATACCGTACTGGTACTGCTGGGCTGGTTCTCTGGGGCTAGAAGCTCTTCGCCACTTTTGGCCACCTGTTGTAGTATCCAACATGCTCGAAGGCTATGCGTTGGAGTGGCGCCCTCTATGCTATGAATTTTGCAAGGTCCGTTGAGCCATCCCTCCAGTACGGTTCCGTGCCCTTTAGGGTTTTTTTGCTTTTTGGTTTTTAACCCAGGTGCCTGAATATGATGAACCCTTTTATTTTAGACTAGGGTTGTGTTCGGAGCCGGATTGTCCCAAAATTTGGTTTCGGTTTTCCAGGCGCTCTCCATCGCACAGTACTTATGTACTATGGACGCCAGGTCGGCGAAGCGTGTAATTTCGCGATGACTTATGGCGTTCATGATTCCCTTGTCCGTGCAATTATTGCAGAAAATTGAGATTGCGCTTCCCTCACGGCAGTCCTTTATCCTGTCCATAACCAGGAGGAATCTGGCCCAGTAATGATGTACTGTTTTAGCGGGCTCTTGCCAGATTCGGGATAGATCGCTTGTGTTTGGGTGGGCAGGTGGAATTAAATTCGGAACCCCGTCCAATCTAAGACTCAGGGGCCGGAAAGTTTCCGAACTTGGAAGTTTGGCTTGTTGGATGTTGTCCAACGAATCCGGCCCGCTGCCGGACTTTAGGTTCAGGGTTTGATCAACGTCCATTCCTCCGCGGGAATCCGGCATGGAGGGGTCGAGAATTCAGACATAGCTTGTCCTTAATGTGGAAGAAGAGTCATCGTGCTGTTCCTCCACCACAGCAACGTGGTGGGTAGCCTGGGGAGAGTTGATCTCTCTCAGATCGGTTTTAGGCCCAATCTGATCGTAGTCTGTAGCGACTCCCAGGGCGGCGATGCGATCCAGGAGCTCATTTATGGAGGAGAACTCCATTGGATCTAGCTGCTCGGCAAATTCTGAGTTGATGTGGAGATCGCTTTTGATGACCCAAGAGGTCATCGTCGGTGTGGCGGCCGAACAGGCGGTCATAAGAAAACCGCCTAGCCGGATAGTTTGGCCGATGGCCAGAGCTCCTTTGGCGACGGTGCCGTCTTTAAAGACGGGACGAGGCATCCTTTTAGATTGCGACGGCACAGAGGAACTCTCAATGAAAGCACCAATGTCGGTGTCAAAACCGGCGGTTCTCGGGTAGGGGGTCCCGAACTGTGCGTCTAGGCAGATGGTAACAGGAGACAAGGGACACGATGTTTTTACCCAGGTTTGGGCCCTCTCGGTGGAGGTAAAACCCTACTCCTGCTTGATTAATATTGATGATATGGGTAGTACAAGAGTAGATCTACCACGAGATCAAGGAGGCTAAACCCTAGAAGCTAGCCTATGGTATGATTGTTGTTCGTCCTACGGACTAAAACCCTCCGGTTTATATAGACACCGAAGAGGGCTAGGGTTACACAGAGTTAGTTACAATGGTAGGAGATCTACATATCCGTATCGCCAAGCTTGCCTTCCACGCCAAGGAAAGTCCCATCTGGACACGGGATGAAGTCTTCAATCTTGTATCTTCATAGTCTTGGAGTCCGGCCGACGGTGATAGTTCGGCTATCCGGATACCCCCTAGTCCAGAACTCCCTCAGTTAGCACAATATGTTTTGAAGAGATTGCTGGTGAACTGTGAACCGTTGTCGGTGATGATGCAATTAGGCACCCCAAACCGGCTCACGAGGCCCTTGATGAATTTGACCGCTGAGCCAGCCGGGATGGTGTGGACAGCTTCAACCTCTGCCCACTTCATGAACTTGTCGATGGTGACATAGAGGTAGCGGTAGCCCCCTGGCGCCTGGGGAAATGGACCCAGGATGTCCAGTCCCCAAACAGCGAACGGCCATGAGAGGGGAATGGTCTGCAGGCCCTGAGCCAGCTGATGAATCTACTTGGCGTGGAATTGACACGCTTCACAAGCCTTCACCAGCTCGATTGCGTCGTTGAGTGCTGTTGGCCAATAGAACCCGCTGCGAAACACCTTGCCGACGAGGGTCCGTGAAGATGAGTGGTGCCCACAGTCTCCACCGTGAATGTCCGCCAGCAACTCTTTCCCTTGCTCCTTGGAGATGCAACACAGGGAAACATCATTTGGCCACTTCCGATAGAGCTCTCCGTCTTGGATGCAGTAGGCTGTGGCCTGCAGCCACGCGTTCCACGTCCTCCTCCTTCTCTGGCAGAATCCCTTGCATCAGGTAATCTTTGAACTCCATGGCCCAACATCCCTCCTGAGGCTCCAGCGCCAGGAGTAGGCGCGCTCCTGAGGTTGGGCCACAGGCCGGGGCTCCCGAGGCAGGCAGTTGAGGGAGCTCCTCCCGAGGCTGCGCTGTGCTTGATAGTGATGGTGCTGCTGAAGGCTTGAAGAGTTGTTCCTCGAAGACGTCGAGCTCCTGAGGCAGCCGCCTGGACGCCCTCCTGGCAATGTCATCAGCCTCTTGATTGGTGACGCGAGGCACATGCTACAACCCAACCCCCAAAACTGTTTCTCCATCCTGCGGAGGTCCGCAAGATATGCTTCCATGTGTTCGTCCTTCGGCTCGTACACCTTGTTGGAGAAGTTGACGAGGAGTTGTGAATCGCCCTTGATGATGAGGCGCTTTACCCCCAAGGCGGCTTCAGCTTTCAAGCCTGCTATCAAGCCCTCGTATTCTGCTATGTTGTTGGAGACCTTCTCTCCATGCCGGAAATAGAGTTGCACTGCGTAATAGAGTTTGTCCTGAGGGGGATATGAGTACTACGCCAGCCCCCGCGCCATGTCGCGAGAACGCTTCGTTGAAGTACATGACCCAGCCATCCGGTGCTTCACTTCCTGGGGAAAGCGACTGATCCTCGCCCGCTTCGAGCCCTGGTGCCTCCATCCATTCCGCCACAAAATCTGCAAGTGCGGCCCCCTTGATGACCCTGGTCATGCTGAATTCCAGCTGAAATGCTTGCAACTCGATGTTCCATTCAGCGACCCTTCCAGCTGAGTTGGGGCTCCTAAGATTTCCAAGGGATATGCCGAGACGACCTTGATGAGGTGACCTTGAAAGTAGTGTTGCAGCTTGCGTGAGGCCACTAGTAGCGCGAGGAAGAGTTTCTGAGGCATGGGGTATTGTGCCTTTGCGTCCCGCAGCACTGTGCTAACGAAGTACACGGGATGCTCGACGAGGTTGAGGGTGTTGGCGTGGCCTGCGTCTTCCGGAGGTCGAGGCGCCTCCCGAGACGGCGAAGCCCCCGGCGTTTGGTGGCCTATCTGGGCTTCTTCCATCCTGGGTGCGTCCCCCTGCTGAGGCTGATCCCCGTCTGCCATGGCCGTGGTCTTCGCGAGGCTTTCTTGGCCTTGTGCTGCTGCGGCCGGGGTTGCGACCGATGCGGTCTTGACCCGGTGCTCCTCCCGAACTGCCACCAGTGCTGCGCTAGCGGAGTAGGGCATGGCTGCAAGGTAGAGTACCAAGGGCTCCTGAGGGCGCGGAGCCACTATCACCGAAGGGCTGGTCAGGTACTTCTTGAGATCTTGGAATGCTTTGTCAGAATCTTCGGTCCATTCGAACGGGCCCTTCTTCTTCATCAGCTTAAAGAAGGGCAGTGCCCGTTCTCCCAGCTTGGAGATGAAGCGTCCCAACGCGGTTACTCGCTCGGTGAGCTTCTGCATTTCTCTGAGGGTCTTCGGCGGACTCATGTCTTTGACTGCCTTGACCTTCTCTGGGTTAGCCTCGATACCTTTGTGGGACATGAAGAAGCCCAAAAGCTTGCCCGAAGGGACTCCGAATACGCAGTTCTTCGGGTTGAGCCGCAGGTCCACTTCGCGAAGGCTCGCGAAGGTTTCTTCCAGGTCCTGTATTAGGGTCTTCGCCTCCCGAGACTTCACCACGATGTCGTTGACGTAGGCCTCGGCGTTTCTCCCGAGCTGCCAGCCCAAGGCGATGTGCATCAGTCGCTGAAAGGTCACGCCTGCGTTGCGCAACCCGAACGGCATGCAGGTATAGCAGTATACTCCGCACGGGGTCAGGAAAGCCGTTTTATCCACATCTTCTACCACCATCTTAATTTGGTGATAGCCCGAGAAGGCATCCAGGAAGCACAACAGGTCACACTCGGCGGTGGAATCAACAATCTGGTCGATGCGAGGGAGCGGGAATGGATCCTGAGGGCAGGCCTTGTTGAGGTTGGTGAAGTCGACGCACATGCGCTCCTTCCCTCCCTTTTTTGGCACAACGACAATGTTGGCTAGCCATTTAGGATAGCGAACCTCGCGAATAACACCTATAGCCTCCAACTTGCGGGTTTCTTGGACGATGAAGGCCTGCTTCTCGGTGGACTGTCGCCTTGCCTTCTGCTTCACGGGGCGCACGTTGGGGCACACGTTTAGATGGTGCTCAATCACCTCTCTTGGGACCCCTGCCAGCTGATCAGGTTCCCATGCAAACACTTCCTTGTTTGTGCGGAGAAATTTCACCGGGGCCTCCTCCTGCTCAGGGTCGAGATTGGCGCCTATGGTGAAGGTGGCGCCAGAGGATCCATTTTCATCGACTGGTACTTGCTTGGTCTCCGCCTTGTCTTGGGTGAACAGCTGCTTCTTCTTGGTCGGCGCAGCCCCCTTGGGCTCGAGGGTGCCAGCGCTGGCGGGCTGCGCCGCGGCGGCCGCCTTGAAGGCGAGCTTGAGTGCCTGCAGGGCATATTTTTATCTCCAGACACGGTGGGGACGCCGCTGCTTTCGGGTATCTTCATGAGGTTGTAGGCCGGGTGAGTCGCTGCCATGAACTGGGGCAAGGCAGGGTAGCCGAGGATGGCGTTGTACAGGAGGCCGATGGGGGCGATGTCGAAGTCGACCAGCTCCGTGCGGAAGTTGTCGTGGGTGCCAAAGGTCACCGGGAGGCGGATCTGCCCCAGGGAGCCGGTGGAGCTGCCTCCGACGCCCGAGAAGGGCATGCTGGGTTGGATTCGCTCCAGCGGCACGTGAAGGAGGCTGAAGGCCTCCACCGAGAGCATGTTGAGGCCGGCACCACTGTTGATGAGGGTCCTGGTGACGGCCACCTGGCAGATGGTGGGGGTGCATAGCATCAGGAGAGCGCCCGAACAGGCGGTGTTGGAGGGGTGATCGTCCGAGCTGAAGGTCAGGTCGGCCTTGGGTGCCGCCCAGCCCGGGGGGGCTTCGCGGCGCTTGAGGGCGGCGCCGATCTGGCGGATGAGTGGCTTGACGTGGCGGCTCGAGGGTGGGGCTTGCGAGCCGCCCATGAGAGCTGTGACGACCGGGGGCGCTGGCGCAGCATAATGGGCGAGGAAGATGTCGTGCAGCTCCTCCCAGGAGGCCACCGATGCCGCTGGCGGGTGGAGGAGACATATGCACGGGACGCCGGTGAGGGCCATGGGCAGCCAGTTAGCCATGACCCTATCGTCGCCCCCAGCCTTGAGGACGGCCTCCTCATACGCCAGCAGGAAAGCTAGCAGATCCGCCGTGCCGTCATAGCGCGGCGGCATGTCTGGCTTGAAGTTGTTCGGCCACTGCACCTGTCGTAAGGCGGGGGCCAAGGCCCGGAGCCCCCTGGCCCCAGCGCTGGTGCTGGCCGCCGGAGCCGGAAGCGCGATGTCCGCCATGAGGGAGAAGCGTGGTGTCGGTGGAGAGCGGGTCGTCGGAAGGGAGAGCTACGGCACACCCCTACCTGGCGCGCCAAATGTCGGATGTTGGGTTCCGGCAGACCCTTAAGGTTCGAACTCCGGGGTGCGCGCGAAGATCTTCCCCCTACCAATCCGCGTCTGATCGCCATGCGAGAATCTAAGCTAAAACGATGAACAACACGAAGGACACAAGATTTATACTGGTTCGGGCCACCGTTGTGGTGTAATACCCTACTCCAGTGTGTGGTGTGGTGGATTGCCTAAGGGGCGGATGATGAACAGTACAAGGAAGAACTGCCTCACGAGAGGTGTTCTTGAGCTGATGCGGTGTTCTACTTGGGGTGAATCTACCCTCTTCTATCTGATCTCTCCTCGATGATCCTCTCCCTCCTACTGTGGTGACTAGCCCTATTTATAGGGGCCCTGGTCCTCTTCCCAAATATTGAGCGGGAAGGGCGCCAACAACGGCCATTTTGAAGGGGAACATCTAGTACAAGTTATCCTGACTAAAGTTGGTCTTCGGCTGCCAAAGGCACTGGTGATGACGCCGTCTTGGGCTCCATGGTGACCTCCATCCTGCCGCTCTGCTGGTCTTGGTCTCGTTGCACTGAAATGGTAACCTTTGCCTGATGCCTCGGTACTCCGCGCATGTGCTTGCCCCCTTTGCACCAAAGGGGAAACAAGGACACTGCGCAGGCCGGCGCCCGCCTGGCGCTCGCCTGGTCTTGATCGTCACGGCTTGCGTCATGAGCACCTCGCGAGGTACCCTTGCCTTGATCTCTCCGCCTCCTCGCGAGCCTGCCTGGCGAGGCCGCTCCTGAGGAAGCCTCGTGTCGTCCGCCCCGCGAGGCTTGGCCCCTCGAGAGGGTCTTGAGTCTTGTGTTGATGAAGATGGGCCGTACTGGGCCACCACTCGAGCCACGCCACAAGCCGCAGGTAGGCAAGTCTGTGGACCCCCATTCCTAGAACGCCGATAGCTCCCTACCGCATCAACCCCGAGGAAACTAAGGAGATCCAACGGTAAGTACAACAACTCATCGACAACGGTCAAGTACATGAAAGCTTGAGCCCTTGTGCCATTCCGGTCATTCTTGTCCCCAAGAAAGACGGTTCTTATCGCATGCTTTCCGATTGTCGTCCCATCAATGCTATCACCGTTAGATATCGTTACCCTATTCCACGCTTAGATGATATGCTTGTTGAGCTTAGCGGAGCCACCATTTTCTCTAAGATTGATCTTAAGAGTGGCTACTATTAAATACGCATCCAAGAAGATGATGAATGGAAAACCGCATTTAAGACCAAATTTGGCTTATAAGAATGGCTAGTTATGCCAATGGGTTTATCCAAAGCACCCGATACTTTCATGCGAGTCATGCACTTTGTTCTTCGTCCCTATATTGGTGTATTTGTTGTGGTCTATTTTTATGATATTCTTGTCTTTAGCAAATCCCTCAAAGGTCATGCCATCTTAGAACCGTGTTGCAAACCCTTAGGAAAGAGTGACTTTATGCTAATATGGACAAATGCCTTTTTGGTGTTGATAAGCTTGTTTTCTTGGGTTTCGTTGTGTCTTCTAAGGGTGTTCATGTAGATGAATCTAAGTTCAATGCTATTAAAACTTGGCCCCAACCAACCAACTTGCAACAAGTGCGTAGTTTTCTTGGTTTAGCCGGTTTATATCATAGATTTGTGAAGGATTTTAGCACCATTGCTTCACCTTTGCATTCCTTGAGTAAGAAAAATGTGCCATTTGTTTGGGGACCATCACAAGATACCGCATTTAATGAGCTAAAGAATTTTCTTACTCATGCTCCCGTGCTTGCATTACCCAACTTTGACAAACCTTTTGAAATTCATTGTGATGCTAGTGGTAATGGCATAGGAGGTGTGTTAACGCAAGAGAAGCGCCCCATAGCATACTTTAGTGAGAAACTTTCCGGAGCGCAACTCAATTACCCCATATATGACAAAGAGCTATGCTTTAGTGCGAGTTTTGCGTGAATGGGAACATTACCTTCACCCTCATGAATTTATCATTCATACCGATCATGAAACGCTTAAGTACTTAAAGGGTCAAACTAAGTTGAACAAGCGTCATGCTAAATGGAGTGAATTCATTGAGTCTTCTCCTTATGTCATCAAGTACATCAAAGGTAAGGAAAATGTAGTGGTGGATGCTCTTTCCCGCATATGCATGCTTGTCATTAAACTAGAATTGAATGTCATTGGCTTTGAGCACATCAAAGAATTGTATGCGCATGATCCTACTTTTGATGTTCCTTATGCTAAGTGTTTGCACATACATCTTGGGAATGATATTACATCAAGGATGATTATCTTATGAGAGCTAACAAACTTTGCATTCCCGAGTCTTCTCTTCGTTTGCTCCTTTTGCAAGAGGCTCATGGAGGCGGACTCATGGGACATTTTGGACACGACAAGACATTCGCTACGCTCTCCAAGAACTATTTTTGGCATAAGATGTTCCACGATGTCTCATGCTTCACCAACCGATGCTCTACATGTCGCAAAGCTAAGTCAAAAGCTCAATCCCATGGTATTTACATGACCCTTCCTATTCCTTATCAACCTTGGGAAGACATTAGCATGGACTTTGTACTTGGTTTGCCTAGAACTCAAAATGGAAAGGATTCTGTGTTTGTTGTTGTGGACCGATTCTCTAAGATGGCTCATTTTATCCCATGCAACAAGATAGACGAGGCTTCACATATTGCAAATCTCTTTTCTAGGGAAATCCTGCGCCTACATGGAGTGCCAAAGATGATTGTCTCGGACCGCGACGTCAAGTTCTTGAGTTACTTTTGGAAGACTCTATGCGCCAAGCTCGGAATCTAGCTCTTGTTCTCTTCGGCATACCATCCTCAAACCAACGGCCAAACGGAGGTGACAAACCGTACGCTCTCCACTCTACTACGCGTGTTGATCAAGAGGAACATCAAGGAGTGGGAGGAGTGTCTACCCATCGCCGAGTACGCCTACAACCGAGCAAGACATTCAACTACCGGCAAGTCCCCCTTCGAGGTCGTCTACGGTTTCAACCCGTTGTCCCCATTGGACATTCTTCCTCTTCCACTACAAGAGCGCACCAATATGGACGCGAATGCAAGAGCAAGCTACCTCAAGAAGATGCACGAAGATACAAGGAACACCATCAAGCAACAAGTACAACGACTCGCGACCAAGCTCAACATCAACAAGCAACCAATGATATTCAACATTGGAGATCTTGTGTGGCTACACCTTCGCAAGGAACGCTTCCCCAACGAACGCAAGTCAAAACTGCTACCACGAGCCGATCGACCCTTCAAGGTGCTTGAATGCTACAACAACAATGCCTACAAGATCGACATCCCACGTGACAAGTACTCCGTGAGCGACATCTTCAACGTCAACGACCTCTCCCCGTACCATGGTGATGAGGATTTTGATCTGAGGTCGGATCTTTCCCAATGGAGGGGAGATGATGCGGAGCATCCTACGGTCATCCCCATGGACCTACCTTTGTTTCCCACGACACCACTTGGACCAATGACAAGAGCCCGTGCAAGAGCTATCGAAAACAAGGTTAACTCTCTCCTTGTTGAACTCCCCTTTGACCCACTTGAGACATGGCTACTACCTCAAACGGAGATGCTTTGTGTGCTTAGGTACCAAGGAAGCAACCAAGGAGAAGTTACGATGCAAGATGGGCATAGAGAGCATGAAGACAATCTGCCTAGCCCAGAAGGACCGGTACAAGCGCCCATGTACCACCCAACTACCGCCCAGGCGGTACAACCGCTCGACTACCGCCAAACAACCGGTCCAACTTCTATGATCGAGCGGTGCAAGGCCGATACTGCACTGGTTGAAAGTGCTGGTATTCGACTAGAGGGGATGAATAGGCGATTTTTATGAAAGTCTTCAAAACAGGGGTGTTTCGAAGACAAACAATAGAAATGAACCTATTGATATGCAGCGGAAGGTAGACTACACTAGACAAGCCATAGTCAAGTAAGCAATGTAGTGAAAGCACGAAGACTATGAGCAGCTAGGTAATATGGATTAGGATGGAAGAAGGTATGAAGCCAAACAGACAATAGTCTTCACATAGTGAAGTCAATCAGATCAGGCAAGTAGGCAAAGACTTCACGAAGACAAACTGTAAGTAAGGTGAGAGAGGTAGGATAGAACCAGTTGCTCGGAGAGGGCAAGGGGTTTGTTGGACCAGTTCCAGTTGCTGTGACAACTGTACGTCTGGTTAGGGAGGCTGAGATTCAACTCAGAAGACCTGTCTTCACCTTATTCCCCTTGAGCTAAGAACACTTAGTCCTCGCCCAATCACGCTGGTAAGTCTTCAAGGGAGACTTCCAAACCTTCACAGACTTCGTTCACTGGCAATCCACAATGACTCTTGGATTCTCAGAACGCGACGCCTAACCGGCTGGAGGATTCACAGTCCTCAAGTGTAATAAGTCTTCAGATCACGCGGACAGAAAGACTTCAGTGATGCCTAATACTCTTTGGCTCTGGGTGTTTTGGGCTTTGTCCTTGCAAGGATTCTCTCTCAAATGCTTCGGAGGTGGGTTCCTCTCAAACGACAAAAGTCGTGCACTAACTCTGAGCAGCCACCAATTTATGGTGTAGGGGGTGGGCTATTTATAGCCAGGAGGTAACCCGACCTGATTTGTCCAAAATGACCCTGGGTCACTAGGGAACTGACACATGTCCAATGGTCAGATTTCAAACACATGCGACAGCTTAGCTTGGGCTACAAGCCAAGCTAACTTATCCAGCTCTAGATAAGATTTGCTCTCATTGTCTTTGCTCGAAGACATAGGATTTGGTTGAGCATCACATCATTCACTCTGACTTTGTTCACTTGGACCCCACTTAACAGTACGGTGGTTCCTATGACTCAACAAAGAAGAAAAGGAAACTACGAAACAATTATGTCTTCGCACTCCATAGTCTTCACGCGATGTCTTCTCCTGTCATAGTCTTCAATGTGAATGTCTTCATAGAGCACCATTGTCTTCAATATCTTCACACATTTTTAGGGGTCATCTCTAGTAGGTAAACCGAATCAATATGGGACTACTACCTGTGTTATCCTGCAATTCTCACAAACACATTAGTCCCTCAACCAAGTTTGTCATCAATACTCCAAAACCAACTAGGGGTGGCACTAGATGCACTTACAATATCCCCCTTTTTGGTGATTGATGACAAACTGGTTGAAGTTTTCAATGGGGATAAAAGTATGTGAAAGTTCAGTGTTGTGAGTATTGTCTTCGTACATAAGACGAGGCTCCCCCTGAAGATGTGCATATAGATGACTTGCATTTGAATGCAAATGCACATGGCAGGTTTTGCTTTGTGGAGGCCATCATCAAAGTGTGAAGACAATGCATTATGCATATAAGCAAGTAAAGAAGATAATGATATGCATAATGGAAAATGGACGTCTGCAGAATGACTTCATGCGGGATTTATCATCGCATCACAGAATAGCAGATAAAGTAGCATAAGACCATCAAGTTTAAGTGTTACTACTCAGAGAATGAGATGTATCAAAAGACGAGAGTTGTAAGACTTGGCAAAAAGTAATTCACCCACCCATAAGGATCCGCTTGAAGACTATCAACTCATATGCTTCTCCCCCTTTTGTCAGTAAGGACCAAAAAGGTTTGAAGACATAGAGCATCTACTCGTTCCCAGAAGGAGCAGATGGTGGAGCAGGGTCGTTGCTGGAGTTTGGTGGTGCAGAGGGGCCTGGTGCATAGCCGATATGCAATGTAGACATGGTTGGGGAAGTGGCATCGTATTCTTCATCAACGACATTGGCAACAACAGTTGCAGCCGAAGATGAATACTCAGAGTCTTCAAGAGAGGGAGTATGGCGCCAGCTTGCATTAGGAAGAGGCCTGGAGTCAAACTTGAAGCTTTCGATGAAGCCATCTGCTTGAAGATCATCTTCGGAACATAGCAGAGTGAGGATCTTCCAGGACCGCCTTGCATTCTCATGGGCAACAAAAGAGTTCTTGGTAGCCAGATTGCGAGTGCAATTAACATCCACCAAGAGACTATGCATTTGACACTTCAGCCAGTCATGGTGCTTGCCCTAATTCTGATGTAAGGCCACAAGCAGTTCTCAATCATTGAGGACTCGAGAATGCTTCCCAGGCCTTTGTGCAACTGTACTGGCAGTGGCTTCGGTATTAGCACAGTGAGGCAGATGCACATTTCCAGCAAGCGGATAAGCAGGAACAGTAACATTCGGAACATGGACTCCTTCAATTGGTTGTGTGAAGCTTTGATGATCAGCATTGTGAAGATATATTGGCTCCTTGGCAGGCTCAGGGTAGATGGCTTCAACAGACAGATCAACCTCAGGCAAGAAAACCAGATAGTTACGTGCAGAAGGCTGATAGTTGACGGTTGAATGAAGCTTGATTAGGCGCATCTCCCATGGAGTGTAAAACTTCAAGCCAAAAAGATCAATCCCAGATGCAGCAAGTTGTCTGATGAAGAAATCTTGGGAGTTGAACTTGATGACATTGACGATATAGAAAACCAAAGTCTTCATGGCGCCTTCAAGTTTGGCTTCAGAAGAATGTCCCTTGATTGGCCAGAGAGTACGCCTTAGGATATGATAAACTGTGCGGGGCAAGTACTCGAGGTCCTGGACAAAGAATTCCTTTGGATATTCTGCATCATGAGGCAATGGCTTCATCATGCTGAGCATCTGACTCATATTGGGTTCATGCCGTTGAAAATGCTTTGCAGTCTTCTATGTGGCGCTGACAACTAGGTTCGTACAATTCACCTGGAGTGGGCAGGGAGGTGAGCTCAATGATGTCCTGAGCTTTGGCTTCATGGTGCACATCACATGTCATCCACTCAAGGGTCCATGTCTTCGGATCCCTGTTGTATCCACGAATGTGAAGAGTAGCATATAACTATAGCAGAAGCTCTTCATTCCAATGCTCTTTGGCTGTGACGAATTCTAGAAGGCCGGCATCACGAAATCAATCCATAGCTTCCTCAAGACAAGGGAGCCCAGCCATAGCTTCACAATCAAGGTGCATGTGTGGGAAGATTCACTCTTGGTTGTAGAGAACACAAGAGTAGTAGCTGCACTGTTGGTGGCTCCAGAAGCGATCATAGGAGATCCTTGGTGAGGGAGTCCTGGATTAGGGGGTGTCCGGATAGCCGGACTACCATCATCAGCCGAACTATCATCGGCCGGACTATCATCATCGACCGGACTCCAAGACTATGAAGATACAAGATTGAAGACTTCGTCCCGTGTCCGGATGGGACTTTCCTTGGCGTGGAAGGCAAGCTTGGCGATACGGATACTTAGATCTCCTACTATTGTAACCGACTCTATGTAACCCTAGCCCTCTCCGGTGTCTATATAAACCGGATGGCTCTAGTCCGTAGGACACAACAACAACCATTACAATCATACCATAGGCTAGCTTCTAGGGTTTAGCCTCCTTGATCTCGTGGTAGATCCACTCTTGTAAACATCCACAATATCAATATCAATCAAGCAGGACGTAGGGTTTTACCTCCATCAAGAGGGCCCGAACCTGGGTAAAACATCGTGTCCCTTGTCTCCTTTACCATCCGCCTAGATGCACAGTTCGGGACCCCCTACCCGAGATCCGCCGGTTTTGACACCGACATTGGTGCTTTCATTGAGAGTTCCTCTGTGTCGTCACCGATAGGCTTGATGGCCTCTTCAATCGACAATGACGCAGTCCTGGGTGAGACTTTTCTCCCCGGACAAATCTTCGTATTCGGCGGCTTCGCACTGCGGGCCAACTCACTTGTCCATCTGGAGCAAATTGAAAGCTACGCCCCTGGCCGTCAGGTCAGGTTTGGAAGCCTAAACTTCACGACCGATATCCGCGGGGACTTGATCTTCGATGGATCTGAGCCACAGCCGAGCGTGCCGCGCTATCACGATGGGCACGACCTAACTCTGCCGCCGGACAGCACCTTGGAGGCCGCACATGAATCCGCTCCGACCAATAGTCCGGAGCCGATCGCTCAGATCGAGGACGGATGGCTGGACACCGCCTTGGGAGCTGCAACTTCTACGGCGATGGAGCCGAACACTTACCTTGTCCCGCATAAAGCTCATGACTCCGAGGTGCCGGACTCTCTGCCGGACTCCGAACCTCCCGCGCCCCTGCCGGTCGAATCCGACTGGGCGCCGATCATGGAATTCACCGCTGCGGACATCTTTCAGCACTCACCCTTCGGCGATATCTTAAATTCGCTGAAGCATCTCTCGCTATCCGGAGAGCCCTGGCCGAACTACGGCTAGGATGGTTGGGATGCGGACGACGAAGAAATTCAGGGCCCACCCACCACCCACTTCGTAGCCACCGTCGACGATCTAACCGACGTACTCGACTATGACTCCGAAGACATCGACGGTATGGACGACGATGCCGTAGACTATCAAGAACCAGTGCCTACAGGACACTGGAAGACCACCTCGTCATACGACATATATATGGTGGACACCCCAAAAGATGGGGATGGCGAAGAAGCAACGGAGGCCGATTCCTTAAAGAAACAGCCCAAGCGCCGGCATCAGCGGCGCCGCTCTAAATCCCGCCACAGCAAGAATAGAGATCCCGGCACAGGAGATAATAACACCCCAGAAAGTGCCGAAGACAACCCCCTCCAGCACGATCCAGCGCAGGAGGAGGCAGAAGCAAGCCCTCACGAGAGGGCGGCAGACGAAGAGGTCGAGGATGATAATTACTTACCTCCCTCCGGAGACGAGGCAAGCCTTGACGACGACGAATTCTTCGTGCCTGAGCATCCCGTCGAACAAGAGCGTTTCAGACGCAGGCTAATGGCCACGGCAAACAGCCTAAAGAAAAAGCAGCAACAGCTTCAAGCTGATCAAGACCTACTAGCCGACAGATGGACCGAGGTCCTCACGGCCGAAGAGTATGAACTCGAACGCCCCTCCAAAAGTTACCCAAAACGCAAGTTGCTCCCCCGACTAGAGGAGGAAGCATACAACCTGCATCACCAGCGCACAATACGGCAGACCGACCACCTCGTGGCCGCGACAGAGAGGCGTGCAAGCCCTCCACCAAAACCGTACCCCGGCATCGCTCAAAAAGCATGAAGCCACGGGGGAACGCGCCGGACTTGCGGGATATATTGGAGGACAAGGCAAGACAATCCAGATCTATCTATGGATCACGTGGGTGCCCTAAGACCCACGACGAATACCGTCGCGCCGGATACAGCTACTCCGGCCGGGCCGAACACAGCAGACAACGCTCTCTCGAGCTACGTCGCGATATTGCTCAATACAGAGGCGCCGCACACCCACTATGCTTCACTGACGAAGTAATGGATCATCAAATCCCTGAAGGGTTTAAACCCGTTAATATCGAATCCTACGATGGCACAACAGACCCCGCGGTTTGGATTGAGGATTATCTCCTCCATATACATATGGCCCACGGCGACGATCTTCACGCCATCAAATATCTCCTGCTCAAGCTTAAAGGACCAGCTCGGCATTGGCTTAACAGCCTGCCCGCAGAGTCAATTGGATGCTGGGAAGACCTGGAAGCCGCATTCCTCGACAACTTCCAGGGCATGTATGTGCAACCACCGGACGCAGACGACCTAAGCCACATAATCCAGCAGCCAGACGGATCGGCCAGGCAATTCTGGACACGGTTCTTAACAAAGAAAAATCAAATCGTCGACTGTCCGGATGCAGAGGCCCTCACGGCCTTCAAACATAACATCCGTGACAAGTGGCTGGCCCGGCACCTAGGACAGGAAAAGCCGAAATCCATGGCAGCCCTCACATCACTCATGACCCGCTTCTGTGCGGGAGAGGATAGCTGGCTAGCTCGCAGCAACAACCTCAGCAAAAACGCTGGCAGTCCGGATACCAAGGACCGCAATGGCAGGTTGCGTTGAAACAAAAACAAACGCTGCATTAACGGCGACAGCAATGAGGATACGGCAGTCAACGCCAGATTCCGAGGCTCCAAGCCCGGTCAACGGAAGAAGCCATTCAAAAGAACCACTCCGGGCCCGTCCAATTTGGACCGAATACTCGACCGCTCCTGTCAAATACATGGAACCCCCGAAAAGCCAGCTAACCACACCAACAGAGATTGTTGGGTATTCAAGCAGGCAGGCAAATTAATCGTCGAAAACAATGACAAGGGGCTACACAGCGATGACGAGGAAGAGACCCGGCCGCCGAACAACAGAGGACAAAAGGGATTCCCCCCCCCCCCAAGTCCGGACGGTAAACATGATATACGCAACGCATATACCCAAGAGAGAGCGGAAGCGTGCACTAAGAGACGTATACGCGATGGAGCCAGTCGCCCCAAAATTCAACCCATGGTCCTCTTGCCCGATCACTTTCGATCGAAGAGACCATCCGACCAGTATCCGCCATGGCGGATTCGCCGCATTGGTTTTAGACCCAATCGTCGATGGATTTCACCTCACGAGAGTCCTGATGGACGGCGGCAGTAGCCTGAACCTGCTTTATCAGGATACAGTGCGCAAGATGGGCATAGACCCTTCAAGGATTAAACCTACAAAGACAACCTTCAAAGGCATCATACCAGGTGTCGAGGCCAGTTGTACAGGCTCAGTCACACTGGAAGTGGTCTTCGGATCCCTGGATAATTTCCGAAGCGAGGAGTTAATCTTCGACATAGTCCCGTTCCGCAGTGGCTATCACGCTCTGCTCGGACGAACCGCGTTCGCAAAATTCAACGCGGTGCCGCATTATGCATACCTTAAGCTCAAGATGCCAGGCCCTCGTGCAGTCATCACGGTCAATGGAAACACGGAACGCTCCCTCCGAATGGAGGAACATACAGCGGCTCTCGCGGCAGAAGTATAGAGCAGCCTTTCAAGGCAATTTTCGAGTCCGGCCGTTAAACGACCGGACACAGCCAAACGCGCCCGGAGCAACATCAACTAAGACCACCTGGCACGTTCCGAGCACGCGTAGCAATGCGGCCTCAACCCCAGCCCTCGCACAATTGTAAGACAAACTCTCCGCGTACATAATTACGCCCTGGAGATACCATGGGCATAGGAGGAGAGGCACAACCACAACAGACCCAGAGTGCGGTTCGACCACACGACCACACCAGGGGCTCCTAAGTGTGTCGCTCTTTTTATCTTTTATTTCTCTCTTTTTTATATAGAACTCTGTCCGGCGGCGAACCTGCCAAACTCATGATGCAACAGCCAGGGAGGGACAAAGGCCGCGACGAACACTCAGGTGGTCTCCATTACGAGCATTAAATTTGTTAAATACACCATTCCGCGGCCTACCCCTGGAGGGAGATGCCTTTAATTCGTCCAATCCCTTGCTTTCCGCACTATTTGTATCATTCCGCACTCATAGCAGACCTTCTCGAATAAAATGCAGCACTTTTTTGCCCATAATTGCATTACCTTATATATATATATGTTCATTTACGACATGTTGCATCCGTACATTTTGGTACGGCCAAATACACCAGGGGCTTATGTTCCCCGCATTATGGTGTGATAAAGTCCGAACACTTTCACAAGTGCGGCACCCCGAACTTATAGCATTATATGAATCGGCTCTGAATCATGTCTTGGGTCAATAGTTGGGCTTGCCCGCCTCCCATGTTTGGCACCTTACGTTCCGTTCTATCGGCTAAGGTAGCACTGGGAGAACCACTGCGATTGCACCCCGGTTGAGCCGGGTTAACGCCTCAGTGGAGAAAGCTAAAACTGACTGTCATGATAAGGCGAGAGATTGGTCGCTGTTCGAGAGGTCCTTTCGGGTCCTTAAAGACCTACGCCGCTTCGAGCGAAGTTCCGGATAATGTCCGACGAAGGCGTGGATAGCGCCCCTAATTCGGTCTTCCGAATACTAGGGGCTTCGCCGAAATTTAAAATTATAGAATTCTATGGCTAAATGAGAGTGTTCAAGCACTATAAGTCCGGTTGCCTTGTTCGTTGTGTTGAGCGCCTCCCTAGATGGACCCAAAAATGGGAACAAGAGTGCTCAAGTTTATCTTGAACACCCCAGCACTCGTGGCATGGGGGCTGAAGCCGATGACTTGCCATCTCTCAGATTTAATAAACGGCCGCACAGAAGGTAGTATTTTAAATTAACAAGCGTTGCTTAGCGCATATGAACAAAGTTTTCAGCACACAGGATAACACATTGCGAATTTACTCAATAATTACATCCCTGGGGCACTCATCCGCAATCTTGTGGGCACCCTTCAGGACAGTCTTATAGTACATCTCGGGCGTACGATATTCCTTGCCCGCTGGTGGCGCGTCAGTGATTAGCTTCTCCGCATCCAGCTTGCCCCAATGCACCTTTGCGCGGGCAAGGGCCCGACGAGCACCTTCAATACAGGCGGAGCGCTTGATAACCTCCACCCAGGGGCATGCATCCACCAACCGTGGCACAAGACCGAAGTAGCTCCCAGGCATGGCCTCTCCAGGCCACAGCCGGACTATGAGGCCCTTCATGGCCTGCTCGGCCACCTTGTGGAGCTCGACCAGCTGCTTCAGCTGGTCGCTAGGGGGCACCGGATGGCCGGCCTCAGCATACTGAGACCAGAAGACCTTCTCCGTTGAGCTCCCCTCCTCAGCTCGGTAGAATGCGGCGGCATCAGACACGCTGCGAGGCAGATCTGCAAACGCCCCTGGAGAGCTCCGAATTCGGGTAAGTAACACGTAATTTACATTCACATGCTTGCTTTGCATGAAAAATGCCTTACCCGCCGCTATCTTCCTCACCAACTCAATCTCCTGAAGGGACTTATGGGCATCAGCCTTGGCAGTCTTGGCACTTTCGAGAGCCGAGGCAAGCTCGGACTCTCGAGTCTTTGAGTCACGCTCCAAACTCTCATGCTTTTCCATGAGAGCCTGGAGCTCTTGCCGAACCACCGCCACCCGCGCCTCCTGCTTTTCTCGCTTGGCCCGTTCCGCGGCCGCATTGCGTTCGGCCGCAGACACGGCCTCCTTCAGGGTCGCCACCTCGTTCGTGGCCCCTGCAGTACCCATGTTATCCTTGTTATTTTTTGTTGCAACCTAAATCCTTTTCTTTAAGGTACAAGTTCAAAGTGGTGTTACTCACCTTCTTTGTCCTGGAGCTGCTTCTTGGCGCGGCCGAGCTCTTGCTCGGACCGCTCGAGCTCCTGCTTCAAAGCACCGACCTCCGCAATCAGTGCGGCAGAGGTCAGCAGCGCAGCCTGCAACCCATATTGACATAATTTTTTAGCAACCCTGCGTATATCTTCTTTTTTTTCAGATCCTCAGTCCGGCTTTTCTTTCCGAACACCGAACCGAGCATCAGGGGCTACTGTCTATGCGGTATTACATTGCATATTTTTATCTTCTTACCTCAAAGCCTGATAGAAGGCTACTGCAGGCTTCGGTCAGCCCGCTCTTGGTGAGTTGTACCTTCTGAATCACCGCACTCATAATAGTGCGGTGTTCTTCCTCGATGGAAGCGCTCTGGAGCGCCTCCAACAAATTGTCCGGCGCCTCCGGTTGGACGGAAGCCGCCGGTGTCACGGTCTTGCCCTTCGTGCGAAGGGGCCGCCGGCCGGACTCCAGAACCACTGCGGGTTCTGATGTGGAGTCCGACGCAAAGTCCGGGAGGCTGCCTTGTGGCGCCTCCGGAGCCTCCCCCTGATGGGTCCCTTCTTGGGATCCCACCTCGGCGTCCTCGGTGTCACGTGGGGTGAAGGCGGTCGGGATGGAGTCTACATCCGACGGAGCCAACGACCCGCTCGATGAAGCGGGGAGATCATCATTGGCCGGACTACAGGCAGCATGCGGCATCAGAATGACACTATGTGATGCAGAAAAAGAAATTATAAATCATTCAGGAATCCGGATACTTACGATCTCGCCGGAGGCCTGGCCCTTGAAGGCCATTCTTCCTCGCCAACGTTGATGTTGGCGGAACTGTCCGGGGGAATAGTCCTTCCCCTCTTGGACCCTTCGGCCTCCCCTGTTAGGGAAGCCTTCCTCTTCCTCTCTCCCTCCTCTGGGAGAGAGTCCTCCTTCTCCTCCTCGTTTTCGGGGGAGGAGTCCGCCCCGGAGTCATCGGACACCTGAAAGCGGGAACTCTTTCGAGCACCCGTGGCCTCCTTCTTGGCCTTCTTCTCCAGCACCACGTGCGGTGCCGAAACCAGCAGCCTCGCTAGACGGGCGTCTACTGGGTTTTCTGGCATGGGAGCCGGGCAGATAATCTGCTCCGCCTTCCTCATCCAGTCCTGTCAAAGGAAAAGGGGAAATTAAAACCCGCATAGATTCAAACTATGAAAACCAAGTGTCCCGTAAAGGGGTAGAATCACTTACCTCGTCGGCTTGGCGCTGTGAGCGAAATCCACGATCTTCAGTCGCGGATGCGAGGGCTTCGGCGCCCTTAAACAGCACCCTCTAGGCCCCTTCGTACGTCGTGTCGAAGAGCCCGCTCAGTGCCTGGTGCTGTTCCGGATTGAACTCCCACAGATTGAATGCCCGCTCTTGGCATGGGAGAATCCGGCGGACGAGCATGACTTGGACCACGTTAACCAGCCTGAGCTTCTTCACTAGCTTCTGGATATAGGCTTGGAGTCCTATCAGCTCCTCTGAACTACCCCACAGCAAGCCCTTCTCTTTCCAGGAGGTGAGCTGCATGGGGATACCAGATCTAAACTCGGGGGCCGCCGCCCACGTAGGGTCGCGCGGCTCGGTGATATAGAACCACCTCGATTGCCACCCCTTGACGGATTCCACGAAGGCCCCTTCGAACCAAAGGACGTTGGGCATCTTGCCCAACATGGCGCCTCCGCACTCCGCTTGAGTGCCCTTCACTACCTTCGGCTTGACATTGAAGGTTTTGAGCCACAAGCCGAAGTGGGGCTGGATGCAGAGGAAGGCCTCGCACACGACGATAAACGCCGAGATGTTGAGGATGAAGTTCAGTGCCAGATCATGGAAATCCAGGCCGTAGTAGAACATGAGCCCCCGGACAAAGGGGTGAAGTGGAAAGCCCAGTCCGCGGAGGAAGTGGGGAAGAAAAACGACCCTCTCATGGGGCCTGGGGGTGGGGATGAGCTACCCCTCATCGGGCAGCCGGTGCGCGATGTCGCCGGACAGGTAGTCGGCGCTGCGCAGTCTTTCGATGTGCTCCTCCGTAACGGAGGAGGTCATCCACTTGCCTCCTGCTCCAGACATGACTGGGGAAGGTTGAGACGAGATGTGCGGGCTTGGGCGCTGGAGCTCGAGTGCGCGGAGATGGATAAGCAAAGGAGGAAGAAGGCGTAGGTGAAAAGGTGAATCATTATCCCTTATATGGGCGGGCGAAGTCTACGCGTCCCCCACCGGTCTGGTAAAACTCGCTTATCCCCCAAGCGTCACCATCAATGGCGCGGTTGGGTTACCCACATCCGTATTGATGAGAATCCCGGATTAAGGGGAACACGATCTCTGCTTCAACAAGACGTGCCAAGGAAACCGCTTCGCTAAATGCGCTGAGGTGGTAGAGTAAAAACGATTCAAGTAATGGCTTGGTAGTGGCGTGACGTCATGCCGCAAAAAACGTCAGCAGATTGAACTTGTGTATATATTATTCTCTCTACGTGGAATGTTGAATTTATTTTGCAGAGCCGGACACTATCCTGGTGTTCACAATCTTCTATCATTCGGAGGAGGAACCCGCCTTGCAATGCCAAGCAATATACGCGCCGGACTTATCGTCATTGAAGCCTGGTTCAGGGGCTACTGAGGGAGTCCTGGATTAGGGGGTGTCAGGATAGCCGGACTACCATCATCAGCCGAACTATCATCGGCCGGACTATCATCATCGACCGGACTCCAAGACTATGAAGATACAAGATTGAAGACTTCGTCCCGTGTCCAGATGGGACTTTCCTTGGCGTGGAAGGCAAGCTTGGCGATACGGATACGTAGATCTCCTACCATTGTAACCGACTCTATGTAACCCTAGCCCTCTCCGGTGTCTATATAAACCGGATGGCTCTAGTCTGTAGGACACAACAACAACCATTACAATCATACCATAGGCTAGCTTCTAGGGTTTAGCCTCCTTGATCTCATGGTAGATCCACTCTTGTAAACATCCACAATATCAATATCAATCAAGCAGGACGTAGGGTTTTACCTCCATCAAGAGGGCCCGAACCTGGGTAAAACATCGTGTCCCTTGTCTCCTGTTACCATCCGCCTAGACGCACAGTTCGGGACCCCCTACCCGAGATCCGCCGGTTTTGACACCGACACTTCGAGTAGGGATTCTTATCACTGTCAAAGAAGGTGTTGTGTGCTCTGAAGCTATTGACACTGAAGGATCCAGGAGATGTAGCAGGACCTGGAAGTCTTGGCAGTCTTGGCTTAGGCTTCTGCACTGGTGGTCGCTGCTGCACATGATAGTCATATTGCGGTCCGGGACCAGTGGGTGGTACCAGGACAAGCCAACAATTAGTGACCAACTCCATATCTCGGTTTTAAGCCAACTCCATTGTGTGAGGCCTTGGGGGAGGAACAGCACCGTTGGTGGGGACTGGCGTGGCAGAAGCTTCAAGATTCTCATTGGCTTCAGGCACAGCATTGGCTTCAGGCTCCACACGATCGTCAGCCAAGACATGGTCATTGGCTTCAAGAGTGTTTGTGGCAGCCTCAACATTCTCAACCTCCATATGGTCAACGACCGGAGGGTCTTGCACAGTCACATTCTCCTCGAGAATGACATGATCTGGGACAGGGGGTGTAGCAACTCTCTCTTCTCTTCTTGTTTCTTCATCGGCTGATGCAGCCGGAATGTCTTCAGTAGCTTTGGCTTCAGACTCAGGAACCGTAGCAGAAGGATTCTCTTCGGGGAACACTTGACGTACCACTAAGCTAGATTGGTGTGAATCTTCTCCTAGGATGGTTGATGATATGTCTCCGTCGTATCTATAATTTTTGATTGTCCCATGCCAATATTATTCAACTTTCATATACTTTTGGCAACTTTTTATACTATTTTTTGGACAACATATTGATCCACTGCCCAGTGCCAGTTCCTGTTTGTTGCATGTTTTATGTTTCGCAGAAACCCAATATCAAACGGAATTCAAACAGAATAAAAATGGACGGAGAATTATTTTGGAATATTCGAGATTTTCCGGAGGAAGAATCAATGCGAAACGGTGCCCGAGGTGGCCACAAGATAGGGGGCGCGCCTGTCACCCTCGTGGGCCACCCGTAAGGCGGTTGACGCTCTTCTTTTGCCGCAAGAAAGCTAATTTTATGAGAAAAATCTGGGCGAAAGATTCATCCCAATCGGAGTTACGGATCTCCGGATATAAAAGACAAGATGAAGGGGCAGAATCTGCGAACGCGGAAATAGAGAGAGACAGAGAGATAGATCCAATCTCAGAGGGGCTCTCACCCCTCCCACGCCATGGGAGCCAAGGACCAGAGGGGAAACCCTTCTCCCATCTAGGGAAAAGTTCAAGGAAGAAGAAGAAGAAGGGGGGCTCTCTCCCCCTTGCTTCTGGTGGCGCCGGAGCGCTACCGGGGGCCATCATTATCATCGCGATCTTCACCAACACCTCCGCCATCTTCACCAACATCTCCATCACCTTCCCCCTTCTATCTACAGCAGTCCACTCTCCCGTAACCCGCTGTACCTCTACTTGAACATGGTGCTTTATGCTTCATATTATTATCCAACGATGTGTTGCCATCCTATGATGTCTGAGTAGATTTTCGTTGTCCTATTGGTGATTGATGAATTGCTATGATTGGTTTGAGTTGCATGTTTTATTATTGGTGATGTCCTATGGTGCTCTCCGTGTCGCGCAAGCATGAGGGATTCCCGCTGTAGGGTTTGCAATATGTTCATGATTTGCTTATGGTGGGTGGCGTGAGTGACAGAAGCACAGACCCGAGTAAGTAGGTTGTTTGCGTATGGGATAAAGGGGACTTGATACTTTAATGCTATGGTTGGGTTTTATATTAATGATCTTTAGTAGTTGCGGATGCTTGCTAGAGTTCCAATCATAAGTGCATATGATCCAAGAAGAGAAAGTATGTTAGCTTATACCTCTCCCTCAAATAGAATTGCAATAGTGATTACCGGTCTAGTAACGTAGTAAATTGCTTAGGGACAATTTCACAACTCCTACCACCACTTTTCCACACTCACTATATTTACTTTATTGCTTCTTTATCTAAACAGCCCCTAGTTTATATTTATGTGTTCTTTATTATCTTGCAAACCTATCCAACAACACCTACAAAGTACTTCTAGTTTCATACTTGTTCTAGGTAAAGCGAACACTAAGCGTGCGTAGAGTTGAATCGGTGGTCGATAGAACTTGAGGGAATATTTTTTCTACCTTTAGCTCCTCGTTGGGTTCAACACTCTTACTTATCAAAAGAGGCTACAATTGATCCCATTTACTTGCAGGTTATCAAGACCTTTTTCTGGTGCCGTTGCCGGGGAGTCATAGCGTGGGGTGAATATTCTCGTGTGTGCTTGTTTGCTTTATCACCAAGTAATTTTTATTTGCTGTTCTAAGTTGTTCTCTATCTTTAGTTATGGATATGGAACACGAAAATACCAAAAAAAATTAGGTGTACTTGCTACTGATGGAGATGGGGAACCTCCTAAAACCCTCGATGCTCGTTATGTGACAGAAATTATGTACTACTTTGATAATCCTGAGAAAACCCCCTTCAACTTTGTTATGGGAGACACGTTGGATCAACGTGAATACTTTAGGGATTATCGCTTGACACAAAAAGGGAAACTATTATGGGATCAAATTTCTATGTTGCGTTGGTATGCTCGTCAACTATGCTTGATACATGATTATACTTGTTGCTCTAGGATGAAGGCTCCACACCTTCCCTTTTCATGCAAATTCAATGATAATAAAACCTTGGCTTCTTATGCTAATGGTATCTATGACTACTATGATGTGGGACAAATAGAAGAATTTGTTGCTTTTATGGGTGCTTATGAGATTGAATCTATGTTTAAAGAGTTTGATGATTTTGATGATTCGGTTTATAGACCTGAAAATTTTGCTATGCTTAAATATTGTTATAAGAATTATGAATACAATTACAATATTTATGCATTTATTGATAAAGTCTCCGCTGTCCAAGAAGAGACTAATATTTTGCAGGAAGCTATGGAAGAAGAAATTGAAGAAACTGTGAGCTTATTGGATGAAAAAGATGATGAGGAGAGCGAAGAACAAAAGGAGGAAGAGCGGATTAGCTACCCGTGCCCACCTTCTAATGAGAGTAACCCTCCAACTCATACATTATTTAATGTCCCTTCATTCTTACCGAAGGATGATTGCTATGATCCCTTTGATTCTCTTGAAATATCCCTTTTTGATGATACTTGCTATGCTTGTGGCCAAGATGCCAATATGAATTATGCTTATGGAGATGAACTTGCTATAGTTCCTTATGTTAAACATGAAATTGTTGCTATTGTACCCACGCATGATAGTCCTATTATCCTTTTGAATTCTCCAAACTACACTATATCGGAGAAGTTTGTGCTTATTAAGGATTATATTGATGGGTTGCCTTTTACCGTTGCACATGATAATTTTTATGAATGTACTATACATGTGCTTGCTGCTCCTACTTGTAATTATTATGAGAGAGGAACTATATATCCACCTCTCTATGTTTCCAATATGATAAAATTGCAAGAAACTGCTTATACTATGCATTGGCCTTTACTATGTGTGAATGAATTGTTCTTTTATGACATGCTGATGCATAGGAAGAGAGTTAGACTTCGTTGTTGCATGATATAAGTTACTTTGTGCTCACTACTAAATTACAAATCATTGTTAATTAAAATTGGCTTTGATATACCTTGGGATCCGGGTGGATTCATTACTTGAGCACTATATGCCTAGCTTAATGGCTTTAAAGAAAACGCTGCCAGGGAGACAACCAGGAAGTTTTAGAGAGTTGTTTATTTCTGCTGAGTGCTTTCATATAGTTTAAAAACAAAAAATAAAGACGGGAACCTAAAAACTTTTCAAAAAGGAAAGTGAAAATGAGAAAGACAAGCATTGTTGAAGTGGGAGCTAGCCTTGAACTTTGTTCATGCTCACGAAAACTTTGTGAATCTTAATTACAGAAACTTTTCATCAAAAATAATTATCCCCTTGTATAATTCCATTGTACTATAAAAATAATGTGCCAAGGTTTGCCTTTAGGATGTTTACAATGCTTGTTGGTTTGTACGGTGCAGGACAGAAACTTTGGCAGTAGTGCGCGATTTTACATTTTTAACTGGAACGTCAAATGGTTCTGATTCTTTTTGCATTGTCTTGATGTACAAATTTTTTATTTTCCTAATTTTGGTAGAATTTTTGGGGTACCATAAGTATGGTGAATGATCAGATTGCTACAGACTGTTCTGTTTTTGACAGATTCTGATTTTGATGCATAGTTTGCTTGTTTTGATGAATCTATCAATTTATATAAGTGGATTAAGCCATGAAAAAGTTATGTTACAGTAGACACAATGCAAAAACAAAATATGAATTGGTTTTCTACAGTACTTAGAGTAGTGATTTGCTTTATTATACTAACGGATCTTACCAAGTTTTCTTTGAAGTTTTGTGTGGATGAAGTGTCTAATCGAGGAGGTCTCGATATGAGGAAAAGGAAGAGAGGCAAGAGCTCAAGCTTGGGGATGCCCGAGGCACCCAAATAAATATTCAAGGAGACTCAAGCATCTAAGCTTGGGGATGCCCCGGAAGGCATCCCCTCTTTCTTCAACAAGTATCGGCATGTTTTCATATTCGTTTCGTTCATGCGATATGTGCGAGTCTTGGAGCGTCTTTTTCATTTAGTTTTCATTTTTATTTTATACACCATGCTGGTATGAGATAGTCCTTGGTTGATTTATAGAATGCTCATTGGACCTCACTTAAATCTTTTGAGTATGGCTTTATAGAATGCTTCATATGCTTCACTTATATCATTTGAAGTTTGGATTGCCTGTTTCTCTTCACATAGAAAACCGCCATTTGTAGAATGCTCTTTTGCTTCACTTATATTTGTTAGAGTGTGGGCATATCTTTTGCAGAAAGGATTAAACTCTCTTGCTTCACTTATATCTATTTAGAGAGATGACAGGAATTGGTCATTCACGTGGTTAGTCATAAAATCCTACATAAACTTGTAGATCGCTGAATATGATATGTTTGATTCCTTGCAATAGTTTTCTCATACAAAGATGGTGATATTAGAGTCATGCTAGTGGGTGGTTGTGGATTATAGAGACACTTGTGTTGAGGTTTGCAAGTCCCGTAGCATGCACGTATAGTAACCGTTTTGTGACAAATTTGAAGCATGGGGTGTTTCCTTGATTGTCTTCCTTATGAGTGGCGGTCGGGGATGAGCGATGGTCTTTTCCTACCAATCTATCCCCCTATGGGCATGTGTAGTAGTACTTTGCTTCGAGGGCTAATAAACTTTTGCAATAAGTATATAAGTTCTTTATGACTAATGTGAGTCCATGGATTATACACACTTTTACCTTTCCATCATTGCTAGCCTCTTCGGTACCATGCATTGCCCTTTCTCACCTCGAGAGTTGGTGCAAACTTCGCCGGTGCATCCAAACCCCGTGATACGATATGCTCTATCACACATAAGCCTCCTTATATCTTCCTCAAAACAGCCACCATACCTACCTATCATGGCATTTCCATAGCCATTTCGAGATATATTGCCATGCAACTTCCATCATCATCACATACATGACTTGAGCATTTATTGTCATATTGCTTTGCATGATCGTAAGATAGCTAGCATGATGTTTTCATGGCTTGTCCGTTTTTTGATGACATTGTTATGCTATATCATTGCACATCCTGGTACACCACCGGAAGCATTCATATAGAGTCATATCTTTGTTCTAGTATCGAGTTGTAATATTGAGTTGTAAGTAAATAAAAGTGTGATGATCATCATTATAGAGCATTGCCCCATGAAAAAAAAGAAAAAAAAGAAGAAAAAAGGGAAGGCCGAAGAAGCCTAAATAAAAAAGGGGGCCAAAGAAGCCCACCCAAAAAAAAGAAAAAAAAGGGGCAATGTTACTATCCTTTTACCACACTTGTGCTTCAGAGTAGCACCATGTTCTTCATATAGAGAGTCTCCTATGTTGTCACTTTCATATACTAGTGGGAATTTTCATTATAGAACTTGGCTTGTATATTCCAACGATGGGCTTCCTCAAATGCCCTAGGTCTTCATGAGCAAGCAAGTTGGATGCACACCCACTTAGTTTTCAGTTTGAGCTTTCATACACTTATAGCTCTTAGTGCATCCGTTGCATCGCAATCTCTACTCCTCGCATTGACATCAATTGATGGGCATCTCCATAGCCCGTTGATTAGCCGCGTCGATGTGAAACTTTCTCCCTTTTTTGTCTTCTCCATATAAACCTCCACCATCATATTCTATTCCATCTATAGTGTTATATCCATGGCTTGCGCTCATGTATTGCGTGAGGGTTGAAAAAGCTGAAGCGCGTTAAAAAGTATGAACCAATTGCTCGGCTTGTCAACGGGGTTGTGCATGATGGGAGCATTTTGTGTGACGAAAATGAAGCATGGCCAAACTATATGATTTTGTAGGGATAAGCTTGCTTTGGCCTTGTTATTTTGAAAGACATGATTGTTTGTTGGGATGCCCTAAGTATTATTGTTTTTATGTCAAATGATAGACTATTGCTTTGAATCACTCGTGTCTTAATATCATGCCATGATTAGATATATGATCAAGTTTATGCTTGGTAGCATTCCACATCAAAAATTGTCTTTTTTTATCATTTACCTACTCGAGGACGAGCAGGAATTAAGCTTGGGGATGCTGATACGTCTCCGTCGTATCTATAATTTTTGATTGTTCCATGCCAATATTATTCAACTTTCATATACTTTTGGCAACTTTTTATACTATTTTTGGGACTAACATATTGATCCAGTGCCCAGTGCCAGTTCATGTTTGTTGCATGTTTTATGTTTCACAGAAACCCAATATTAAATGGAATCCAAACGGGATAAAAACGGACGAAGAATTATTTTGGAATATTTGGGATTTTCCAGAGGAAGAATCAATGCGAAACGGTGCCCGAGGTGGCCACGAGATAGGGGGCGCCCCTCCCCCCTGGGCGCGCCTGGCACCCTCGTGGGCCACCCGTAAGGCAGTTGACGCTCTTCTTTTGCCGCAAGAAAGCTAATTTTATGAGAAAAATCTGGGCAAAAGATTCACCCCAATCGGAGTTACGAATCTCCGGATATAAAACAAACGATGAAGGGGCAGAATCTGGGAACACAGAAACAGAGAGAGATAGAGAGATAGATCCAATCTCGGAGGGGCTCTCGCCCCTCCCACGCCATGGGAGCCAAGGACCAGAAGGGAAACCCTTCTCCCATCTAGGGAGAAGGTCAAGGAAGAAGAAGAAGAAGGGGGGCTCTCTCCCCCTTGCTTCCAGTGGCGCCGGAGCGCTACCGGGGGCCATCATTATCACCGCGATCTTCACCAACACCTCCGCCATCTTCACCAACATCTCCATCACCTTCCCCCTTCTATCTACAGTGGTCCACTCTCCTGCAACCCGTTGTACCCTCTACTTGAACATGGTGTTTTATGCTTCATATTATTATCCAACGATGTGTTGCCATCCTATGATGTCTGAGTAGATTTTCGTTGTCCTATCGGTGATTGATGAATTGCTATGATTGGTTTGAGTTGCATGTTTTATTATAGGTGCTATCCTATGGTGCTCTCCGTGTCACGCAAGCGTGAGGGATTCCCGCTGTAGGGTTTGTAATATGTTCATGATTTGCTTATGGTGGGTGGCGTGAGTGACAGAAGCACAGACCCGAGTAAGTAGGTTGTTTGCGTATGGGATAAAGGGGACTTGATACTTTAATGCTATGGTTGGGTTTTATCTTAATGATCTTTAGTAGTTGCGGATGCTTGCTAGAGTTCCAATCATAAGTGCATATGATCCAAGAAGAGAAAGTATGTTAGCTTACGCCTCTCCCTCAAATAGAATTGCAATGGTGATTACCGGTCTAGTAACATAGTCAATTGCTTAGGGATAATTTCACAACTCCTACCACCACTTTTCCACACTCGCTATATTTACTTTATTGCTTCTTTATCTAAACAGCCCCTAGTTTATATTTACGTGTTCTTTATTATCTTGCAAACCTATCCAGCAACACCTACAAAATACTTCTAGTTTCATACTTGTTCTAGGTAAAGCGAACACTAAGCGTGCGTAGAGTTGTATTGGTGGTCGATAGAACTTGAGGGAATATTTGTTCTACCTTTTGCTCCTCATTGGGTTCGATACTCTTACTTATCGAAAGAGGCTACAATTGATCCCGTTTACTTGCGGGTTATCATTTCACATGGAGACTGATGGCCTGGGGCCTTTGTGAGGTCGTTAATACATGGGCGAAGCCTTTGGCGATGGTGTGGTCTCCATGTAGCTGTCGTCATTCACCATTGGGCTGGTGGAGTATGGGGTGTTGCATCTCGAACTGGGGTTTCTTCTTGCGACCGCTCAGCCCATGAATCATCCTGAGCAATTGGCATCAATGGACGACCAATGCTAATGTATTCGCTGCTCGTTGGAGCAGGCGATGATACCAACTGATGCTCTAGCTGAGGAAGAACTTCATCATCAACAAGATTGTCTTAATGACCAATGTCTTCAGCTGTGTTGGGGTCAACTGCTGGAACTTGTTCTTCTTCGTGAGCCTCTGTGGAAGCAGGCTGGTGGAGTACAACTCGACGCTCTTGGTTTTGTGGCAGCAGGGGGAGCAACAGAGATGGGTTCAACAATGAGTGGCTGAGAGGCTGGAGCACACTCTTTCTTTGAAGACTTAGTTTCCTTAGTCTTTAGCTTCTTCTTAGAAGGAGCATCGTCAGATGCATCTTTGTGCTTGCGCTTCTTGGCTTCAGCTCCAGCCGCTTTTGTCTTCTTCAGTTCAGAAGCTGCTGAAGGGACCTTAGGCTTCGAGCCTGTCATACTGGCAGGGAAGACAATGTGAGGTTCTTCCCGCCTTGGTGCAGTGTGGGTTTCAGCAGCCTTCTTCTTCTTGGCAGCCATCCTGGGGCCAATGCCAGGCCGCCCAAGAGGTTTACGCTTCTCTGCTTCATTATGGGCTTGAACACATTTCTTAGCCAGATACTTCATGCGCTGTCTCGAGCCTTTAGCTTCAGTGCGTTTCTTGTGGAACTCCTCCTTGAGGTCATTGTCGGTGTCAAAACCGGCGGATCTCGGGTAGGGGGTCCCCATCTGTGCGTCTAAGGCTAATGGTAACATGAGGCAGGGGACACGATGTTTTACCTAGGTTCGGGCCCTCTCGATGGAGGTAAAACCCTACTTCCTGCTTGATTGATCTTGATGATATGAGTATTACAAGAGTTGATCTACCACGAGATCGTAGAGGCTAAACCCTAGGAGCTAGCCTATGATGATTATGATTGTTCTTGTCCTACGACTAAACCCTCCGGTTTATATAGACACTGGAGGGGGCTAGGGTTACACAGAGTCGGTTACAAAGAAGGAGATCTAACATCCGGATCGCCAAGCTTGTCTTCCACGCAAAGGAGAGTCCCATCCGGACACGGGACGAAGTCTTGAGTCTTGTACCTTCAAGGCCCAACAGTCCGTCCAAAGTATATAGTCCGGCTGTCCGGATACCCCCTTATCCAGGACTCCCTTAGTAGCCCCTGAACTAGGCTTCAATGACGATGAGTCCGACGCGCAGATTGTCTTCGGCATTGCAAGGCGAGTTCTTCTCCAAATCCAGAGTACCAGTCGTAGCAAACAGTGTCTGGCTTCCCATCAATGTAGCATTCCTCGGCTTCTGTGCCTCAATAATGGCCATCTCCACATGTCGGGCGAATACGAGGAGCCGGAGCATTTTTATATTTGCCACCCCGACCCTGCAGGCCAACCGTCTATTTGAAGAGACGGGGATCCTCAGATCCGAATCTCACCTTCTTCCCTCAAGCAAGCATTCGACAGAGCGCGTCCGGAAAACCATTCCACCATGGCCGGTCACCTCAGCTCCTCCTCTCGCTCCCTTAGCTCTAAGCCAGGCGATTGGGAAAAAATGTTTTGTCCCCCACAGCCGCTTAGTAGAGTTGCAGACCCAAGGGTTTCTTCCACCGGCATACATGGTCCCTGTCCGAGCCGGAGTAGCCACCTACAATGGCGGGGCACAAGCGGAGAGATCTCCTAACCCATCTCAGGGGGAGCGAGTCTGCCTCATCCCATATTTGCTAAGAGGCGTCGGGTTTCCAATCCACCCATTCCTTCGCGGGATCCTTGAGTTCTATGGCCTCCAGTTGCACAACTTCACCCCCACCTTCGTGCTGCACATCGCAAGATACGTCACCCTTTGTGAATTATTCCTGGGCTGCGAGGCTCACTTCGAGTTATGGAAGAAGTTATTCTGCCTCGTCCCTCGCAATCAGGGGGAATCTATATATCAAGTGGGCGGAGCCGAGATATGGCGCGTCGCCCAGACCGGATACCTGTCCGGTACTCCAAAGAAGGCGCCCTAAGACTGGCCCTCAGAGTGGTTCTATGTAGATGACGTTCCCCTTCCGGATCCAATCCAGACGGGCCTCCCTGAGTTTAATAACGCTCCACTGAAGAAACGCCGAAGTTGGCATCCTCGGAGCCCCCAGGAGGAAGACACCAGAGAAGTCCACTTCCTGATGAGCAGGATAAAGACACTGGCCCAATCAGGACTGACAATAGTCGAGGTTATATCAATATGCATAATGAGGGGGGTGCATCCACTTCAATATCGGGGGAAGCCCATGCGGCACTTCAACAGGGAAGACGATGCCACCCGATGTGGTCGTAAAGGTCCGGATTCTGCCACTCCTCTGGCAAGAATATTGTCCGATTTATATAAAGGAGGAGAAGAATAATTCCTTCGTATCAAACCACGGGATGGATTTTCCATGTACAACCCCCCAAGCTGGGTAAGCCGTTACTCCAACCCTATCCATTCTGGCACCCTTCATCACAATCATTTACCTTGATATTTCTAAGCAAGAACTGAGGAGGGCCGTGGAAGAGTTCAACAGCCCCTCTCCGCAACCAGAGGACCCCGGCCGGGCCTTCGACCCCGGACTTGAAGAAGATCCGGATATATCTGTGGAGCTTGTCGACGGGACATTTTATTAGGCCAGCTGCGATGGCACCTTGGTGGCTATTATCGCCGACTATCCTGGACTGCTCCCTGCGTCGTGTGTAAGCAAAGCTGAAGCCTTAGCCTCTAAAGAGGATTCCTTTCTTATACCAAGCCTTATGCACAAAATATCGTATTTTTATAGAGACGACCATCGGAACGGGCGCCAAGCCCCTGGGGACTCGTCAGCAAAGGTCATCTGGGCCAGGTAGGCTTAAGAGGAAGGCGGTTAGGGTTGAAATGCCGTCGCAGAGGTACAACTAAAAGTTGCTCTATGATTATCATGTTTGAAATGTAACAGCGTCCTTCGTGTCCTGGCAGAAAGAGTAGTCGTCGGACTATATCCGGAGATCCTGCCGGTCATGCCTCCACCAGCCGGATTCCAGAACCGGTTTCAAGAGAGGAGGCCAACGCGGGGCCGATGCCGAATTGTCCTTCGGCAGAGGATGCGGATAGGCTCTCCGCCACAAATTCCGAAGTAGAGAGCGCCATGAATCACCGGCGCCGACGGACCGTACTTCGCAACGGTATCTTTTCTGAAGAGGCATTCAATGCCTTCAATTCGGGGGATGCATACATCCGAGCTGCCCAAGACGGACTCGCCCGAGCGACTGACCAATATGCGAAAGATATACGGGTAAGAAAATTCGATAAGCATGTATAGCATTAGCCCCTGAGACTTGAAACAGTTGGAACAACTGATTTAAGGATCATTGTATGCACAGGTTCTTGTAGAGAAGAATACCCATTTGTCTCAAGAGCTAGAGGAGTGCAAGACCCAGCTGAGGGCCGCGGTTGCCAAACTAGAGGAATCCCAGAGGGCCTCATCTGGTAACATTTGTCTCAAATAGAGAAATTTTAAGGAAATATACCAGTTAGTAGTTGGCTTGCTTTATAAGTCTAACAGAAAATTCTGCAGACAATCCTGGGGAGAATCTGGAGATCGTAAGAGATAGTGAGTCACATCTCCAAAGACAGCTAAAGGCTGGCGAGCGTGTGCTTACGCAGGTTAGGCAGGAGAAAAACAATCTCCAAGATGCCAACGTCCGGCTGGGCGTCAAATTAGCAGATGTTCGAGCTCAGCTAGCGGACTCCACGAAGGAGAACAGGAGGCTTCGTCGCGACATTTATGGTAAGTGCCTAAACAAACTGTAGTATAGTTCGGCGAGGAAGCATTTTAAAAGAGTTTATATCTGTAGGTATGTTGACGGGCCGTCCTGAAGAGGAGATGCCCAGGTCCGCAAGCGATTTACTGCAAGATCTCTCACAGCTGCACGAACGAGCTTGGCAGGTGATGCGGGGTATTGCCTAGGCCTTGTGGCCATCCACTTCCCTGCCAGGAGGCATGGGGGAGCTCGTGGATATGCTCCAAGGAGCACGGCGGCGCTTCCGATTGTGGAAGGTATTAGCCTGCCGACAAGGTGCAAGGGAAGCCTGGGCCATGGTGAAGACGTGATACACCAAGGTTGACACGAACCATATGGCCGAAGACGGACCAGCGGGGCCAGATGGGCAAGAGATTCCCGTAAGTCTGGTGTATGACCAGGTAGCGTTGGCTGCAAAGTATTCCCAACAGGATTGCAAGCTAGATAGCCTGTTGGATGGTATAGAGGAAGAACATAGCCAGCCCAAGTGACTATGTAATTCAATGGACATATGTAGTCCCTAGCCGGATTAAAAATCTTTTGTCATGGCGGACCTTTTCGCTTCAGCCCCCGGATCCGATAGTCCGGGGTGTATCCGAATGCCCGCTTAGTTATGTAAAACCGGGGTATGCGTGGAAACCAGGCGTAGGGGTCATAAGTGCTTGAACAGATAAGTACCCAACTAGTTATGTTATATTACATGGGTAGTAAGAAACATCTTCGAGGGAGAATAGTTCCGTTAGGGGTTCCTTTCCCTGGGTATGCATGCATCAATGTGCATGTCCGAACTGCGAACAGAAATGCAGGATACAAAACATCTAGGGATTCGCGTTGTAATAAACGAAAGAAACATCTTTTGTTCACCTACCGAATATTCCCTTAAGAACGCTAGCTTTTGGCTTCACCCAGTCTGAGGTACACATCCGGCTGAACCGGCAGTAACAATCGCAGAGGTGCTCCCCTTATGCCCTAGCCGAATTAACGGGAACGTAGGGCATAAACACAAGAGCCAGGCAACCTAGCATGGCCACATCTTAAGTCATATCGATGCATATAATGGTGAAGAAAAGGCACATATGGAAAAAAGGACACATATGTGGTAGGCAGGAAGCCATAAAAATAATTATATTTAGCTTCCGTATAGGAAGCCCCCAGGTATGGTGAGCATACATAGTGCGGCCGGAGCGATCCGAGCATCCGCACTGTATTTAATACTTTGTGTGAAGAAGGTAAAAAAGGCGAGAAAGGAAAAAAGGGGGAACATAATTAAAAGAGCGGGGGTAAGGAGACGAACACTCAGTTCGGCACTAGGCGTAGAATCTCCGGAGTCTGGCCGCGTTCCATGGGTTCGGCTCGAGTCTGTTATCGGATGCATTGCATAGGCGGTATGCTCCTCCAGTGAGAACTTTATCAATGATGAAGGGGCCCTCCCACTTGGGTTTGAGCTTGTCCTTCTTCTCCGGTAGGCGTAGAACAAGTTCGCCAACGTTATAAGTTTTGGTCCCCCACTTCTCTGCTTTGATACCTTCGAGCCTACTGCTGATAGAATGTGGAACGGGCTTTTGTGATGTCGCGCTCCTCCTCCAGGGCATCTAAGTTGTCCTGTCGGTCTAGCTCGGCTTCCTTCTCGTCGTACATGCGCACGCGAGGTGAGTCGTGGATTATGTCGCAGGGTAGTACTGCTTCTGCGTCGTACACCATAAAAAATGGTGTATATCCGTTGGTACGATTCGGCGTGGTTCGCAGCCCCCAGAGTACGGAGTCGAGCTCCTCGACCCAATGCGTGTCCGATTCTGTCAAGGATCGCACTAGCCTGGGTTTGATGCCGCTCATGATGAGACCATTTGCACGTTCGACCTGACCGTTTGTTTGGGGATGATAGACGGAGGCGTAATCGAGCTTAATGCCCATGTTGCCGCACCAAGTTTTCACTTCATCGGCTGTGAAGTTTGAGCCATTGTTAGTGATGATGCTATGGGGGACGCCGTAACGGTGTACAACCCCTGATATGAAGTCTATCATTGGTCCGGATTCAGCCGTTTAAACTGGTTTGGCTTATATCCATTTGGTGAACTTGTCCACCATGACCAATAAGTATTTTTTTCTTATGGCTTCCCCCTTTAAGAGGTTCGGCCATATCCAGCCCCCAGACCGCGAAGGGCCAAGTTATGGAGATTGTTTGGAGAGCGGTAGGGGGCATATGGCTCTGATTGGCGAAGAGCTGGCAACCGACGCAATGTTGGACAAGGTTCTGTGCATCTTCCCAGGCTGTCGGCCAATAAAAACCTGTACGAAAGGCTTTGCTGACAAGTGCCTAAGCCGCAGCGTGGTGCCCGCCGAGTCCGGCATGGATTTCAGCCAAGAGCTGCCGCCCTTCCTCTTCGGAGATGCATCTTTGGAGCACTCCGGTGGCACTTATCTTATAGAGTTCTCCCTCATGGACTTTGTAGGCCTTGGAATGCCGCACAAGACAATGTGCTTCATTTTGGTCCTCGGGGAGCTCCTGCCTAGTTAGGTAAGCCAAGAAAGGCTCGGTCCACGGGGCGATTACAGCCATGATTTCGTGGGCCGAAGGTGTTATTTTGGTGGCGGAGCCCCCGGTTATGTCAGATGGTTCGGAATCTAGGGTTGTATTCGGAGCCGGACTAGGGTTGCCGAACTCCCCTTCCCATACCACGGATGGCTTGAACAGCCTTTCCAAGAATATATTTGGTGGGACAGGGTCGCGTTTAGCGCCGATGCGGGCGAGGATATCCGCCGCTTGATTGTTTTCTCGGGCCACCTGGTGGAATTCGAGCCCCTCGAACCGAGCTGACATTTTGAGAACGGCATTACGGTAGGCCGCCATTTTCAGATCCTTGGCATCAAAATCTCCGTTTATTTGTGATATTGCGAGGTTTGAGTCCCCGCGCACTTCTAGGCGTTGAATGCCCATAGAGACTGCCATTCGAAGACCATGCAACAGAGCCTCGTATTCGGCTGCGTTGTTGGAGTCTGTGTATAATATTTGGAGTACGTATTGGACCGTGTCTCCGGTGGGGGATGTCAGGACTACACCCGCTCCCAATCCGGCCAGCATTTTAGAGCCATCGAAGTGCATGATCCAATTGGAGTACGCGCTAGTACTTAGGTCATAAAAATGGGAACTACCTAACCGAAAATTACTCTACCTTTCCTCCTCATAAGTGCTTCTTCTTCGTCCGTCGTTGCCATGGCCGGTGAGCAGAGCTCTAGGTCGAGAAGTACTCGTAACAAGGGAGCGGCAACCAAGGCTGCGGAAAAAAAGAGGGCTCACCGCCACGCAGAGACCTTGAAAGATCTCTCACAGGCAGGCGATGGCTCCCAGGAGCGCCCTAGCCGCGGAGGCGAACATGCCGAGCCGGCAGAGCTAGAGTCGTTATCCCTCGACGGCATGCCCGATCAGCTCAATAAGCTCCTCAATAAGCAGAAGGAGTTCATCCAAGGCTTGATGGAGTTGCTGAAGGAGAGCCTCGACGACATGCCTGCTGAGCTCAATCAGTAGGGGGAGTTGACCGCCGGCTTGGTGATGCTGCTGAAGAAGAGCATTGCCTCAGAGAAGAAGGCGACCGACGAAATCCTGCGACTTCAGGAGGACAAGGCGAAGCTCTGCCACGAGATCGACCTATTGAAGGAGAAGAACACCGACTGGAAGAAGCTACATGAGAATAGTAGTTCCTCGATGAAGATGTTGTAGGCCCTCGTCATGGAACAGAAGGAGGAGTTGGCGAAGCTCCGCATCGAGCACCCGGCTGCTGTCAAGGTACGTAATGCGGTCGTGGAACAGATGATGAAGGCTCGCGTCGAGAAATCCCGCGTCATGGACAGGATGAAGAAGATGGCGGAGGAGACGCGCAAGGAGATGGAGGTCATGGAGGCGATGAAGAAGCAGTTACGACTCCGTGGCGAATTAGATCATTTGGGGTGATAATCTTCCTTCTTCTTTTGCTGCTATGTTTCATCTTTTGCTTCGGGTGTTTCGCCGCACGTGTCACGTTCTCTGCGAGGCATGAATAGAACAATGGTTTTTGTTTTTTGAGGGAATGAATAGAACAATGCTAAAAATGAGATGACTAGCAAATTTGATCATTTTTTATCGCCATATGGCACTGGGCTGCCATGTTTCGTGCTCCTCCGTCGCAGTACTACTCCAGTGGAAAACTTGAGTATACCGCACGGTTCTTTGCTCCTCCTCGATCAGGTCGTCGGCGCATTTATACGAGCAGTCAAATCACAAGGCCCCGCCTTCCAGCAGTAATGAGCCGTCAAATCACAAAGGCCCTCGCCTCTCGTGAAACTGACCAAGCTAGACTGCCCCGCCCTTTAGCCTTTTAAAAAATGTATACTTTTGTACAACAGTAGTATCGATGGATTGCGCCATGGAGCAAAACTTGAAACTAAAAAAAAGGTGGTACATATAGAGAGCGCTCGTCGCCAAATTATGCATATAGTACTATTAAAAAGGCTAATCACAATAATGGTGTCCAGCACAACCCACCCCTCAAATAAAACTAAGCACCCTGGAATTCTTTGACAAAACTAAGCACCCTGAAATTCTTTGACAACTAAACTGCTGGCTATATGATGTTGGCCATATATATTTTACGTATATAATGTGAAGAAATGAGTGGTAGTACTATACCAACTAAAAGATGAAATGTAAGAAATACTAGTATGTACTTACTGAAGAGTTAAAGTAACAAGAAGAAACATAACATAGTTCTGTTGGGGGCTCAGCACAACACACCCCTCAAATTAAATTAAGCACACCTGAAATTAAACTTTGCAACTATTCCGGTAAACACTGCATTAGAACCACCATGAGCAACGACACTGCCACCTTACTCGGAGTCCTCGTCCACGTCCTCGACTTCGTCCTTGTCCCTCTTCCTCTTGGCTGATACTTCTTTGCTTGAACCGCCAACTTGGCTATTGCTCTTCATCCAACCCTTGTAGATATTGAAACAAAGGTAGCCATCCATTGCAGCGTACTGGATGTGGTCTATATCTAGTACATTCCGCTGCCATGCATGACGATGAAATGTGTATGGAGGTTTCTCCAGTTTACTGTACGAAGGATGAACCATGGATCCTGCCAGGGTCACCATTGAAGGCTGACGAGAGGACACCAGCCGATTCTTTTGGAGGTCGAAGGTGTTGCCTACAACAAGGCCTATCCGACGCAGGACTTCTTTGTCGTTACCAAAGTCTACAGTAACGAATTTGACTAGGTTGCTCTCGAGGAAGTCCTTAAAATCCTGGCACTCAACGTCGGCATGCCATATGTGGTAGACCAAGCATAAGTCATGCACGCAAACCTGGATCACGGCAGGCTTCTTCCTCTCTTCGTCCTTTAGATCCTTCTCTCGTCCCATGACTTTGGTGTACTCAACATCTAGCCCAGCGACCCACTCATCATCTGAGTCTTCGAACATGCGTCTGAAGCGAGAAAGGCATCCTTTCACCGTCGCGGAAGAACGGGTGTAGATGACGTCGAACTCATCGCCGGTGATGGTTCTAACCTTGTACTAACCGCCGATCGGGGAGATTTGGGACGCCATGGATTTGGGAGGAGGGTTAGGATTAGTGGAACTGCCGTAATGTGAATGGACGGGACGACTAGGAGCGAACCGCCTTTATTAAAGGACGTGCGGGGACGAGTAGGAGCGAACTGCTAGCGTGCGAACGACAGTGTAGTGGCTTTCCATTCTCCCATGATACGGGCTTCCAAGAGCCCTTGGATCGGAGATCGAATGGTTGCATGGCGTGATTCTAGACCTATGGGTGAATATCCTATCCTGGAGGGTTATTCTGCAAATTTTCAGCAACTTAGCATGCGACCGTTTGATCTCAGATCCAAGGGCTGCCAGCAGCCTGTATCATGGTCACGCCTACCACGACCGTCGCGTCGCTCGCGCGGGCGCGCCCTTGGAGATTTAACATGGTGCGTTAGGCTATCTGATGTTGGCATGTCATACATAGTCATCACTTAGTCACTCATACTACAACAAGGTTGGCTATAAGGTTGGCTATAAGTGTATTTTTTACTCCTCTCTATCTCTTTCTTCGTACTCCCTCCGCCCCATAATATAAGAACATTTTTGACACTAGTGTAGTGCCAAAAACGTTCTTATATTATGGGACATAGGGAGTACTAGTATTTATTGCATTTGCCAAGGAGTGACCTCTTCCAATGAAATGGTGTTGCTAAGTTTGCTTCATTTAATTAGCTCTAGACTCAAAATTGTCTTTTCACCTAGGTACATGCGCTTAGCACCGTTTCTTCCTTGGGTCACCAAACTAGTCTCTCTCTTCTTGATTAACTTGACACATCATACTTTATGCCTATGTGGCAAGCTTAAGCACATGTAGGAGCAAGTAAGGTGCCCGTCCGTTGCACGGGAGAGTGAAATGCATTGATCGGGGTGTTGTTTATTTTGACAAAGGATGTGGGGGTCATCTCATGTGTAACAGGTATCGATAGGTTTCTTCGGATATTATTTCATCTCTAGAGCTCAGAAATATCTGGGTGAAATAGATAAAAAAGTATCTTTTGCAAACAAAAGTGTTCAACTATTCAACCTGCATCCAAAACTTGTGAAGAAATAACTCTTATTGTGCTTTGCAGGAAATGGTTCATCATAAGTCTTTCACTGGTACTGTAGTAAAAATTCATACATGGAAGATTCTAGACTAAACCATAAATGGATACACTTTTATTCATGCGCGATACTCCAATAGAGCAAGATCATGCATGGAAGTCTCCACATGCTTAGACAGCAGATTACATTGAGCGAAGACTAATGATCAACATTTAACTTAGTAATGCATATGTCCAGTTGAACCTCCTTGGAGTCCCCATGCACATTGTTGGGGGTCAAATAATACCATGCGTCTTCCATGTCCACATCGGCGGGAAGGTCCCAGCTCAGCAGAGTCCATGTCAGCTTGACGTAGCCAGTGTCGCCGCCCACGGACCTCCGATGGGTAGTAATAGTGAGAACGCACCCGTCCATCATCCTCGTGTCAGTGTCAGCGTTAGCGACGTCGCCCCTGAGCACACTACAGAGATGTGGCGGTGGCCTGCGCGGGCGTCGCTGGTGGCCACGATCTAGAGGAAGACGCTGCCGTCCTCCTCTGAGACTAGCAGGTGGCGCTGATCCTCCAACGACTCTGGCATGGTGAACCGGTAGCACGTCTCGTACTTGATGTTCTTCGCCAAGGGCCAGTAGTGATCGTCGCACGCCTGCGTTAGGTGATGCACGATGTCCGCCGGCGAGCCCCAAAATGGCACCGGGCACTCATAGCAGTAGACGAAGGGCTCCTTGGAGGCATCGACCAGGCCGTCCTTGAAACGGGAGTGGCTGTAGGGGACGTTCCGCCAGTTGAATATATGAGCAAGTTACTACGAGATTTACTACAAAATAAATCATGACGGCTATAACAGAGATTAAACTAATCATGCGGACTAGCATAGTAGATGAACATATCGAGTCTAGGACACAGACTAGAAACATGAATTCTACCCCGATTTCGAACAGGAAGGACAGAAACACATACTGTGGAACGGGAGCAACACCATTGGCGTTGAGGTTGTCGCCCATGTCGTTGAGGAAGAGGTTGCCGAGGTCGGGGAAGAAGTCGTCGTCGGTGAAGTCGTGGCTGCTAGCAGTCGCGAGAGTGCGCTCCCCAAATGTCAACAACGCCCGCCGAATGGAGCGCAGGAGGGAGTGGCTGTAGGGGACGTTGCGGCCGCCGAATGGAGCGCAGGAGTAGCCCACGAAGCAATAGACGGTGCTCCTCCCTAGTCTCTATTCTTATCTCTATCTCTACTACTCTTCTTTGTTTTTAATAATATACTAGTTATAGTTATCAAATCAAATACTGCGCCGTCCACTGCACGCCCGGCTGAACACGCCTCCTCGCCTCCATTAAACCCGCATGCAAACCGAGAAACATACTCCAGCCCGCGGGAGGAAATTTGCCGATTGCCGCGGGAGGGTTATTCTGCAAATTTTCAGCAACTTAGCATGCGACCGTTTGATCTCAGATCCAAGGGCTGCCAGCACCCCGTATCATGGTCGCACCTACCACGACCGTCGCGTCACACGTGCGGTTGTGCCCTTGGAGATTTAACATGGTGCGTTAGGCTATCTGATGTTGGCATGTCATACATAGTCATCACTTAGTCACTCATACTACAACAAGGTTAGCTATAAGGTTAGTCATCACTTAGGAGAAAATTTTACTACTCCCTCCATTTACTCCTCGTCCCTACTACGTACATACTTTGGTTAGTACTCCCTCCATTTACTTATACAAGGCCACTATAAAAAAATACATTTTGCATCTATACAAGGCCACAAATAGTAATCGAACCTTTTTAGTTTATGGCTCAATTTCAAAATCTCTCCAACCAAGGTAGACGGTGAGTGGTCAAATTAATTTCGTAGTTTGCACAATACGCTCATTTTTCTCAAGAAGTTATGTTTACCGAGGCATTAATTAGAATGAATGCATGAATGACCACTAAATTTCTATGAACTTGTACATGCATTGGTTAGTTTCCTCTTGACACTGCTTGCGTCGGGTGATCTAACGCACCTCGAAATCCAACATGTAATGGTACTACTACTAGTATAGTAGAATTGAGACTTATCAAATGGAAAAACGAATATTTTTTAGATGAGCCCTATAAACCCTAGTGGGTATGTACTCCGTAAAAACAGATTTTCCAAAACTAAGTCGCTCCCTTTCATGAATTCTGTAGTATACTCCTCCGTCGACGCTCCCTTTCATGAATTTTGTACTTCCTGTCGCCGACATGTGGGACATATAGCAACCGGGTCGACGTGTCAAGCACCAAATAATAGTGCAGAACAGCAGGGGGGCGCACCCCAATCGTACCGGCCCAGTAGTAGTAATGAGCAATGAGACATCAAATCACAATGCCGCACCTTCCCCGACGGACGAAGCAACCATTATTTCACACTTCGGTTCGACATCATCTCAAACCACGTACTAGTATTGCTTCTGCCTCAAGAGGGACACGCGCATCGCCTTGGTACATCATGACACGTGGGACCGCAATGACAGGCCATGCTCCCCCGCCAATCGCTCGATAAAATCACCTCATTTTTTTACTATACTTCCTCCGGATCGGTTTACTACATGGCATGCACGTCATTCTAGGTTGAGAATTTAATTGGCTATATATATATATTATATATAGGGCTGGACTATTCTGTTACCCATAACAGAATATTATTTTGTTACCCCTCGCCATATATAGACGCGCATCCGTTTTTTTAGATCAACTAATTAACCCGCCGGGTACTGAAAAAAAAACCCACCCCACCCATACCACTCACCCCCGGTCTCACCTTCTCCACGCTCCCGACGTGTCTCGCCCCCACCCGCTCCCCACTCCCCGCCTTCTCCCAGGCTCCCGGCGCCGCCCGCCCCCACCTCCTCCCCGTCTCTCGGCGC
>NC_041387.1:394334063-394347666 GCF_002162155.2 Triticum dicoccoides | reverse complement strand
GCTCCCGGCGCCCCCTGCTTCCACACGCCACCGCCGTCCCCTACTTCCACGCGCCACCGCCGGCCCCCTGCTTCCACACGCCGGCCCCGGCCCCGCTGCTTCTAGCCGCCACTGTCGGGAGCCACCATAGCGCCACCAATCGCCACGACCAGCCGTCCCTACGTCTACCTTGGCGACCTACCCCCACCCCCGCAGCGGGTCATCGCTTCGTGTCGCCGCATCCGGTGGCCACAGCGCGCCGTCGAACTCGTCAGTCCAATTGCTTGCTCCACGGTCGGTCGCTCAAGTAGCTGCGTGCAGGCAAACATCTCCACGGGCGACAAGTCCTTCTTTCACAACTTGTTGCTGCTGCTGCACCTTCTCCTTCGACTAGGCTAAGTAAATTGTTCAGGTACCTTGTGTGTATATTATGCACCTTAGTGTTCAGTAGAAATTTCATCGTGTTAGTGAGCTCATATACTACTATTCAATTAGTTCGAAAGCGTAAACTTGGGAAGTTCGAAAAAACAAAACATTCAAGGGGGGTTTGTTGGGAATAACAAGTCGAAGTTCAGGTGTCAAATGTGAAAAAAGAATTTCTTCTAATCTAGCATGCTCCCTCCAACATATTTTCATTTCTACTGTAGCTTGCTATAAAGATGAAACTATATAAGTACACTGTGCAAAAACTCAGTGGTTCAAAATGTGAAAAAAGAATTCTTCTAATCTAGTTCCCACCGTGCATTTTGTGTGTGCAGAATTTCATCTAATCTAGTTCGAATTTCATCTAACCTCCGGGGATGCACGACGCCCTCGCCTCCCACCTCCGTGACGGACCATGGATCTGCCTCCGCAGGGGCGGCCACCGGTGGGAAGGAGGAGCATCGGCAACAACCACCTCCGCCCGTTCCTGCTCCTCCCCGCCATGCGACGACCACCTCTGTCGCCCCGGGATCCCAGCTGCATGCATTCAGGAGCAAGAGAAAAGAGAGGTTAATTGTCCATCCACACTGTCGCTCCTCCCAAGTCCACACTAGTTTTATCACAAAAAGCAGAGGATGTCTATTTTATTTCCTGAAACACAAACTAGGTGTTCTCAGTTCAGTACGTGAGCTATCTCAAGTTCTTGGAAAACATATAAAATAGTACGGTGTTTGTGCAAAAAATTCAGACTGTTTTCTAGTTATACAACAGTTTACTATATGGTAGAATTGTAGTTGTTCAGTAAAAAGGTTCACTACCCCAACTGGGGGATTTCTATCCGTTTTGTCTTTCTTTTCCAACTGAAAGTTGTAGCAAATGTGAACTGAAGCTGTTGTGGAGCAAATTAAGAATAATTGCCTACCTTTTTGCCACTGCTACCTTGCCACCTACATTAATGCTACTACTACTACTACTACTACTTATCGTGTTGCTAAAAGTTGTGTTCTGGACAATTTGTGGGAAAGTGTGGAGGCGCAAATTGCTCCGCGGCTGAGGAAGGCGCACCCCGGTGCTTGCCATGGCTGAAGTCGGCTTCCAACCCTCCAACCCTACCCCGACTGCTTCTCCCTGCGCGGTCGGGAACCAGCCTCGTGCTCTGCTTCAGCGTTGTCCCCGTCCAGGTATGGTGCTTACCAAAGTCCAGCTCTACCTCCCTTGCCCGTCCGAGCTCAACAATTCTGACTACCGAGGCTACAAATCCGAGTCTAGTGCGCCACTGAGGCTACAAGTTCGAGTCTAGTCCTCCACCGAGGCTATAAGTTCGAGTCAAATTACTGCAACAATTCAGAGAAGGGAACTAGAGAAGTTCAAAAGAAAAACTCACATCAGAAGTATAATCTAGTTTACCTCGTTGGTGCTATTCCTATGTAATGTAGTTTGTTCAGGATTGGGATAATAGTATGTAATTGTTGAACTAAGAATTTGGGAAAACTAATTGGATTACATATGTCATCTCTTGCTGAATTGTTGGTGCTAGGCCTAGGTCGAGTGCGGAGTGCCGCTCCAGTTCGTACTTCGGTGCTGCGGCATGTGGTAGGGATACAGAAGGAACACCTCGGCTTTGGTGGGAAAGCAAACCATGAGGTAATGGAAAGCTCCAATGCACACCTACGATGTATTTTGTGCTGAACGTGTTGTTCTAATCTGCTGTCGTCGCAAGCTGCTATGATGTGTTGTCACCATTTATAATCTGTTAATGACTGGTATGTTCTTGTTAGTTCATGTGTGTCCTTGTTGTCAGGTCGTGTTCATCTTTTATAATCAGGTCGTGTACATGTGTGTTCTTTTCAGTGCATTATACTTGGTTCCGTTCAATTTCTAATTCTATTTCAGTCTAATTTCTAAATTTAGCTCAGTCCAAAACTTATTCTAGATTCATTTCAGGTCAATTCTTACTTTAGTCTATATATCTTGTGCGTCCATACAATTTGTATCAAGTTTTGCTTGTGTCATACATCATTTTTAAAATAGAAAACATTTGCTATTGCTAGATAACAAAAAAGAGTATTGTTTACTTATTATTTCTTCTTCAGTCAGTTCAATTACTTGATGTACCTATGTTGTCCAATTTCTACTTTCAATGTCCCTGCCACCGCGTACAAGCAGTTCCCTACCGCCAGCCCTGTCCGTTCAATGTCGCCGCCATGGACCCGCTCCAAGGCCATGGCTTATGCTTCAGCGGCAAAAAAGTGGAGCCTGCTATAGGAGTCACGGGGTCGAGGACCTCCAGCTCAATAGTCCAACTGCTTCCTCTATGGTCGGTCGCTCAAGGAGCTGAGTGCAAGCCGCTCCTTGCTGCAAGCTGCTGCTGCACCTAGGACTGCCCGGCACAACCGCATCCTTTTCTGCTGTTGCTGATGCATGCCCACTACTATGCAGCTACCAATTGCTGCTATTGTTACCTCTATTTTCTATCAGAATTTCTGTTCGAGTGCGGTGATGAGTGACGGTACAGAGGTACTGAATGTTGATTCGAGCATAACCCTTACTCACACTTTTAGTGTTGCTAGTAGTGGTGTTTATGTTGTTACTTCGATCGAGAAGGAAGTAGGAATGAGAAGGAGAAGGAGCACACCAGCAACCTTGACGTGGAGGAGAACGAGGAGGCCAAGCGTGTCGCCCAAGGTGCCCCTCAACGAACAGCTCGAGCTCGACTAAGGTAGCTACCGCAGCGCAATCAGTAATCAAATTGATTCATTTTGTTCATTTCCATCCATTCAATCTGGGGAACAATCAATTGTTCTTTAATCTTAACTTGTTTTGTTTGATCTCAACTTCGAATCCATCTGCCAATTAATTCTTCTTTCCTCATACCTCTGCTCCCGACCCCCGATCCTATTGCATTACAGGAAGTGAGCGAGTTTGAGAGAGATTTGAGAGATGAATGTGTATGTGGGGTTGCTGCTGCTATGTATTCTGGTTTTGCATTTACAGGAAGTGAGAAGAAATTCAGAAAGATGAATGTGCATGCTGCTGCACTACTGTGTTTGTTGTTTTTACAAAAGATGATTGCTATCAAAATTTTGTTGCTTAAAATGCTTCTATTTGCTGATCGATGCATATTTACATAAAAACTCTAAAAAAGTTTGGACATAACCCCCTAGATCATTCGAACGCCAGACCCTGTTATGTTCCCCTTGACAAAATCTTATCTTGTTCCTATTTTTTTCAGGTTGCAGCAAAAACAAGTTGCCAAAGTCAAAGTGCCCAAAAAGCCTCTTCTTTCAATGTTTCAGTACTCACTCAGGTTGTAGCAAAAGAAATAAAAAAATGCAGCTAATTATTTTAGATGTTAGATTGTCTAGTGATGTTTTTTCACACAAATTGCAAAAAAAGGTCGCACTTTCTTTCGCACTTAGTTCATGCGATCAATTGTTAGAAGTTCGGAGAAGTTTATAATACCTCCAAAGGACTATGAGAATCTGTTTTTGCATCAAGTGACACTATGTCTGTTTTGATAGGATGTCCACAAGGAATGATCTTCCATGACGACCAACTTGTGTGAATTCCTCCACTAAACTACAGTTCGGTCAGTTAATATTTCAGTAACATGCCCATTTCCATTTTCTCATTTTAGTTCAGTATGATTTATTATTTTAGTTCAGTTCAAAAAACTTATTTTAACCATGTAATATACATTGTTGGCAAAGATGACTATAGTTGTTATAGCAAAACCAGTACAAACTTTTTAGAAGTTTCTTTTTGAACTTCTCCCAATTAATATACATGAACTTGATTTTATTTTTAAATGTTCTTACAACAGCTCGTTGGATTTTGTGCGTGTGCTTCTAACACAATTAGTTCATATCTCGGGAGACCATAAGTTCAAGTTCACTAGCATTTACAAATGCCGGTAGCAGTGCTAGCATTTAAAAACTTGTGACCTAAGAATTAAGCTTGCATCATTTAAAAATGCAGCTCAGGGAGGTGCTAGCTTTCCCCCACCTCCCCCTGGACGTTCATCTCCTTATCTTGTGTATAGAGAATTTTTGTACTAGACATAGTATTAGTTCGGTGTGTAATCTATCATCAGTCCATGAAAAATTACAGAATAGTTGGTGTGTGTGCAGAAATATCGTCAGTGCAAGTTTCAAAACTCTGTAAGTTTAGATATATGACCTAAATAAGTGATGATTTGCAGCAAGTTTCTTCAAAATTCTGTAAAGTTTAGATATATCACCTAAAGTATCGTTAGTGCAAGTTTGAAAATTTTGTAAGTTTAGATATATCGCAAAGAAAAATTGACGAGTCACCATTAACTTAGTTGTTATAGCAAAAACAGTACAAAACTCTTTTTATTTTTTATTTTTGAACTTATGATATTACTCTACATTAACTTGGTTGTCCTTTTTACAAGAACTTGTACATTGCCTTGAAAGGTTGTGCGTCTACTACTCAAAACTCCGCAATAGTTCAACGAAAAATGTCTACATCAGTTTCAACTAAAAAAGACCATAAGTTCAGAGGAAGAAAAAGATCACATGCGCGTTTTGGTCCACGCAGGCCACCAGAGGAATAAAAAATGTTTCTTCATTCAGTTCAGGTTGCTCTAGGATTTGTCCATGTTCTGGAGGGAAGTAATTAACTTGTGGTTTGAAGTGGGACCTACTGTATAACAAATATGTGTCAGCAAATATGTGTTGAACATTGTTGATTGGAGGGATGTGTACTGATGTACCTTTCCTGCTGGATCCTTCTTTTATAGAATAAACATTTGTTGTTTTTACAGGAATAATTATTTGGTATATGTGATGTGATCTGCAAACTATGTATCCAGATTTGGTTCTTTTATTTTTCTAAAATAGTACAAAACATTGAATGATCAATTATATGTAGATTCATTTGAAACCTTGATTTGATTTTTAAAAATGCAGAATTTTTTAATATGTACTTGTACATATGCTTATCAGGTTTGTGCGTGTGCTATACAAAAATATTTGAAGCAATTCGACAAAGATTATATTTGCATCAGTTCATACTCAAATATACAACAAGTTTACACGAAAACGAAAATAAAGTTTGAAGTTGAGAAACATGGGATGTTTGCTCATATGTATAAAAATAAGTTCTTGGAAAAGAAGAACACGATAGTTCGGTCGAAAACAATGATCAGTTTCATAGCGCTCTCTCCTGCCTATTTTGGTTGATGTCCACAAATGGACAAAAATTGTATGGGAAATATTCTATTATTACTAGCATATAAGTACAGGAAAGAGTTGAACACAACATCCTAGATAAGTTTGGAAAAAAAGCTCAAACAAATAAACCATGGAAATTCAAAATAGGAAAAGTACAAGTGGTAAAATGAAAGAAGTCTAGAATATCGTTGCAAAAAATGTTGAGTTCAAAAGAAAACACAAAACATTTCCGTTTTATTAAAAATATCAGTCAGTTCAACAGTATAAACTATGCAAGTTCGGGCATGATGATGTCATTGAGAAGTGACGAGGAAAATCATACCAAAAATACAGAGTATAGTCTAGTACATAAAGACACGCTCAGTACAAAACCATACAGACATCCGTTCAAGTACACTCTTTTCCCGGTACCATTCAAAATTGCTCTGTGAGAAATGCATCAGTACAAACACACACATACAAGTACTCTGTTTTTCCTGATGGGAAAACAGCATGATGGGTCTCACCATATTCAAAATTACTCTTCAATGGTTATGAATTTGAGAAAACATTCAACATGACTAAGTTCTGCATTTTTGATAGCTATCCAACGGTATACTATTTGCCCCATTTCGACAAATTTTAAAAAAAATCACGTTCAAAATCAAATTTGACCGTATTCGAATTCATTTTTAAACCGTAAGGAATTAGAAAAACATTCCATATGAAAAATTTGCACATTTTCCGTAGCTTTTCAACGCCGTATCATTTGCGTCAATCCGACAAACCGTTTGCAAAAAATCGCGAAAATACGTTTCGCCCAGAATTTCACCGTTTTTCAAATTACTTTTAAATCATATAGAATTAAAAAAACAATACATATATGGAAGATGCGGATTTTCACCAGCTTTCCAACACCATCTTATTTTCTCAATTCTGACAAACCGTTTGAAAATTGAGTCCAAAATACGATTCACGTTTTCGGTTTTGAAAAAAATGGTTTTTCCAAAACTGCTCTTAAACCATAATGATTTTGCAAAAACGTTCAATATACTTAAAATATGGTTGTCAAGAGCTTTCAACGATATATTACACGCCCCGTTCCGACAAAAAAATTACAAAAAAAATTGAACTAAAGAAGACGATCTATTAAACACGACTGAAAGCATCAGTTCAACCGCTTCGAAAACATCTGTACAACCACCTGAAACCGTCAGTTCAAAAAGGGTAACAGAATAATATTTTATTACGCGTAACAGAATAGCCCATATATATATATATATATATATATATATATATATATATATATATATATATATATATATATATGATGAACAGTATGCTAGCCTTTTAAAAAATGTATATTTTTGTACAGTAGTACTATCGATGGATCGCGCCATGGAGTAAAAATTGAAATTAAAAAAAAAGGTGGTACATATAGAGAGCGCTCGTCACCGAATATGCATATAGTACTATTAAAAAAGCCAGTACGTGCTTAATTGGGGTGCTAAATTCTATTAAAGAAATACTAGTACTAGTATGTACATACTGAAGAGTTAAAGTAACGAGAAGAAATATAACATAGTGCTGCTAGGGGCTCAGCACAACACACCCCTCAAATTAAACTAAGCACACCTGAAATTAAACTATGCAACTAATCCGGTAGACACTGCATTAGAAGTTTAGAATTGCCATGAGCAACGACACTGCCACCTTACTCGGAGTCCTTGTCCAAGTCCTCGACTTCGTCCTTGTCCCTCTTCCTCTTGGCCGATACTTCTTTGCTTGAACCACCAACTTGGCTGTTGCTCTTCATCCAACCCTTGTAGATATTGAAACAAAGGTAGCCATCCATTGCAGCATACTGGATGTGGTCTATATATAGTACATTCCGCTGCCATGCATGACGATGAAACGTGTAATGAGGTTTCTCCAGTTTACGGTACAAAGGATGAACCATGGCTCCTGCCAGGGTCAGCATTGAGGGCTGACGAGAGGGCACCAGCCGATTCTTCTGGAGGTCGAAGGGGTTGCCTACAATGAGGCCTATCCGACGCAGGACTTATTTGTCATTCTTAAAGTCTATAGTAACGAATTTGACTGTTTTGTCCTCGAGGAAGTTCTTAAAATCCTGGCACTCAACGTCGGCATGGCATATGTGGTAGACCAAGCAAACATTATGTACGCAAACCTGGATCACGGCGGGCTTCTTCCTCTCTTCGTCCTTTAGACCATTCTCTCGTCCCATGACTGTTGTGTACTCAACATCTAGCCCAGCGACCCACTCGTCATGTGAGTTTTCAAACATGCGTCTGAAGCGAGAAAGGCATCCTTTCACTGTCGCGGAAGTACGGTGTAGATGACGTCGAACTCATCGCCGGTGATGGTTCTAACCTTGTACTCACCGCCGATCGAGGAGATTTGGGACACCATGGATTTGGGAGGAGGGTTAGGATTAGTGGAACTTCCGTAATGTGAATGGACAGGACGACTAGGAGCGAACCACCGTAGTATTAAAGGATGTGCGGGGATGAGTAGGAGCGAACTGCCAGCGTGCGAACGGCAGGGTAGTGGCTTTCCATTCTCCCATGATACGGGCTTCCGAGAGCCCTTGGATCTGAGATCGAACGGTTGCATGGCGTGATTCTAGACCTATGGGTGAATATCCTAGCTGGAGGGTTATTCTGCAAATTTTCAGCAACTTAGCATGCGACCGTTTGATCTCAGATCCAAGGGCTGCCAGTAGCCCGTATCATGGTCGCGCCTACCACGACCGTCGCGTTGCTCGCGTGGTCGCACCCTTGGAGATTTAACACGGTGTGTTAGGCTATCTGATGTTGGCATGTCATACATAGTCATCACTTAGAGGGTGCTTGGATCCAAGGGACATATTTTAGTCTGACTAAAAATAGTCTCTTTAAGAGGCTAAAGTTCCAAGCCCCCTCTGACTGAAGAGGGGCTAAAACTAGTCTTGAGACTAAATTTTTTTAGTCAGGGGTACCCCTACTAAAATGTGGATTAGTCCTCTGTCTCCTCATTTAACTCCTACCCTTTAACACAGGCGAGTTCTGGATTGGAGGGTTTGAAGGATAATAAATGCTCATTAACTTGATTCTAGTCTCTTTAGTATTTGGATCCAAGCATGGGTGAGGCTAGCAAGTCTTCGTCCCACTACTTTTAGTCATGGGACTAAAACGTATCCAAGCACCCTCTTAGTCACTCATACTACAACAAGGTTGGCTATAAGTGTTTTTTACTCCTCTCTATCTCTTTGTTCGTACTCCCTCCGTCCCATAATATAAAAACGTTTTTGACACTAGCTAGTGTAGTGTCAAAAACGTTCTTATATAATGGGACACAGGGAGTACTAGTATTTATTGCATTTGCCAAGGAGTGACATCTTCTAATGAAATGGTGTTGCTAAGTTTGCTTCATTTAATTAGCTATAGACTCAAAATTGTCTTTTCACCTAGGTACATGCGCTTAGCACCGTTTCTTCCTTGGGTCACCAAACTAGTCTCTCTCTTCTTGATTAACTTGCCACATCAGACTTTATGCCTATGTGGCAAGCTTAAGCACCTGTAGGAGCAAGTAAGTACAATAGTGCACTTTACATGGCATTTTTGCATATGTGGAGGAAAGAGAGACAAAGAAAAAGTGGAGAAGTGGGCTCTCATGCAAGAGCCAGCCTCTACTACTACATGGTGGAGCATTGGGAGAGGCACCTGTATGGAGGTGGTCAGGAATCGGGAGACTCACACCGGTCGTAGCACCGCAGTTAAAATGATAATGGCAAGTCAAATCACGGGGCCCCACCTGTCCAGCAGTAACTCGCTGTCAAATCACACAGCCCTACGTTTGCAGCAGCCTACTCCCTTGTCTTCTTGCGTCTTTGTCGAACCGACTAGGTGGAACTGTCCCGCTGCCTACCGGGCAGGAAAAGCCCCGCCCTCGACTTTTAAATAGTATACAATATACTAATTTTGTATCCATGGATTGCGCCCGCGCCATGGAGCAAAGCATCTAGAAAACGGCGGTACACATGTACGGAGTATACAGCACGCCCGTCGCGTTTGCGTCGCACCCCAGACGGTCGGTCGGTCTGGCACGCTGCTCTCCAAATGGAACGCACATCATATTGCGTTCGCACACACATGTGGGACGACATTTGAGAACAGACCATAGGCACACTCCCCGGCCCGGCAAGTCGGATGACTTAATAGAAGAGGGAGACGAGCGATAGTATTAGAGAAGTGTTGTACTACTTTGGTGCCTGGACGATCCCTGCAAGACACGGAAGATCAGTTCGTCCATGCATGTGACCAGACTCTAGCAGACACGTCTGGATTGGCTATCGTCTACATATCGTGCATGCTATGTTGTACATGGTTGTAGTTGTGGTGAGAAATCTAAAAAAAGGTTTCTTGTCATCTCGCAAAATTATGTGTCATGTGCTTTGGATCACTGCGAGGGCAAACAGCGACAACTGAGTTGGGCTAGTCATTGGGGGCAAATGCACGAACAGTGACTACTCGGCTGCCATCTAGGTCAAGCCGGCTATGTTAATTAGGACATCTATTGACAGACCCCTTTTCTATGAGTTTATCTTTAATTTGAGCTTTGTTCCTCGTCTGGTTTGTCCGTCGGGATTCATGTTGTCTCCTTTGGGCAGTGAGGTTATGATTTCTTGTCATGTGGCCTTTTTTCGTGTTATATGTTATAATCCGGTGCTTCAGATCAAAATGACGACAACTGCGCCTCCGGGCCACGTGCATGAAGACTTCTCGACAGTCATTGACGAGGTCAAGCCGGCTCCGGTAGACAAAAGAAACTAAGTACTACTCCACTATATAGGCAGGAGCCTCCGCGCTTGCTTACTAGTGTTGCTCTGTTCACACTGTCTCGGCCTCTCCAGATCTAAACACGACAACGGTGGCCACACTCTCTCTCTCTGCTCACCGCTGGTCACAGATCTAGCCGGATCCTCTCCGCCGGGGAAGGTGAGAAGGTGCAACGTTCACACGGTCGTCCTCGGCGACGGCTCTTACCCACTGCTGGGCGCGTCCCGATCAGCTTGCCTTGCCGTTCTCTCCCAAGCAACACTGGCGAGGGAGGGCCTCCGACCCCTTCTTCCTCGCTGTCATAGTGTCGGCAGATCCGGCCTCCCGCCACCCACCTAGCGACATCACGGCAACCATCAGGTATAACTTCCTTCGAAACCGGCCTTGCTCTACTTCCCGAGCTCCTGACGTCGCTGCATCTGTAACTTTTAGTATTTCTCAGGCCCCCTCGTAGATAGGATTGATCGGCTGTTCGAAAACCACCTAATTTTTTTACGTTTACGAGGTAAAACTAGTTCATGCACTCGAATCTAGTACTACTTGGTTCAAACAAGGAAGAAAGGGGGTGGGGGTGGGGGAGGATTTTTTACCTGAATCTAGGACTTGGTCGAAAGAGGAAATAATGGGGGCAAAAAGTAGCAGAGACTGGCTATCCAACTGGTCTCTAGGTCTAATAGGGAAATAAAGGGAAACGCAGTACAAACTCAATATAAACCCGATCTATTGGTTGAAAAAGGAAAGAAAGTGGGGAATGGGGGACAAGTCAACAAAGTAAGTCCAGCACTAGATTTGCTAGCCTCACACAGTGTAAGGTGGCTATACCGAACAAAAATGGGATGAACCCAGATATCCTGTTCTGATGTTTGTTGCCCCGAGCCACTCTTATGTAATGCCACTGGTAAAATGTAGCAGTCGCACTGTTAAAAGTAAGGACACGTTAAACCAATGTTGTTTTCAATGTAATGCCTCCGGTAATATGAATCAATGGCACTTTTTTACATGTCCTGCTAAAATTTCCCATTAAGATAAGTTGGTTCTTTTCGTTAGAAATGCAACTGTCCTGGTCCGCCTACTCTCCCGTGCCCAAAGTAATGTCATATTTAACGGTTGTCATAGTTAATCTTAATGCCCACACTAATATCTAGTAATGCTACTGCTTTAGAAATTTCTACTGTCCTTGTAGGATTGCCATTCAAATAAGGAACATGCTTTTTTTCATTTGATGCATGTTTCATCACTTGTTAGTCACCCTCCTTTCCACCTTTTTTGTGCAAACAAAGATATACATTTCATGCTCGATCTTAGTTGAACTGCACAAATGATATCCAAATTATAGTTGAGCATTCCAGGAGCTTCACAGCCAACCTTGATGTTGCTCAATTTTATTGCAACTAATGAAGAAGAAGCTCTGTGGGTTTCGTTTTCTGATGGAAATGGAACCGGGGCTGGAGCCCTTTTCTTAAAGAAAAATTGAACAAGAAGCTGCTAGCTCATGGGACATTGCTTCATTTTAGGTGAACTGCACCAAAAGGTCCCATGAATTGAATCATCCATATTGGTGACTTAAAGAGCCAGCTTCAGCATCCCAGTCTAAGCACCCCCGGCCTCCATCCTTGCGACGCACGGTACACCTTGTTTGCCACCTGCTCGACCCTAGTGTCACTGATAAAATGAAGTAATAATATAGTTAAAATAGAGCGAGTGTCATCTCTATCATTTCATTTCCAATGTAGATAAAGAAAGTGCTTCTCTTTGTTAAAGTATGTTTCATCAACTAGTCCCATTGTTAATGTTTAAGCGTTTCTGCAAACTGGGGTGCTTAATTTTAGTTGATATGTACAAAAATAGAGATTTGAATGTCTCAAGGCGCCTCCTTGTACTACTGCTGTACACTGATGTTCATCACTGGCAGAAGGTGTATCTGGGAGACTTTGGACGATGTCCAGTACCAGGTGTACCGTATGAGGCGTCGCAGGGCCCATCTCGCCCTCGCAGCATGGCATACTATGATACTATCGCAATAGTTTCTTCTATTTATTTTGTGTGTTTCATCAACTAGTGCCACTATAATGTAATCACGCTTTTTCATTATCTGTGCAAACAGGGTTATTCAGCTGCATTTTCATGGAACTGCACAAATGTACGTATGGAACCGGCATATATGCAGAATGCAAGGTGTGCCAAGTAAAAATTATCGACACCAACCATGCTGCATGCACGCATTGGCATCCACCACCACCAGTGGGATGTGTGGCGCTCTCTGTGGACGGATCTTTCTCGGCAGCAAATCCTCTAACCAAATAGTAGTAGCTTATATTGGCAGTTTTCTAGGGAGTACTCTTTTCTGAAAGAAGCACCAATCTATTTTTCTTTATTTGTACATTGTGTCACAACTTTGACCCAAAGGTCCAGAGCTATTTTAGGGTGATTGGCATATTACTCGGAGACTGATTGTAAGCATGATTTTCATTAGCTGTCACACTGATTGTAAGCATGAGCAGATGGAAGATTAGGTTAGTGCGAAGCTTACCTTAAACCCTACCGCCGCCGTTGAAATGAGGCGAGCATCGAGGGAACCGTGGAGAATGGTGGGGAAGCGACGTCGCGCCATTCGGCCTCCTCTTGCGGTGGGAGAACGAATACTCCTGTGGCTCCGGCTAGCTCTGCACCCTCACGAACGGCACACCATACTCGATCGATTCGTTATCCTCTGGGTGCTCGACCTTTGACTTATACGCCCACCACCTCCGGATGACTGTCGCCTCGGGCGAATCTGTCTGCTCCATCGCCCATAGGAGATACTCGATGAACTCGGAGGACTGCGACATGACTGCCGCCGAGGAGTACATGTACATCACCGCCCTCATCGCCGCCGTCTCGCTCTTTCGCATACATTGCCACATGGCCCGCACCGTCCTCGAAATCTCCCACTCATTATCAAACCAACTAAGCATCTCCTTCAACCTGGCTAACTTTGCCTGGTCGCCGCCGGCGATCTGCCTGATTCGCTGCTGCATCCTCTCCATAGATGTCGTTCTGAGTGGTCCGGTGCTAGCTTTGGAAGATGGGAAGAGAGATGGTGGTCTTGCAATAGAGAAGAGGGAGAGGAGAGGAGGTGGTTTTGGAATGGAGATGATGGAGAGGAGAGGAGGTGGTTTTGCAATGGATAGAAGATCAGAAGAG
>NC_041387.1:394283123-394333798 GCF_002162155.2 Triticum dicoccoides | reverse complement strand
GACGGTGGTTTTGGAATGGAGATGATGGAGAGGAGAGGAGGTGGTTTTGGAATGGAGATGATGGAGAGGATAGGAGGTGGTTTTGCAATGGAGAAGATTAGAAGAGGGAGAGGCGAGACGGTGGTTTTGGAATGAAGATGATGGAGAGGAGAGGAGGTGGTTTTGCATTGGAGAAGAAGGAGAGGACCGTGCGGCAGCGATTTAGGATTGGGCGAGAGGGCCGGCGCGCTGTGACTGGATCAAAATCAAAATCAATTTACCCTTCAATTAAGAAAGCGACCCCACATTAACTAGTCTCCCTTTTATTCTGGGTCATAATTGACCATGATTTTTGCACATAAAATATATGTTATACATTGCAAAAATAATATAATTTGAAAGTAAATTCAGATACGAACCAAACGATACAATTTTTGGTGACATGCATTCACATTTTGCTTGTCACATACAGTACGTGGTCAAACTTTGACCCAAAATACGCAAAACAACAAAAAAATACTTCCAAGACCAGCGCCGCTCTTCCGCTCTTCTCCTCTTAAACCACCGCCGATCCTCTCCTGTTCCAATCTAAATCCAGCACCGCTCCTCTCCTCTTCCATTTCAAAACCACCGCTCCTCCTCTCACCAGCGTCGCTCCTCTCCCGTTCTAATCCAAAACCAGCGCTGCTCCTCTCCTCTTCCATTCAAAAACCACCACCGGCGAGTGAAGGTGCTGTGGAGAAGTAGATCGATGGAGGAGTACAACTGATACATGAGGATCGCAGACGGCGACCCTGTGAAGCTAGCTAGGATGTTGGAGATAAACTCTTGGTTTGAAAATAAGGACCAACTAGCGGCGACGGCGATCTGCAACAGAGCGAAAAGGCGGCGATACTCCCGGAGGGAGTCACGCCGGAGTACATAGAGCTGCTCCTCTGGGCCATGGAGCAAACAGATTCACCGAATCCGATCGTGAGGGAGCGGTGGTGGGATTATCGATCCCAGATGGAGCATCCACCAGAGATTGAAGGATCGAGCATCTACAGGGTGCCGTTTGTGAGGGTGTCCTGCCAGAGTGAGCCGGTGGAGTCTTCGTCAACCGAACCCAACTGCAAGAGGAGAAAAGTAGTTGGCCCGACGACGCTTCCCCGCCATTGTCTTCCTCACCGTTCACATCGTCTCACGGGGTGGCTGTCTGCCGCCGAGGAATAGGAGGGGGCTGCCCCCCCCCCCCCAGCCCAATAGTCGGGCAGGCTATGAATTGTCAGGAGGAGCTTAGGGTTGTCAGTATTTGCAGGTTGTGAATTGTGTTTTTAGTTGTGTATTTTGAGAGTACTTTTAGATATGAATGTCTTTTGAATTTCACATTTGCAGTATTGAGCATATGAAGAATTTTATGAATTCTAGAGATCTATTTTTAGCACTTAAAAAATGTAGTTTCATAGGAGTATAAAAGTGCAGACGAGAAGAAACTGCAAGTTTCAGTTTCAGATAAGAAACTACAAGTTCAGTTTTAGATAAGAAACTGCAACTTTCAGAGGCAGAGCATTTATATTAACACGGCCTTTTCAAACAGGGTTAACATCATGTTGGAAGTTTTATTCATGGTCGAAAATGGAACTACCAGCCAGTTAACTCAACATTCATGCATAGCACATCTTCATATGATGCACAGTCAAAATGCCCACACAATGTCGAGTGTGTGAAACACAGAGAAAATGAGGGACGAAGTTTTGGCAAGCGTTGGACGTGGTTTTGGGCTGCCCCGTCTAGGCTTTCATTTTTAACATGCGTAGCCCACGACCTCAGATGGAGGGCTTGTTTGTATTTTCTTAGGGCCGTCATGTATCGACCGGCCTATGGACCTCCTATCCGAGGTTTTATTTTTGGAAGCCCAATTTATATATCTTTTAGAAGAAAACGCAGAGGTCTGTTCTATTTTTCTATATAAGAATAGGAACGTCAGGTACAACTTATGTTTCCCTTCTAACTATATTATATATATTTAAATTATTTTATATATTATTATATATTATTTTTATTGTAATCATATATTTAACAGATACTTACATATGTAAGAAAACAATATCTCACATCTTATTAACTTATAAAAATAATTTCTTAACAAATAAAATTCTGGATTGTTTTGGCACGAAAGTCCTAGTGATTGTGTACAAAAGCTTGGTAAGATTTAAGGACGAATGTAATAATATCACTTATTATTTAAATATATTTATAACAAAATGCTCAGCCCTTTTTTATTTTTTGATAACATTGCTGGCCCAACCCAACATTATAATTAGAATCAGCCCAGCAAAATCATGTATCTAGATAAAGTGCAAATGGCCTGTAATTTTTTAGGAAATAAAATAAATGGGCCACATGGACGCTACATTAATTGTTCACCCAGCCCAGATAATGGCTATAATTCAGAAAAAAGATCAAATTGACTGTAAATTCTACCGCGCAAAAAAAAGACTATAAATTCTGAAAAATGGGTTAAATATGTGGCACATTTTTGGGCCAATAGGTCGAAGCCAACGCAAGTCGTTGTCAATTTAGTCAACAAATGATTCTGACATGTTAGCCGTTGGATTTACATCCAACGACCGGCATCCATCTTCAATCTCGTCTTCTTCCTCTAGTGGCGCCGAGACCACCTCCCGCCTCCTGCTGCTAGCAGCTCTGCTTAGCACGCTTCACTATGAAGCGCTACTCCACCGTTGGCCAGGCCATCTCTCCACCCCTCCACACCTCCTGTTCTTCTCCACCGACTGCCGAACCACACCGCACTAGAACCAGTTAACCCTCGTACACCTCTCCGTCTGCGACTCTTCTCCCGCGTCTTCCCATCTCCGGCTCGTTGCTGTCTGGGGCCTCGCCGTCGTCCACCACCTTGGATGTGCTCGACGCGGCGTGGTCAACGTGGTCAACGAACGACACCATCGGAAGTAGACTGTGTGTGGAGAGGCTGACAGCTGAGTCCACGGCCGCACACAAGGAAATGCCTCCTTATTATGCACAAAATAATGATTCCTCCACCTGACATCTGGGACCCACCGAAAGGGCCTTTATATTTTGCAAAAAAACATGCCCCCCGCTGACTTGTCGGACCCACTAGCTATCTTCGCACGCAAGGAAGTGCCTCCTTATTACGCACAAAAAATAAATACTCCCCCTGCCAGCTGGAACCCAGCATACTGGGAGGCTGACTTGTGGGCCTACCAAGTTGACGGGGACGTAGGGCTTTGTCAACTTAGTCAATATGAACGATTCTAGCTCCTGTTACCGTACGATGTTCATCCAACGGTTGTAGTGCTTCTTAAACCTCTGGTCTTCTTGCTCCAGCCGCCCAAACCAGCGCCGGTCATGCCGCGTGCTCCTGCCTCCCGTGGCCGGCTGTGATGCCGCGGAGGCCTCACCGCCCCCTACTACTCCCACCGCTGGCCAGGCCATCCCTCTACTCACCCACACCCCCTATTATTCTGCGGCAACAGCAGCCTCACACTGCAGACGAACTAGTGAACCCTCCTACTCCTCTTCGCTTGGGCATCCGGCTCCGAGTCGTCCCCTTCCTAGGCCTCGCCGTCGTCCACCGCCGTGGTGCTCTCGATGCGGCGTGGTCATCATGGTCAAGGAACGACTTCCATCGGACGTGGGCTGTACGTGGAGAGGCTGACAGCTGGGTCCACGGCCGCAGCAAGGAAGTGCCTCCTTATTACACGGAAAATAATGATTCCTCCACCTGACAGCGGGGACCCACCGGACGGGCCACCGTATTTCGTGAAAAAAAGTTCCCCCTGATTGTTGGGACCCACCAGCTACATCTTCGCACGCAAGGAAGTGCGTCCGGGCAAAAAAAAACGATTCGCCCCCCTGACTGCTGGGACCCACCAGTTACATCTTCGCACGCAAGGAAGTGCGTTCGAAAAAAAACCGATTCGCCCCCCTGACTGCTGGGACCCACCAGCTACATCTTCGCACGCAAAGGAAGTGCGTCCGGGCAAAAAAAATTGATTCGCCCCTCTGACTGCTGGGACCCACCAGCTACATTTTCGCACGCAAGGAATTGCCTGACAGTCGGGACCCACCTGGTCGAAGCGTACGTAGTGTTGTCATATTGGTCGCGAACGTGTACGTACATATATACTGGTCGATGTAGAGGCGCGCACATGTCGTAGTAGAGGCGCGTACGTGTCGTAGTAGAGGCGCGCACGTAGCATGTACACGTACGTACAGCGGCCAGGCTGCAAAAAAGATAATATGGCCACGTACGTACATACGGGTGGGGTCTCGAACGCCTACTCGCGCATACGTACATTGCTGGGTCAGAACGGAGAAACAGAGTCGTCGTCGTGTTCATTGGGAGGCAACAGAATGCGTCATGTTCATGGGGAGGCAACGGAATGCGTCGTGTTCATGGGGAGGCAACGGAATGCGTCGTGTTCATGGGAAGGCAACAGAATGCGTTGTGTTCATCGAGAGGCAACAGAACACGTGGGAGCCAACCGGCTTGGACGGAACATGCGATGGAAACGAGGCCTGGCGTACTGCAGAATGGAGGAAACGGACCTCCTACAGTCGGAACAGGGTCCTGTTGATCGGGAGGGGTATGGCGTACCACAAAACGGAGGAAACGGACCTCCTACGGTCGAAACGGGGGTCCTGTTGATCGGGAGGGGTGTGGCGTACCGCAAAACGGAGGAAACGGACCTCCTACGATCGAAACGGGGGTCCTGTTGATCGGGAGGGGTGTGGCGTACCGCAAAACGGACGAAACGGACTTGTGTTGGAGCGCTACGGTCGAAACGGGGGTCCTGTTCATCGGGAGGGGTGTGGCGTACCGCAAAACGGGACTCCACGGGATACTGTTCATCTCCATCGTCGACCTCCTCCGGCCTCCACGGGCTACCGTCGACCTCCTCCAGCCTCCACGGGCTCCTGTTCATCCAGCCTCCACCGCGCGCTACTCCACCGGCTACTGTTCAACCACCCTTCCACCATCTACTGTTCATCCAGCCCTCCACCGTCTACTGTTCATCCAGCCCTCCACACCACGGGGTCATGTTCAACCACCCCTCCACGGCCACCCCTCCATCGTCTACTGTTCATCCAGCCCTCCACACCACGGGGTCCTGTTCATCCAGAGGCAACGCCACCGCTCACTGTTCATCCACCCCCCCGCAACGCTCACTGTTCATCCAATCGATCGACTTCAGTTAGCAGCAGTAGCGAAGGAATTGATCCATCGGTTTCAGTTAACAGCCATCGATCGATCGCTCGGGTTCAGTAACACGTAGCCTGCAGTGCAATCGCTCGGGTTCAGTTAGAGCCCAACGTCTCGCTCGGGTTCAGTTAGAACCAACACCTCGCACATGTATGAGAGAAATGCGCATCGCTCGGCCCCCGACCTCCCACCGTAATCGGCAACTCCCCGAAATTTTCCTCCCCCTCGCTTCTACCATGATTTTTTCCGTCATGGACGGCCCAAAGAATGTCATGCAGCTGCGTCTCCGGCCTGCCCAGGATGAAAAGCCCATTTTTTGTCATGATTTTTTGTCATAGAAGTAGGAGCCCACCACATCTATGATGATACCGGGTTTTGTCACAATTATCGTCATAGAAGTGTCATATGTATGACAGAAAAAAATTCGTTCGGCCCAAAATGTCACGGATGTGTCTTTTTTTTTGTAGTGAATCCCAATGGGTGATATAGTATCTCTATTAGCAAGTTTAATAGTAAGATCTATGTCTTGTATTTTAGCAGGTGCTATTTCATCTCTAATTTCTTCATATAAGGAGTGGGGAATGGCACTCACACTAGCACCCATGTCACATAAACCATGATAATTGTGATCTCCTATTTATAACTAAAACAACAGGCATGCCAACAACTGGTCTATGTTTATTTTTCCTCTCAGGTTTAACAATTCTAGCAGCTTCTTCACAGAAGTAAATAACATGGCCATCTATATCTTCTTCCAAGAGATCTTTAACCATAGAAATTCTAGGTTCTACTTTAATTTGTTCATCAGGTTTAGGTGTTCTAACATAGCTTTTGTTAACCACAGTTGAAACTTTAGCATGTTCTTTTATCATAATAGGGAAAGGTGGTTTCTCAATATAAGCAGAAGGAACAACTGGATCAACATTATAAAGTATAGTTTCTTCTTTAACTGGTACTGGTTCTTTAATTTCATCTTTAATAGGTGGGTGATATTTAACCCACTTTTCTTTAGGAAGTTCAACATGAGTAGCAAATGATTCACAAAAGGAGGCTACTATATCAGAGTCAAGTCCATATTTAGTGCTAAACTTTTGAAAAAGCATCGGTATCCATAAAATATTTAACACAATCATACTTAAGCCTTATACCCGACTCTTTACCTTCGTCGAGTTCCCAATCTTCAGAGTTGCGTTTAATTCTTTCCAAAAGATCCCACTGGATTCAATAGTCTTCTTCATAAAAGAACCAATACATGAAGTATCGAGCATGGTTTGATCATTACGAGAAAGCCGAGCATAAAAATTCTGAATAACAATTTCTCTTGAGAGCTCATGATTGGGGCATGAATATAACATCAACTTAAGCCTCCCCCAAGCTAGAGCGATACTTTCTCCTTCACGAGGCCAAAAATTATATATATAATTCCGATCATGATGAACTAGATGCATAGGATAATTTTTTTGATGGAACTCCAATTTCAAGTGATTCCAATTCCATGATCCAATATCATCGCATAGCCTATACCATGCCAATGCATTTCCCTTAAAAGATAAAGGGAAAACCTTTTTCATCACTTCATCCCTGGGTAAACCTGCAAGCTTAATCAATCCACAAATTTGTTCCACATGTATCAAGTGCATATCAGGATGTTCAGTTCCATCTCCTGCATAAGGATTAGCTAGCAGTTGTTCTATCATACCGGAAGGGATTTCATATTCAATATTTTCAGTAGGTGTAGTAGGTTGAGGGGTAACTAATTGTGGTTCCAAACAAGGTGAAGATAACCCGAACAAACCCCTCAAAGGATTGTTTTCCATAGTAACAAGTGACAATAAATTTCAGCACAATATATAAATGTTTCCTTACCGAATTCCACTTACCAAAGGCGCTTCACTCCCCGGCAACAGCACCAGAAAATAGCCTTGATGACCCACAAGTATAGGGGACCAATTGTAGCTCTCTTCAATAAGTAAGAGTGTTGAAACCAACGAGGAGTAGAAGGAAATGACTAGTAGTTTTCAGTAAGGTGATGTCTGCAAGTGCTGAAACTGTAAGTAGCGAGTAGTTTGATAGCAAGATAATTTGTAACGAGCAAGTAATGATAGTAGTAACAAAAGTGAAGCAAGGTAGACCAATCCTTTTGAGGCAAAGGACATGCCAAAATGGTTTCTTATGATAACCAAAGCGTTCTTGAGGGTACACGGGAATTTGATCTAGTTACGTTCATCATGTTACTTTGATTTGTGTTCACTACTTTGATAATTTGATATGTGGGTGGACCGGTGCTTAGGTGCTGTTCTTACTTGAACAAACCTCCTACGTATGATTAACCATCCCGCAAGCATCCGCAACTCGAGAAAATTATTAACAATAATTCTAACCATAGCATTAAACTCTAGGATCCAATCGGTCCCTTACGGAATAGTGCATAAACTGGGGTTTAAGTTTCTGTCACTCTCCCAACCCACCATCTATTAACTACTCCACAATGCATTCCCTTAGGCCCAAATATGGTGAAGTGTCATGTAGTCAACGTTCACATGACACCAGTAAGGGAATCACAACATACATACTATCAAAATATCGAACACATATCAAATTCACATGATTACTTGCAACATGATTTCTCCCCTGACCTCAAGAACAAAAGTAACTACTCAAAAATAAACAACATGCTCATGATCAGAGGGGTATTAAATAGAATAATGGATCTGAACATATAATCTTCCACCAAATAAACCATATAGTAATCAACTACAAGATGTAATCAACACTACTAGTCACCCCCTAGCACCAATCTATAGTTTCGGTAACAATATTGAATACAAGAGATGAACTAGGGTTTGAGATGAGATGGTGCTGGTGAAGATGTTGATAGAGATTGCCCTCCCCAAGATGGGAGAGTTGTTGGTGATGATGATGACGATGATTTCCCCCTCCGGGAGGGAAGTTCCCCCGACGTAATGGCTCCGCTGGAGGGCAAAAGTGCTCCTGCCCAAGTTTCGCCTCGAGATGGCGGCGCTTCGTCCCGAACGTCCTCTCCTTATTTTTTCTAGGTCAAAATGACTTATATACCAGAAGATGGGCACCAGAGGTGGGCCAAGGAGGGAACAACCCACCAGGGCGCGCCTGGACTCCCTGGCGCACCCAGGTGGGTTGTGCCCATATGGTGGGCCCCCTCTGGTAGTTATTTGCTCCAATATTCCTTAAATATTCCATACAAATTCTGCATGAAGGCTCAGCTTGTTTGGAGTTGTCCAGAATAGGTAGCCTGACGTAGCCTTTTCAGGTCCAGATTTCCAGTTGCCAGAATTCTCCTTCTTGGTGTGTACCTTGCAAATTATGAGAGAAAAGGCATTAGAATTACTCCAAAAAGCTTTATTACAGATAAAAATATTGTAAATAATAGTAAGAAAACATGATGCAAAATGGACGTATCACTGCATCGTTGCACGCCCCAGTGAAGCGGGGGGACTCCAGGTGAGCCCGAGCGCTCTAGGGCTGCACCTCAGGAGCTGTCGTCGTCGCGTACTTGCTTTCGTTCCTTCCTTTATGTTGCAAAAAAGAAGAATCAGGAGGCCCTACTAGGGCGTGTAATGGACTATGGCGCTTGCACGATTATGTTATTATTTCTATGCTTCTTCCTGATGCTCGTGTTTCCACTGATTGTGATTGGGATAACTTAGCGTAGGGTTCCTATGATGAACTTCCATGTAGCGGGAGCGCTCCTTGTCGAGAGGTGACACGGGGTCACCAGGCCTGAGGAGAGGGGATCTTTCAGCTGTAGGACTAGAAGGCCCCGGAGGGGCAGTGTCTGCGAGCTCGTTCGAGAGCGTCGTGTGAGGATAGATACGCCATAAGGCCAGGGACTGAGACTTTGGCGAGGTGTGTTCATAGGCAAGCCTGAAGCGCACACACCTGCTGAGCCCCCCGTGCGCGGGGCGTGCGAGGAGGAGCGACGGGCAACTACCACTCCTCCTGAGGCAAGGCCTGAGAGAACGAATGAGGCAAGAAGAAAAAATTCAAACCCTCAAAAAGAGATGCTGAAACACCAAATTCCATTCAAGAAGTCGCAAATCAGATACAGAAAGCAAGCAAAAGAACACCTGCGTACGGCACCTATGCTAGTCTTCTCACCAGTGCGGAGCTAAGTGCTGCCACTAGGACGTGGGTGGGAGCCCCCGTGAGGCCCAAGGGCGACGCTCAGGAGACTCCGGGGCATGTACAACCCCAACTCATTATTACATGAGAGTGTCACGAGCGGAAACCTTCACAGGTGCGGAGCCTTCTTTACGGGTAGGACTTCTGGAGGTGCTGGATGTTCCAGGCGTTCTGGATGGGGACCCCATCCTGTGTCTCCAGGCCCGCGGCACCAGGCCTGGAGACACGGGCGATCCTAAACGGGCCCTCCCACATGGGGGAGAGCTTGTTAAGCACCTTCCGCGGAGAGCACCCGCCTCAGGACGAGGTCACCCACCTCGAGGGTCCTGGAACGGATGTTGCGGCAGTGGTACCGTCGCAGCGCCTACTGGTACCTCACAGCTCGGAGCAAGTCTTGGCGACGGTGTTCCTTCCCCAACACAAGGTCCATCCCCCGCGAGGCGTCCTGACACGCCTCATCGAATGCTAGGACCCGCGGGGAGCGATGCCTGACCTCGTGAGGAAGGACTACCACGGCTCCGTAGACAAGGAAGAACAGGGTCTCGCCCGTAGGCTTGGTCGCAGTGGTGTCGGTGGACCATAGCACAGACAACAGTTCATCGAGGCAGCCCTTGCCATAGGCCTCGAGCTTTTTCTTGAAGCTCCTTGCCTTGAGGCCCCTCAAGACCTTCGCGTTGGCGTGCTCGGACTGGCCATTGCTCCGCGGGTGCGCCACCGAAGCATAGCACATCTGTGTCCCAAGGTTAGCACAATATGTTTTAAAGAGGTTGCTCGTGAAGTGGGACAGTTGTTGGTGATGATGCGGTTGGGTACCCCGAAGAGGCTAATGAGGCCCTTGATGAACTTGATCGTAGCACCGACTGGGTTGGTGCGGACAGCTTCCACCTCCGCCCATTTGGTGAACTTGTAGCCCCAGGGCGCTCGAGGAAACGGGCCCAAGATGTCTAGCCCGCAGACCGCAAATGGCCACGAGAGAGGGATGGTTTGGAGGCCCTAAGCGGGCTGGTGGATCTGTTTAGCATGGAATTGATAGGATTCACAAGATCTTACCAATTCAGCAGCGTTGTTAAGCGCTATGGGCCAGTAGAATCCGCTGTGAAACGCCTTGCCCACGAGGATGCGTGATGGGGAGTGATGCCCGGAATCCCAACCGTGTATGTCAGCCAGTAGCTCGCACCCCTGCTCCTTGGAGATGCATCATAGGGAGACGTCACTCGGGCGCCTTCGGTAGAGCTCGCCATCCTGGATGCAGTACGCGGTGGCCTAGCGGGCCACCCGCTCTGCGTCTTCTTCTTTCTCCGACAGGGTGCCCTAAAGCAGGCACACCCTGAATTCCTTGGTCCAGCACCCCTCCTGAGGCTCGAGCGCGAGGAGCAGATGGGCCCCTGAAGCCGGGCCACAGGATGGGGCGCCTATGGTGGGTGCCGCGGGCAGCTCCTCCTGAGGCAGCACCGGCTCAGGAACGGGGGGAGCTGCCGACAGCCTGAAGAACCGCTCCTCGAAGGTACCAGGCTCCTGGGGGAGGCGCCGGGATGCCCTCTTGGCAATGTTGTCCGCCTCCTTGTTCGTGTCGCGCGGTACGTGCTGCAACTCCAAACCTAAGAATTTCTTCTCAATTTTGCGTACCTCCTCGAGGTATGCCTCCATGTGCTCATCCTTTGGCATGTACTGATGGTGAAGTTGACGAGGAGCTGGGATTCGCCCCTGATGGTGAGGCGCCTAACCCCCAGGGCAACCGCAGCCTTGAGCCCGGCAATCAGGCCTTTGAATTCGGCGATGTTGTTGGAGACCTTCTCACCATGCTGGAAGCAGAGTTGCACGGCATAGTAGAGGTTGTCTTGGGTGGGCGAGATGAGCACGGCTCCAACCCCCGTGCCTTGTCGTCTCCGCCTGCCACCCATATGGATTCCGTGTATGCTCGTAGGAACTTCGTAGGGTCCGCCGTGCTGTCGTAGCACGGCGGCATCTCTGGCCTGAACTTCGGGGGCCACCGCACTTGTCGCAAGGCAGGGGAGAAAGCCTGGAGGCCCGCGACGCCTCCGAACATGCCCGGTGGACCGGCGGAAAGGGCGGCGCCTGCCATGGAGACCGAGCGGAAAGGGTGAAGCGTAGTTGATGAAGAGGCCGACCTTCGACACGCCCCTACCTGGCACGCCAAATGTCGGATTCCGGGCTCCGCAGACCCAAGAAAGGTTCGAACTCAAGGGCGTGTGCAAAGAAATCAACCTCTCAAGCCGATCAACTCGCTGCTCTCACACCTAGCTCGATGAACGGGAAGAAAATGGACAGGAAGTTTACCCAGGTTCGGGCGACCTTGCGGTGTAAAACCCTACTCTTGCTTTGTCGTGGATTGGCCTCGCGGGGGCTGAGGATGAACTAGTGCAAGGGGGAGAACAACCTCAGGAGGCCTGTTCTTGTGATGAGCTCTAGGAATTCGGTCTCTAGGGGTCCGATGTCTCAAGGACTCAATCCCTTTCTACTGTGGTGGCTAGGCTATATTTATAGTGGCCTCGGTCCTCTTCCCTCAAAACTTAGGCGGGAAGGGATCCCACAATGGCCAATTTTAAAAGGGGACAAGTAGTACATCTTATTCTGACGAAAGGTGGTCTTCGCCTGCAAAGCTTCTGACAGTGACGTCATGGTGGGCTCGATGATGACATCCATCCCGCCGTTCTAGCGGTCTTGGTCTTGTTGCACGCAAAGGGCAACCTTTGGTTGATTCCTTGGGACTCTGCACCTGCGCTTGCCTCCTTAGCACCAAAGAGGAAACCCACCGCTCTATGCCCGCTGGCGCGCACTGATACATCTCCAACGTATCTACTTTTCGTAACACTTTTCCTCTTGTTTTGGACTCTAATTTGCATGATTTGAATGGAACTAACCCCGGACTGAAACTGTTTTCAGCAGAACTACCATGGTGTTGTTTTTGTGCATAAATAAGAGTTCCCGGTATGGAATGAAACTTTGCAAGGATTTTTATATCAAATAAGAGAATTTCTGGAGCCAGGATGTACTTGAGGGGGGCACCTGGGTGGGCACAACCCACCAGGGCACGCCCTGGTGGGTGCTGCCCACCTGGTGGCCTCGCTGACCCTCAAACCAACGATATAAAATCCCATATTTCCAGAAAAAAAATCAAGGAGAAATAATTATCGCATTTCACGAGACGGAGCCACCGTTGTCTCCTGTTCTTCATCGAGAGGCCAGGTCTGGAGTCCGTTTGGGGCTCCGGAGAGGGGGATCTTCGATCTTCGTTATCACCAACACATCTCCATCGCTAATTCCATGATGCTCCCCATCCGGAGTGAGTAATTCCTTCATACTCTCGCTGGTCGGTGAGGAGTTGGATGAGATTCATCATGTAATCGAGTTAGTTTTGTTAGGGCTTGATCCCTAGTATCCACTATGTTCTGAGATTGATGTTGCTATGACTTTGCCATGCTTAATGCTTGTCACTTTGGGCCCGGGTGCCATGATTGCAGATCTGAACCGTTTATGTTATCACCATTATATCCATGTTCTAGATCTGATCTTGCAAGTTATAGTCACCTACTACGTGTTATGATTCGGCAACCCCGAAGTGACAATAGTCGGGACCACTCCCGGTGATGACCGTAGTTTGAGGAGTTCATGTATTCACCGTGTGTTAATGCTTTGTTCTAGTTCTCTATTAAAAGGAGGCCTTAGTATCCCTTAGTTTCGAATAGGACCCCGCTGCCACGGGAGGGTAGGACAAAAGATGTGATGTAAGTTCTTTCCATAAGCTTGTATGACTATGTACGGAATACATGCCTACATTATATTTGTGAACTGGAGCTAGTGACGTATCGCCCTAGGTTATAACTGTCTCATGATGAATATCATCCAACGAGTCACCGATCCAATGCCTACAAATTTATATTATATTGTTCTTGATAAGTTACTACTATTGCTACTGCTATCGTTACTGCTACAATATCACTGCTATCACTGTTACTGTTACCGTTACTACTGCTGCTATCATCAAAACTATCATACTACTATGCTACTAATCACTTTGCTGCAGATAATTAATCTCCAAGTATGGTTGAATTGACAACTCAGCTGCTAATACCTTCAAATACTCTTTGGCTCCCCTTGTGTCGAATCTATAAATTTGGGTTGAATACTCTACCCCCGAAAACTATTGCGTTCCCCTATACTTGTGGGTTATCAAGACTTTTTCTAGTGCCGTTGTCGGGGAGCATAGCTATATTTGTTGAGTCACTTGGGATTATTATCATATTATCACTATGAAGAATCTGAAGGATGCTAATACTAAGATTTTTCTCTCAAAGACGAGGGGAGGTCAGGAACTGCCATCCAGTTCTACTTTAGATTCACCTTCTGTTATAAGTAAACTTGCAACTCCACAACATGCTATTAATTTTGATATGTCGCAAGTTATTGATGATGCTACTTCTGCTATGAATGCTACTCATGATGATGCTAGTACCTTGCTTGATGATGCTGTGCCACTAGGTGAATTTCTTGATGAACAAATTGCTAGAGTAAGACAACATGATATTGTTGAATCTGATGATGAACTTGAAACTGAAAATCTTGAAACACCTACTAGAACTAGTCCTCCTAGATATGAATTTCCAAAGGTACCGGAAGGTTATACTATGAGTGAGGAGGCAACTAGAGATATTCTTTCTTGTAAGGATAGAGATGATCTAGAGAAATTATTATGCAAGTATAAAGAAAGATCTCTGAATGCTAAAATGAAATGAGATCCTGAGTTTGCTACTTCACCTATTGTTGTTGTTGATAAGGATTATGAATTCTCTGTCGACCCAGAGTTAATCACTTTGGTTGAATCTGATCCTTTCCATGGTTATGAAACTGAAACTGTTGTGGCACATCTTACTAAGTTGAATGATATAACTACCCTTTTTGCTCATGATGAGAAGATTCGCTATTACTATATTCTCAAGTTATTTCCGTTCTCATTAAAGGGTGATGCTAAAGCTTGGTACAATACTCTTGCTCCTTGTTATGTGTGTAGTCCACAGGATATGATCTATTACTTCTTTGAAAAATATTTCCCTACTCATAAGAAATAAGCTGCCTTGCAGGAAATATTTAACTTTGTGCAAATTGAAGAAGAGAGTCTTCCACAAGCTTGGGGGAGGCTTCTCCAATTGCTTAATGCTTTGCCTGATCATCCTCTTAAGAAAAATGAAATACTTGATATCCTCTATAATGGACTAACCGATGCTTCTAGGGATTTCCTAGATAGTTGTGTTGGTTGTGTTTTTAGGGAACGAACTATTGGGCAAGCTGAGGAATTATTGGATAACATATTGAAAAATTATGATGATTGGACTCCTCCTGAAACACCTATTAAACCCACTTCGAAGAAGAGGGATATCTTATGAAGGAAAAAGGTACGCAAGAGGCAAAGAAATCTATGACAGAAAAAGGTATTAAGGCCGAGGATGTTAAAAATTTACCACTTATTGAAGAAATACATGGGCTTGAAGCACCACCACCCAAGGTGGTAGAGGTAAAATCTTTAATGAAATTTAATGATAGTGATGATCCTCATAATAAACACCCTAGTCAATGCCTTTATGAGTTTGATAATCTATAATACCTAAATAGTTCATCCCCACTATCATATTTCTCTTGACATGCAGCCTATCCACGTAAGCATACTTGCCACATCAACATTTTCTTAGGGACTTACATATGGGACCAATCAGTACAGCTGCCCTGCCACACAAGCGTTCAGTTACTATTTGAGGGACCGATACAATATGGCCTCACGAGCACCTCTCTCCCTGATTCTTTTTTTGCAGGTCCCCTCTCTCCCTGATTCAACACTCACGTGAGTCACAGAACTTTCCCCTTCCACTTCCGCTTCCCCTTCCTCCTTAATAATTCCCGACCAATCATGTGCCTCCTCTGGTCCGCCTTCTTGGTTTCACAAACAAATCTTCCTCCGGTGCGACCTCCTAGGCTCTCCCATATACATGCGCCCAACAACCGAATGGCTGCTCTACTCCTTCCACCTGCCAGTTGGCTGATTCGAGACAAACAGACAAGAAGGATAGGGTGTGTGGCAGCTATAGGGAAGAAAGAAGGCAGGGATTATGGTGGATTGTGACGGCGGCGGTGTCAACGAGAGAGAGAGTGGAGCATGCTATGAGGGAGGGGGTGCTTGGAGACGAATTACCAACGTGCTATCCCTGCCCGAAGAAATTGCATGTGGTGCCTACTTCTCGCCATCACCCCTGATTTGAAGATTTCTTTTGTCTTCGTGGGTTCAAAGTTAAGCAGGTGAGCCTTGCATCATATTTTTGTTCAGTGATTCTGTGATTGGTGTACATGCTGATTCATTTGGCAATAATATCCCAACAGCGCTGGTCACCGCACCTCTACTCGTACTTGTGCATCCACTATGATCCGTCCCGAGGCGGCGGCAACGACGGCGGCGGTCGGTCCACTGTTGCGCACCACGACTCCTTGCCTTCCACTCTATCATCTTCAATACCATTGATTGATCCCATGATTGATGATTAGTTCTTAATGCAATACCCCTCATTGCTTCCGTTGGTAACTGACCCACATGTCCAGAAGCTTCAAATGACGATGGTGCCTCACGCCCTTGCTGTTGCAAATTAGGTAAGCAACAGGTAGGTGACCTCCTATTGTTCGATGAAGTGCCAATACTATTGACAACTTCAGAAGTGGTCTAATTTTTGTATGGATCGGTTCAACTCATCAATAAACCTTCTCAAATTATTTATATTAGATACACCTAGCCCCAGCTGCAGCTCAACAAGTTGAAGATCTATGGTGGAGGAAGTCATTAACACACGAGTTGCTCTACGAGTCAAGGCCAGTGGAGGATAGGCAGATGCACACGTTGATTGCATGCATGCAGGGGATTTTCTCTACTACCCTCCGTTGAGTCTATATTATGACTCCTGACTATGATTTAACTGTTGATTTTTTGGAAAAATACAAATGGTCTTTTCCAGTACTGTTCATCCTAATTGATGTTCAAAATGTTATGCAGAAAATTTTGCGGATTCGAGTTGCGCCCGAGGGCATTGATTCATTTAAATATATACATTGTTCCATGTCTTAAGTTAACAAGAAGTGACCCTCCAATAGCACCATCAGTAAGTACTCTATCTATATCTTTAAACCTATTTTTGTTAAAGAACTTGATAGATACATATGACATCATAAATTCTCTTGCTTCTTTCCTGAAAGGGGTACTAACCTCACTGTCTTCTTTGATGCTTCTGGTGTACATATTGTACACATTGAGAGCTAACTGGTAAACATTTTTTTGCAGGGAAGCAGGTCAGCAAATTAAATCGAGCTATTTCAAAGTGATGGATTACTTCTGCAGTCTAATTCAGAACTTTTTCTAATTTTCATTTTCCTATTGAAGATTACTTGCACACAACTATTTGAAGGCATATGCATATTTATGTTTCTGAGGTAAGTCATATATATGTTTATACTGCTGACTCAATTTCCATTCTTTTGCCGATTTCCACAGTAATTTTATACTTCCCTATGTGTAAGTGTTTCATGTAGATTTTAGGTAAGCGCATATAGTATGCATGCATAAATATATTATTCTAAAAGTTCATCTTTTGTATGGTAGATGGCATATCACTGAATCTGAATAGTGCTTTATAAGTTATGAATTTTTTTATGGGAACATAAATTATGAACCTTTTATGTTCTCTCAAGACAAGGCTCTAACTTTGGTGAACATTCCCATGCTACTTCTGCTCATTTTGTTCAGCCATGGGGTTACTCAAAATTTCCTGGTGTCACGGGGTTACTCGAAATTTCACAAAGATACCAGGGAATGAGCACCTATGATGCATCCGGGATTTGGAAAACCCAGCTTAGACATACAAAAATGCTACCAATTTGATCTAAATTCCCCTGATATTGTATTCACATAAAACCTTGGATTTTACCAGACGTGTTATTAAACTATTGAGGAAGGCAATGATATCATCCACTTGATGCAATTCCCTTTTCAGGATCACATAAGCCAAGATATTACTACCATGTATTGATTAATATGTCGGGCGAAATTACTTTGTAAAAATGCTAAAGTTTTTTTATGCTATGCCATCCATCATTAGTTTGAAAATACTTTGTTGTTCATCACATCTTCCAATATTAATTAATTGTAATGCAATATATATATCTTCTCTGGATAACAGAACTATCTTGATGCCTACATGTTGCTTTTGTCTTCATTATGTAGCTTCCTAACATACAACAACTTAAACTTTATAATTTCCCACTCAAGCCTGGGTGACTATGTAGATGGAAATGGTTATACATACTATGAGGTTAAAATTTTAGACAAGTACAGTATACTCCATCTCAAGTCTCAACTACAACTTCAACATGTGACTTAGGCTGCTATTTTATTTTTCGCAAGATTAGTACCACCTCAATGATGACATTTTTGTATAGGCAATGCACCAATCAGTGGATTAGTTTATTATTATTTTCTGCAAAGTTATGCCATCCGACACATACAATTAGTAGCTTTCAGATAAAGCCTTAAGATTCTATCAGGACTAATGACATTTGTATGCCATTTGTTTACCTACTATTGGTGTGGATTAAAGTAAATGTGCGTCGGAGTTCCGATGGAGATTGCACACAATCAAGACTTGGGGTTATAACTAGGTGGTGATGTTTTAAATGCAGCTTGACAATTCATCCACTTGAAAATCTTCAACCAGTTGGTTCCGTGGATAATTGACCATAATATTCTTTGTTCCAATTGTTCATCTGTTGTCCAAACTTTGAATGATATAAGTAAGAGGATTCATCTTACGTACGTATCATCAGTCATGTATCATTCCAAAGTATCTTCAAATAAGAAACATTTATTCATCATTTTGTTGATCCTTTTAGGAGATTTATTTCATGAATAAAACACCAACTTTAGGCATTATTTTCTGCAGCAACGCGTGTGGCATCATCTTGTTACATTAGAAAGCAAGATCACTTCAATGCAAATGTTATGAAACAATTGAAATACAATTCTGATATGATTGCTCGCTTAAGTGACTTGTTATTTAGAATCTCAAATGATGTTAGAGGTGTAGGAAAACATGCCTCTATGGTTCAAACTCAACTAGAACAAGTTTCTAAATCAGAAAGAGAGTTACTTGATGAAATGAACAATAATATAAGTGAGTTTGCTGTTAGAGGAGCAACTAGAGGAGGTAAAATGACTCAGAAACTATGTGAAAACTGCTTTATGTGATTTGGGAGCTGGTGTTAGTGTTATGCCTTTCTCTTTATACAAAAGACTTGATTTGAATAAACTCACACCTATTGAAATATCCTTGCAAATGGCTGATAAATCAACTACCATACCTATCGGTATTTGTGAGGATGTGCCCGTTGTTGTTGCTAATGTTACTATTTTGACTGACTTTGTTATACTTGAGATGCCCGGGGATGAAAACATGTTGATTATCCTTGGTAGACCCTTCTTGAATACTGCAGGGGCTGTTATTGATTGCAATAAAAGCAAGATCACTTCTTCATATCAATGGTAACGAGCAAACGGTGCACTTTCCGAAAAAACAATTCCAAGTGAATGGTATTAGTGTTATTGAAAAATCTCCGACAATCACTATTGGAAGTTTTCAACTACCTCTACCTACTCTCAAAAAGAAATATGAAATGCTTATTGTCGGGGACGTTCATATCCCCATTGAGGTAACTTAGTGATTTATGAAAGTTCTTCGGTTTCATGCTAATCGGAAGTGGTTGTTAATAAGACTTGATCAACCTTATTAATGGATCATTTTTGAGAGGTATGAAGTTGATGAATTTAGTAAGCACTACCTTCTGTCCCTACCTTTTTTCTGTTTTTATTAGTTAAATAAAATAAAATGCCATGCTTTGTCTGTTTTCTTAGTTTTTCGTGCAATAAAAAATGACCCAAAATAAGTTCTCAAAATGCTCTGAAAATTTCATAAATTTTTTTCTGAATATTTATGAATTTCTGGTGCAAATAATATCAAAGGGAGGTGCACCAGGTGGGCACAACCCACTTGGACGCACCAGGACCCCCAGGCGCGCCCTGGTGGGTGCTGCCCACCTGGTGGGCCCCCTCACTTATCCATTCACCCAGAAAAAAATCACCGCACTCTCTGTTGGTGGAAAATGACACCTATGGGATCACAAGAATCCCTACTATGATTGCGGGGCGCTGGGTCATGAGGAGAGTAGGATCAGCAGTCAGTAGAAGCACGCGGGTCGTTTACCCAGGTTCGGGCCGCGAGGATGCGTAATACCCTAGTCCTGCTTTGATGTGTATATATGTGTTCTTGGAGTTCTTGATCTAGCTACACTGAGCGTAACTTGTCCCAGGGTCCGAATCCCTCTCATGGATGCCTTGGGCCTCCTTTTATAGGCAAGGGGATTGCCACAGCGACACACAGGAGGTGGCATCGGGGTACTGTGGTTAAGCCTATTGCTTGTCATTACGGGACAAGACGCATTTAATGCGCCTCTGACGTGTCCCCTTCACTTTACCGCCGCTTCGCCCCGCCTTGACATGCGCCTGGGCCAGCGAGGCGGTCAGCGCCATGTAGGCTGGTAGTCTGCTGAGGTGGCGCGGTGGTAGGGCCTTCACGAAGATTTGCATGCCACCACGGAGGCATGCACTAAGTTAGCCGAGAAGCCTCATGCCGGCATGCAGGCGCCTGCCCAGCTGGTGTGCTGGCAGCTACATGGGAGCGGTGGTAGAAGCTTGGTGGGCACGGGCCTGGCTGTGGCCTTGCAGACGTCCTCGGCAAGGACCTTGCCGGGGCCCCGGCAAGGGTCTTGCCATGGCGTTGCGGTCGTCCCCGACAAGGACCTTGCCGGGGGTCTTGTGGGTTTCCCCGGCAAGGATCTTGCCGAGGTTCATCGTCTTCTAATCCTCTTCTGATTTGGAGTGTTTCTTGTGTTTACGAAGATCTGCATGCCATCATGGAGGCGCCTCCCGAGCCCAGGTCCCAACGTGGTTGGCGGTGTTGGAAAAACTGGGGCTCAAGGGTGGCGCGCTCCGCTGGCATCGGGTAAGCTGCCTTAGCAAGGCCCTTGCCGGGGCCGTGGGGGTTGCCCCGGCAAGGGTCTTGCCAGGGGAAACCACCTCACCTTCTTGCTCTTTATGCCTCCATCTTGGCGTTGCTTTGGCCGTCTTGCGGCTTTGATTTCCTGTCTCTGCCTTGCTTAAGTGTGCCCGTAGGCGCAGCTCCGACTGCCCGTGCACAAATAAGGTGTACAAAAGAGCGCCCCTATTTTAGTACACCAACAGGAGCCCCCGAGCCTAGGCCACACATAAGCGCGACACGTTGTTGGGCCAGGCCCAGAACGGTGCGCGGGCAGGCGGGGCTGTTTTTACCGTGGTAACTTTTTGTCCGCTGCGCTTCCCCACAATCTGTGTAGAACGCGCGACGTGGGGGTCGTGTGTGATGTGGGGACCATGCGTGGGGCAGTTGCTGCAGGCATGCGTCAAGTCGCAATAAATGGGAAAGAGGCGGCCCGCGTCTTCCCCATAAAAAGGAATAACCGCGGGCGCACGGCTCATTTACCCCTCGTTCTTTCCCCCAATCTCGACACTGCCGTCCTCATCTTCTTCTTCCTCAAGCCCCTACTCACCACTGCTGTGCTCCCCACTGCCTACAAATCCTCGCTCTCTTCCCAGCCGCCATGGCGCCTAAATCTGGCAAGGGCAAGGGTGTGGCCAAGGACACGAGGGAGAAGGAGACAACAGAGAGCGAGGCGGCGGTGCGGCGGGTGCAGGCCGCCTATTTCATCCCGTCGTCCGTCGACGCCCTCGAGCTCAGGGACTACTTCAAGCCTTTGTGGGGGCCAGCGACGTCGGCGCATCCTGCCCCACGCGCCCTCCCTGCGGATTGCAACAGGGGCGGCAAAAAACGGTACCCATTCTTCCTTGACTTCTTCTACTTCGGGCTCTGCCCCCCTTTTTCCGACTTCTTCAATGACATCATGCGCACCTTCAGCTTCCACTTGTTGAAACTCACGCCGAATGCCATGGCATGCCTGGCATGCTTCGCCCACCTCTGCGAGGGCTTCGCCGGGATTGTGCCCAGTACGGCGCTCTTCCGCCATTACTTCTCCCCCGGCGTCCAGCCCGGGGTCGCCCTTTCTAGAGCCGTCGCCTGGATCCCGAGGGGCCAGGAGAAAGGCGCGTACCCGGAGGGCGCCACGAAGGAGAGATGGGAGGAGTGGCAGGCCCGATGGTGCTGGATTGTGGAGGAGAGCCCGCCGGAGTTCTACCAGGGTGTTCGTCGGGAGCCGCTGCTCCGCGGCATGGACTGGAGCGACCTCGACCCCAACGGCAAGAAGTTCTCGATCGCCACCACCAGGATTCACTGCCTCACCGAGGCCAGGCTCACCCTTGAGATGATCGCGACGGATTTCATCCACCGTTGAATCGCTCCGCTGCACAACAAGGGGAGGCCGGCCTGAGATTTCAGGAACGCGGCCGACATCATGAGGCTCCACACCGGTCTGCAGAACAACCTCATGGTGCTAGGGCACTCCTGGTATTGCCGGAGGCTCTTCCAGCTTGACATGTACACCGACGGCAGGGTGGAGAGGACCGGCAAGGCCGCGAAGTCCGGCAAGGTTATCAAGGGATCCTTGTTCGGGCTCCCGCCGGGAGTGGTCCCGCATAGCAACAACTCCGGCAAGCCAAAATTCTCGCCATGATGCCGATCTTCAACGTGCACGGTCTCAACCCAACTTGGGTCGAGCCCCCGGCATGCGAGGTGGAGAAGTTCTTCGCCAATTTGTTCGAAGAACTCGATCACGATGAGCCGCTGCTCATCGAGGACACCACTCAGGAGGAGATGAACTACATTGCTGCCAGAGCGATGGAGGCGGAGCTTGCCAGGCTGGCCGGCGACGCTGATGGCATGGAGAATGAGGCCGCCGTGGCCGCAGAAGAGGAGGAGCTCGCCGCGTGGGTGAAGTCCGCCAAGGAAGCGGGTGGCGCCAGCACCAAGGCCCCCCCTGCCGGGGCCGTGGGTGAGGAGTCGTCCGAGGAGGAGGCCGAGGCCGGTGACCCCTCAGCTACGAAGAACAGATGTGCCCCACGTTGGGCCAGCTCCAGCGAGCTGGGCCAGCCTGGCAGGGCTGAGGCGCGGCAAGGGGCTTCAGGAGAGACCACACGCGTGACGAGGGCCGCAGCGGCGAAGAAAAAGTCCGTGGCAGCAAAGAAAAAGACCATGGTGGCGAAGAAGAAGACGACCGCCTCTTCTTCATCCAAACACTACCGGACTCCATTGCCCCCTCCTCCCCCCGCAGGTGCTGGCACGGAGATCGGCTTTGACTTTTCGTCCCTCAGCCCGAGGGGGAAGAGGAAGGCAGCAAAGGATGAAGAGGAGGACGAGTAAGCATTCTGCCCCTCGCCATTTCCATTCTCACCAACTGTGTCGCCCTCCTTGATTTGACTTGTTCTTGGAGGGAAACGGAGACGCTGGCCCAGCGGGCAGCAAAAAGAGCCAGAGCCTCAACGGGCAGCCAGCCCCCGACGGGTACTTCAAAGGCGCCACTGGTGGTGGAGAGCAGCCCGGACAGTAGCCCGCGGTGCAGCCCCCGGCTCAGCCCCCAGCGTGCATTCACCACCTACCTCATATTGACGTGCGCCAGGGCGTGATTTCTTGGTACTGACCTTGTCGTGGCTGCAGGAGGAGGGCAGGAGCAGGAGGAGCCTCCAAGGTCCACCCCACCATGCCACCCCTGTCGACCACACCAGCTCAAGGGGCGTCCCCGGCAAGGACACCAGACATCGAGCCCACGTGCATGGAGGAGGAGGAGGTGAACTTGGGCGCTGGCGGCCCCGTCCCGGCAACAGACGTTGGCGGGGAGGGGGCCACTTCTTCTCAGCCCGGCACGGGTGAGTCCTCTGCTTTCCCTTGCTCTTCTTCTTTCTTCTTCTTCTTTTGATTTTGCCCTTGCCTCACTCCCTCCTTTGGCATCCAGATTCCCCTCCGGCGGACTAGGAGGACCCCAACACCATCATCAAGGAGGTCGCCGTGGACGCCGTGGCTAAACCTGACAAAGTCGCCGCCAAGGAGGCCGCCGATACCGCGTCTGAGGACGCTACCGAGGAGGAGGCTGGCAAGGCCGCTGCCGAGGACGAGGTGGTTGATGACCAACCTTCCTCGTCCGCTGCCTCCGGCTCAGGCAAATAACTGAAGGTGAGCAACGACTTGTTCGTCCACCTCCCAAGGATGGTGGGCACCAGGGCGCCGGCCGGGGGGGAGGTGTTCGATGACGAAGTGCTCACCTCCGCCGGGCTCGAGGTCGTCGAGGAGCCGAGCGCCGGTGGCGGTGGCACCCAGGAGGAGCAGCTTCTCCTGGCCATGGGCGCCAGCTTCTGGAAGCTACAGGCGCTCCATCGCGCCCGCCTGGACAAGGCAAAGTCCAGGGAGGCGGTGGCGGGCCAGGCGGAGGCGGACGTGTCGGTGTACTAGAATAGTGGTACCCTAGTATCCCAAACTTGTGCACGGGCAGTTGCAGCGCCCCGCGGCAAGGCTTGCCGGGCGACCGCCAAGGTCCTCCGTGGTTCCCTTGGAGCCATTCAAGAACAAAGTATTTAAGCCAAGGAGACAAGGCCCCGGCAAGAGGAGCTTGCCGGGAAGGCCAACCAAGGCATCTCAAGGAACTTGCGGCGACGCCCCACCCGTCCTGGCAAGGCCCGGTGAGCGATGAGCTTCCGGGCGCGGCAAGACAACGACCGCGGCAAGGCGCTTGCCGCGGCAAGCGGCCACTTTGTACCCACGCTCCAGCACATCCACCAACGTGTCGCCTTGGGGCCTTTCTAGGCGCGCGTGGCGAGAGGCTGTGCAGCCAGCGGTGCACGGTGGCATGCGACGCTGACAAGATGCCATCGTGGCAAGCGGTGGCGCCCCTGACGGTCCTTTTCTGCACTGTTTGGGCGATGCGGACGGGCATTTAATGCCCTTGTCCCCTGCCGTCAGGGTTAGGTAGGATGTACTGTGCAAGTAACTGTACCAACCACCCCTCTTTTTCCATTTTTACCCCTGCCTACGTTGCCACCTGTCGGTGACCCCTTGAGCATATAAAAGGAGGACCGGGCGCAACGTAGAGATGGTTCGAACCCAGAAAATCACACACGCTCGGTCTCGTTAGCAGCTAGAGTGTACTATAGCACTCAGCGCTCTTGAGCAAGAACACAATACAATCAGACAAGCAACAGTAGGAGTGTTATCTCTCCAGAGAGCTCCGAAGCTGGGTAAACTGCTCGTGTGCTTCGCCTCGATCTGCTATTCGTGCGATCTCCGCCCCCCGCCGAACCGAAAAGGGGCTCGGTCCGCCGGCCCCATAGGTGTTCGTGGATCAGTTTCCCCGACATCTTTGGCGCGCCAGGTAGGGGGCGTCGAGGTTGTGTGAACCTGATCCGGCGTTCACACGAGCTAGATCTTCATTTTCTTCATCGACATGCCACCGAAGAAGAAAACTTCGGCGGCAGCTGCTCCGTCCACGTCACTTCCACCACCACCGGAGCAAACGGGTGGTGGAGTAGACGCCGGCGGAAGAACGGACGTCGACGAGGAAGCTCACGATGCTGCCAGGTCCAAGGACAAGGCTGCATAGACCTCGGCGTCCATACATGTACCGCGCCCATCTCAGGAGGCGCAGGACCGACAGCGTCATGGTATTCGCAGTACCATACGTTCGTTGGGACAAGATCGAGCTGGTGGATCTCGGGGTGCTCAAGACCAGCATGCACGCCAACGTGCTGGCACGAGCGAGACACGGTCGCCTGGACGGGATACTGCTCCTTCTAACATAGTTAGAAGTCCGAGCATATCCCGCTCCTCGCACCGTTCGCCATTGCCGCCCACCACTCCAGCAGAAGCTTTGGCGCGAGCTCAACTGCTCCTGGATTACCCTCCAGCGGAAGACAAGATCGACCAATGGAGGGCCACCATTCAGAGTCTCATCGGCTTTGCCAATGGCGACACTCCGCGGCAGCCGAGTGCATCGCTGCCGCGGCAGGACCGCCAGGCACGAGCCGGTGGCGACGAAACTGGTGGGGGTGCAACCACCATGCACTCTCCACCCCGAAGGCCAAGATCGCCGACTCGCCGAATCCACCTCGACAGCGACTCCACCGCATCATTGGATCCGCGAGCTCGTCGCGATCAGCGCCAAGTTCTTCATGAACGACAGCAAGAAGACGCTCGTACTCGCATCGAGCGCCGAAGAGAAGCGCGACGTCAATCCGACAAGCGCGCTGGGCCCTCTGTTGACATGCATGCGCCAGGGGAACCAGGTGACTTGCCGTACGCGGTAGGTTGCCCTGCGTTCACTTGTGAGCTGCGGCAAGTCCAGTGGCCCAGCACGAAGAATTTCAAACCAGACGTACCAGAGAAGTACGACGGCAAGTCGCATCCGTCGGAGTTCCTCAGCATCTACACCATCATGGTGCAAGCTGCCGGGGGATGGGACGACAAGATCCTTGCCAACTACTTCCCGCTGGTGCTCAAGCCCAATGTCAGATCCTGGCTCATGCACTTGCCGGACAACTCCATATCCTCCTGGGCAGACCTGTGCCATCAGTTTGTTGGCGCCTTTACGGGCGGCCACAAGCCTCATGGCCAAGAGAGTGACCTTCATCTGCTCGCCCAGAAGGAAGGAGAGCCCCTGCGCAAGTACATTCAGAGATTCAGCCGCGTACAGCACAACATCCTAGACGTCCACCCTGCCGCGGTAATCAGCGCGTTCCATTAGAACGTGCAAAACCGCATGATGCGGGAGGAGATGGCGATGTGCAAGATCAGAGACGTCAGTGAGCTATATGCCCTGGCCGACAAGTGTGCACGTGCTGAGGAAGGGAGGAAACTCCCCGGAGAGAATACAGGAGCAGGAGGATCTGATAGTGAGGAGACTGCCCCGGCAAGGGAGAACCGGCGGCGGAACAACAGGAAGAAGAAAGGCAAAGATGCGCTAGTTGTTGAGCAGTCTGGCAAGAAAGCCGAAGCTGGTAGCTCCGGCAAGGAGGTTGCCGCAGCTGTGGCGATCGCCGACAAGCAGGACAGCACCAACAAGCAGTACTGCAAGATCCACCGCACCAAGGTCCATGACCTCTAGAGCTGCAAGAAGGTCGAGCCCTTGTTGAGCAGCAAAAAGCTGAATACGAGCGACGCGACAAGGAGAAAGCCCAGGAAGGTGCTGGAGGAGCTGGCAAGAAACGTCTCGGCCGAGGAGGACGCCGCGGCAAGGCCAAGCAGCGGCAAGGAGACAGACCTCCCCGCGGCCGCGACAAGGATGAAGATGATGACGACGATGAAGATATGGATGATGACGAGACCGACGAGCAGGAGTTCCAGAAAGCCACAGAGGTCCTGTGCGTTGACGGTGGTGCTTCTCTACATACTTCACACCGCCAGCTCAAGCAGTGGGTGCGGGAAGTTAATGCGGCAGAACCACCCATCGAGTCACGCAAGCCTCTGAAATGGTCCAGCACGCCTATCATCTTTGATATTGAGGGCCACCCTGATCGCATAACTACGGTCGGGTGCTTGCCGATGTTGGTTTCACCAACTATCTGCAACCTTAAGGTCACTAAGATGCTAGTTGACGGCGGGGCCGGCTTGAACTTGATCTCCTCCGCGGTACTCCAGAAACTCCAAATCCCTGATAGCAAGCTCGAAGAGACCGGCACATTCCAAGGAATCAATTCGGGAAGGAGCAAGCCGAAGGGGAAGATCACGTTGCCGGTAACATTTGGCAGTGAGTTGAACTTCAGGACTGAGAGGGTCACTTTTGACGTTGCTGATTTTCCATTGCCTTACAATGGGATACTCGGTCGTCCAGCGCTCGCCAAATTCATGGCAGCCTCTCACTATGCATACAACGTACTGAAGATGCCAGGCCCGTTAAGTGTCATCTCTATCCCTGGCGACAAGAAGGATGCTCTTATTTGCGCCGACAAGATCTACTGGGAAGCAGCAGCAGCAACAGATCGCAAGTCACTTGCCGTTGAAGCTCCCGGGGGGAAGAAGAAGACCAAGTCCGGCAAGAGTTCTGATGCCCACTCCGGCAAGCGCACCTCTTCGGAGTGCTGCGCTACCGTCGAGGATGCACCATCGAGCTCCACCGGCAAGTGTAAGGAGACAATGGCGGCTCCACCAGAGACCAAGAAGGTGTCCGCCAAGGAGGACGACACTGGTGGTACCTTCACCATCAGTGCCACTCTCGACCCTAAATAGGAAAGCGCGCTTGTTGCTTTCCTGCGGGCGAACGTCGACGTGTTTGCGTGGCAACCGTCTGACATCCCCGGTGTTCCCAGGAAAGTAATCGAGCCCCATCTTGCCGTCTGCCCTCATGCGCGGCCCATCAAGCAGAAAGTCAGGAAATAGGCATTGGAGCGCCAAGAATTCATTGCAGAAGAGATCAAGAAATTGGAAGCAGCAGGCCTTGTCAGAGGAGTGCTCCATCCTACGTGGTTGGCCAATCCTGTAGTCGTGCATAAGGCAAACGGGAAATGGAGGCTTTGTATCGACTTTACCGATGTTAATAAAGCTTGTCCCAAAGACCCATTTCCCTTGCCGCGCATCGACCAGATTGTTGACTCCACAGCCGGATGTGACTTGCTTTCATTTCTTGATGCATACTCAGGATACCATCAGATCTTCATGGTAGAAGAGGATGAGGAGAAGACCGCATTCATCACCCCATGTGGCACATACTGTTTCGTACGGATGCCTTTCGGTTTAAAGAATGCTGGTTCAACATTTGCAAGGGTAGTCCATGATGCTTTTGAGCCGCAAATGCACAGAAATGTGGAAGCCTACATGGATGACATAGTGGTCAAGAGCAAGGACAAGGCGACTCTGATTCAAGATTTAGACGAAACCTTTGCAAATCTGCGCAAGTTCAACCTCAAGCTTAACCCTGAGAAGTGCGTGTTTGGAGTCCCCTTCGGCAAGCTTCTCGGGTTCTTCGTGTCTCAGCGGGGAATTGAAGCCAATCCCGACAAGATCAAGGCCATTGAGCAGATTGAAGCACCAAAGCGCGTCAAGGATGTACGAAGACTTGCCGGTTGCATGGCTGCTCTCAGCAGGTTTATCTCTAGATCTGCTGAGCGCGCCCTGCCATTTTTAAAAATATTGAAAAAGGCAGGTCCAATGAAATGGACTCCGGAAGCGGAGGCTGCGCTGCAGGACTTGAAGAGATACCTGTCCTCCACTCCAACACTTGTCGCACCTAAGCCACAAGAGAAGTTGCTGCTATATATAGCAGCAACCAATCAAGTGGTTAGTGCTGTGTTAGTAGCGCAGAGGGAGGCGGATGATGAGCCAGCAACCACGGCAGATGCATCCAGCACAAGCAGAGGACTTCACCGGCAAGCTCTGGTCCCGACAAGGATGGATCTGTGCAGGAGCATGAGAAGATGCAGAAGAGAATGGTGCAACACCCAGTTTACTTTGTCAGTTCCCTTATGCAGGGGGCTAGGTCAAGGTACTCTGGTGTGCAGAAATTGCTTTTCGGCCTCCTAATGGCCTCAAGAAAGCTGCACCATTACTTCCAAGCACATGAGATCACAATCGTCACTCGCTTTCCGCTGAAGAGGATACTGCAGAATCCAGAAGCAACAGGCAGGATTGTCGAGTGGGCACTGGAACTGTCAAGTTTTGGCCTCAAGTTTGAGAGCACTTCAACTATCCAAAGCAGAGCATTGGCAGAATTCATAGCAGAATGGACGCCAACACCAGATGAAGAGATTCCAGAAACGAGCATCCCCGTCAAGGAAGCAAGCAAAGAGTGGCTGATGTACTTTGATGGTGCCTTCTCGCTGCAAGGCGCCGGTGCAGGCGTGCTACTTGTTGCACCCACCGGAGAACACCTCAAGTACGTAGTCCAGATGCACTTCCCCAAGGAGCAAGCAATGAACAATACTGCAGAGTATGAAGGATTGCTTGCCGGTCTCAGGATCGCGGCAGACCTTAGGGTCAAGAAGCTCATTGTCAGGGGTGACTCGCAGCTTGTCGTCCGCCAAGTGAACAAGAATTATCAGAGTCCATTGATGGCAGCTTACGTTGATGAAGTGAGAAAGCTAGAAGAGCACTTTGACGGCCTGCAGATGGAACATGTTCCAAGAGCTCAGAATGACATTGCTGATGGCCTGTCGAAGTGCGCCACACTTAAGTTACCTGTGGAACCAGGGATCTTTGTGCTCAAGCTGACCCAACCGTCCGTAACACCATCAACTGGACAGAGCAAGAAGAGAAAGTTGATTTCTGGTGACTATTTTCCGGCAGAGCTCCCCGAAGCCGCCGCCAAGAAGGTCGTAAAGATCAACACCAAGGGTGCTGAGGAGCAGTCTGCTCCGGCGAGCCCTAGGGCTTGTTCCGTTGAAGCAGACGCTCCCGACAAGTTTTGCTCCGGCAAGCTTGTCGGGGGACATCAAGCTCCAGCAGAGCCACAGGTTCTTGCCGTAGAAGCGCATGTTCCCACAGCAGCAGAGGTGCCTTTAGTCCTTGTTGTCGAGCCGCAAGCTCCAGCATGGGCACAGCAGATTGTCCGTTTCCTTCAAACAGGAGAACTTCCCGATGAGCAAGAAGAAGCGGAAAGAGTAGCCCGGCAGTCAAGTATGTACCAGTTTGTCGACAGCACACTGTACAAAAGAAGACTCAACGGCGTGAAATTGAAGTGTATTTGCCGGGAAGAAGGACAAGAGCTGTTGGCAGAGATACATGGAGGCATATGTGGTCACCACATTGGCGCAAGAGCACTTGCCGGCAAAGCGTTCCGGCAAGGTTTCTTTTGGCCGACAGCCCTCCAGGATGCAACTGCACAAGTAACCAAGTGTGAAGCATGCCAGTTCCATTCCAAGCAAATACACCAGCCAGCTCAAGCTCTCCAGACGATCCCTTTATCCTGGCCATTTTCGGTCTGGGGGCTCGACATCCTCGGCCCCTTTCCCCGAGCTGTCGGGGGCTTTGAGTACTTGTACGTTGCAATCGACAAGTTCACAAAGTGGCCGGAAGTGGAACCAGTGAGGAAGGTGACAGCACAGTCAACAGTCAAGTTCTTTAGGTCGATTGTTTGCCGCTTCGGGATCCCTAACAGGATCATCACCGACAACGACACACAATTCACGAGCCGCACCTTCATGCAATACGTCCAAGATCTTGGCGCCAAGGTCTGCTTCGCTTCTGTTGCTCATCCGAGAAGCAACGGTCAAGCAGAGAGGGAAAACGCTGAAGTGCTGTGCGGGCTCAAGACCAGAACTTTCGACAGGCTGCGCAAGTGCAGAAAGAACTGGATTGAGGAGCTACCGGTGGTTCTTTGGTCGATCAGGACGACGCCAAATCGAGCCACTGGCCAGACACCTTTCGCTCTAGTCTATGGAGCAGAGGCAGTTCTCCCCACGGAACTCGCGTACGGGTCACCTCGAGTGCTCGCTTATGATGAGCTTGAGCAAGAGCAGCTGCGACAAGATGACGCGCTGTTCCTTGAGGAGGACCGTCTTCAGGCTGCTATACAAGCTGCTCGATACCAGCAAGCTTTGTGCCGCTACCATAGCCGCAAAGTTAATGCCAGAAGCTTCGAGGAAGGCGACCTTGTTCTTCGGCGCGTTCAGTCCGCCAAGAATTCCAACAAGTTGACGCCAAAGTGGGAAGGCCCTTACCGAGTAAAACGAGTCACTAGGCCTGGCGCTGTCCGCCTTGAGACCGAAGATGGCATTCCGGTGAGCAACTCCTGGAACATCGAGCATCTTCGTAAGTTTTACCCGTAGGGCGCGGTTGCCGGAACCCGTTCCGGCAACCACCTTTTGTACAAGTCTTGCCGATGTTGCATGTAATCCTTTGTACAAAGCCGGGCGCAGATCCCGTGCATAAGTAAAGCTCATGCGCTCCGCACATCTTGTCAATATCATGCTATCTACTTTACTTTTGCATGCGTTGTCTGACATTTTGTGCAGCACCTACCCCTGGTAAGCAATAACGAGCCGTAAGGCTCCATATTTTTATTTTCTCTTCTTTATTTTTCTCAAAAAGGAAAGGAAGGTTCCCTCGCACACAAGTTTGCCGGGGGGAAAGGAGAAGATAATGGTGTGGACCAGGCGTCGTTCAAGCAAGTTTTGCCTTACCGGAAAGCAAATTACAGAAAAGCTAAGTTGCCAAAGTTTGAGCAATCAGTTTTAAATTTTTAAGTTATCTTCCTCGAACGACCGTACTTTGTATGGTAAACCTGTGCGCGGAGGAACCAACTCGTAGCTAGTTGCGCCCTTACTTTGTTTTGAGTCCGCTCAACAACTTAAGTGAGCTACGACTAGTTGCGACAAGGTTTCTTGTCGGAAGCGGCACCGCCAGCAGGTTGCTGACGTCCCGCACTCAGCGCTCGCGGCTCAGGTGCCTGCGCCGACAAGTTCCCTAAAAGCGTAGGGCAAAAACATACGAAGGAAGGAATCAAGTAAAGGGAATAACATAATAAATCTCTACCCAAGATAGAGTTATATTACAAGATAGCTTGTCGCAGCTCTAACAGATTGTTCTCATGACATGACCAGCAGCGACAAAGAAAAAGAAAAGACGGGCGGCCTAATCTACGCGATCGCCCTCAACCCTCTTGATCTCGCTCACCTTGTCCACAATGGGTGCGACAAGGGCCTTGAGCGCTTCTAGATCAGCATCTGGAGGCAGGGACTTGAGGACGTTGGTGAGGTTGAGGCCTGGGTTGCGGAAGGCCACCTTCACCAGCACCTTCTAAAGAACCCCCGCGCAGATCCTGCGCGACTCGTCGGCCAGCTGCTTTGGGATCTTCTCCCGGAGTCGCTGGAGGGCCGTCGCCACGCCTTTGAAGAACAAGCTGAGCTTGGCGCTGGGCTGGAGGTGCTCGTCGGAGGAGTACCCGAGATCCTCCATCCCCAGCTGCGCCAGCTCCCCGTCGATGGCGGCGGCAATATTCACCAGACCCTCGGTCCAGTGCTCCACTGTCTCCCTAAAAGCATTTTGGGAGGCAGCAACACTCGCCAGCAGTGCTTCGTCGGCCTTGATCTTCTCCGACAAGGCCACCTCCCGCTCCTTGGCGCCGTCCAGCGTCTGAGTCAAAGTGGCCAGCTTCAACTCGAGATCTGCATTGGAATCCTTGGCGGCGCTGAGCTCATTGCTCCTCTCAGCGAGAAGACCCTGCAGCTCACCATGAGTGGTAGCGTCCTTATCGCGCTCACGCTTGAGCACGGCAAGCTCCTCGCTGCTCACCCTGAGATCAGCCTCCAGCTGCGCTGCCTTTGTCTCCAGCTCCTTCTTGGCGGCCTCGGCAGCTGCGGCAGCATCCTTTGCTTCCTTGAGAGCCCCGCCAATTGCTCGCTCACGCGCAGCAAGCTCCTCCTCGTGGCTGTCAAGGTTGACCTTGCGCTGCGCCAACTCTCCTTCCTGCGCAAATAGATCTTCGACGACAAGTCGTTGCTTCTCTTCAACTTCAGCCTTCTCGAGGAGGAAGGCTTTCCGCTCCTCGAGAAGTTGCTCCCGCTCCTCCGCCAGGGATCGGAGAGTTTCCTGCCTGATACCCCGGAGCTCCTCAGCGCGCTTCTCAATATCCACTCCCGCCCTCGCGACAAATGCTTCTCGGGACGCCAGCTTGGCTTGTCGGGCGCGGTAGAGCGACAACAGCTTCTGCAGCAGCCACTCCTCCTCAGGCTCGTCGCTGCTGCTGCTTGGCGCGTCGACCAGCGTCAGCCCAGCGGAGGCAAGCATCTCTTCGTCAAAAGTTTCTCCTTCGACCGACGCCCTGGAGCTCGACGCCTACGGGAGCTTGATGAAGATGCCATCGCCGGCCTTCAAATAGGCGCCGGGCTGGGGCTCTTTGTAGCCTGGCGCAGCGGCAGCGGCAGAGGGATCGACGGTCGGTGCAGCGCCTGGCGCTCCTGCAGCCTCGGGACCGTCAGTGCGATCGCCGGATTCCTCACCAGCTTCTGCGGTGGCAGCCTTGGCGGCCTCTTCGCCGGTGGGATCATCAGCACCGGCCTCTTCCTTAGTGGCGGCGGCGTCGTCGTTGTTGCCGCGCGCGTTCTCCTCGCCGGCGGCCTCGGTTTCCATCGGCTCCGTGGCAGGTGGATCTGACAACCGAAGAGGGGAGAAAAGTCAAGCAAACACTCAAAAAGAAAATCAGAAGAAGAAGAACCCAAGGGAAGTTTTCAGGCAAAAGGGTTACCTGTGCTAGGATCTGCAGTCGTGGTCCCAACCACCGGAGGATCACTGGCGCTGTTCCTTGCCGGAGAACTGCCCCTTGCCGGAGAATTCTCCCTTGCCGGAGAACGCTCCCTTGCCGGGGAATCCTCCCTTGGCGGTGTAGTCGAAGCAGATGGCACTTCGGGAGCGGCCTCCGGGCCCTCCTGGTGAGGCTGCTCTGCTCCTACACAAACCAGCAATCAGATATTAGCAAGGAAGAGCACCCATGAGCACCTGACAGCAAGAAGTAAACCATATACTTACGCTGGGGGCTGCGCTGGGGGCTGCTTTGAGGAATGGTTGCCGGGTCCGACAAGGTGGTCTTGGACATGTCCTCTGCCATTGTGGTGGGATCACCGGGGCCTTGGCTCTCTTCGCCGCTCTCTGGGCCAGAGTTCTGAAAAGGAACAGGTTCAGAAGCAAATCAGACACAAGACAAGACAGCAAGAATTGAAGAACTACAAGTACAGCAAGGAATCTTACTCTTCTTCTTCCTCGTCGGAGTTGAGCGCGGAGAGATCGAAGTCCGGCTCGCCTCCGGTGCGACGAGGCGGAGGAGTAGGCTCCCTTGTCCGCTTGGCAGGAGCAGTAGCGGTGGACCGGGAAGACCCAGCTCCGGTTGCCGCAGCGGCGTGAGGCGCTCCCGCGGCAACAGTGCTTGCCGCGGTAGAGCGTGTCGCGCGGCTCGGCGGCTGTTGACCCGTCTGCCGCCCCGCTGCATCCCCGGCCTTGCGGAGACGCCTTCTTGGCGGAGCTGGGGGCTCCGTTTGCGGCAAGCTGCCTGAAGGTTCGGGCCCGACAAGATCTCCCTCGCTAGGCTCGCTCGACTCATCCTCGGGCCCGGCAGGCCCTTCCTCGCCGGCAAACTCCTCGCGCTCGGCAAGGCTTGCCGCCTCCGCTGCCTCTGCCTCCTCCACAGTGAATCCAAACTCACCCGTGGCAGCGGCTGCCGCCGCCTCTTCCAGCCTGGTGGTGATGCGCTGCATCTCCGCATCGGTGGTGTCGCGGGTGAGGCTCTTCTGCTCATCGGCGCGGACCGGCGCTTCTACTAAGCCATCGAAGAACTCCTGCACGATGGTGTCTGCCGGCTCTTGCCAAGTTGGAACGATTCCGTGAGAGTCGCACAGCGGCATCATTGCATGGATCCCGTCAAGCGAAGAATTGTTGCACAGCGGAACGACATCCCGCGGCAACATGAATGGATGCTGAGGATCGCGCTTGAACAGCTCCTGGAGCATCGCGTCCAGCTCCAGGACAGTGAAGTTAAAGTTGAGGCCCGGGCGCAGCCTCATGATATCCGCCAAGTTCTGGAACTCCCAGGCGGGTCTCCCCCTCTCCTGCAGGGGGGCGATGCGGCGGCGAAGGAAATCTGCGCCAACGGCGCCTACGGTGAGCCCGGCAAGCCTGAGGCGTAGGATCCGGGTGACGGCGATCTTCAGCCTGTCGTCTTCCGGGGCCACGTTGCTCCAATCGTTACCGCGTACTATTGGGGCTTGCCGCAAGGCAGTGAATGGCTGTGGGTTCTCCTCGACAATCCAGCACCACTCTGCTCTCCATTCCTCCCACTTGCTGCGGAGCTCTCCCTCCAGATAGGCTTCCTTCTTGCCGACTCTCGAGATCCAAGCGATCCCGCCGGCAAGGGGCTCTCCTCTCTCAACCCGAGGCATAAAGAAGTGGCGAAAAAGGGCTACGTTTGGATGGACTCTGACAAAGTTTTCGCACAGATGTGCGAAAACTGCCATGGTCAGAACGGCATTGGGGGTGAAGTCAAGGAGGCGGAACCCGTAGGTGTTCATGATGTCGCAGAAGAATTCAGAGAAAGGCGGGCAGAGCCCGCAGTAGAAGAACAACGCGAAGAAGGGATACCCGTTCGGAGCCAGTCTCGAAGCGGTGGCCGGGAGTACCTTCGTGCGCGGATGCGCTCGCGTCTCCGTCGACCAGAAGAGATGGTAGTACTCCCTCAGCTCCTTTGCGTCAAGCTGAGGGGGGAAGATGGCCCGCTCCTTTCGCAGCACCGCGAGCCGCTGCGCCTCTGCCGACTTCACGCCCTTCCCCTTGTCGGCTTTCAGAGCCATGGCGGAGGTGGTGGGGGAGATCGACGGTGTTGGTGGTGCTGGTGGCAATGGGGGGGCGGAGCGCTGCTCTCTTTTAGCTTCGGGAAGAAGGGGGGAGCGGTGGAGATTTGTGAAGACTGGAGTAGCAACCGGCGAGATGGGCAAACTGCCCCTGTTTCCCCTGCTTATAAAGAGGGAGGGGGCGGACGTTTCGCCCTTCTGAATAAAGAAACCACCCACGATCTCTCCCACGATGCCGCATTCAACGCGTGCCGTTCGGGGAGGGCGCGGTGGATATGGAGTAAGATACAGCGTGACCCAGGCCGCGCGTGCCCGTGCCCTGCTTTGGGCCTGGCCCAACAGCGCTCGGCACCGTGTGTGGCCCAGGCCCGGGGGCTCCTGTCGGTGTACTAGAATAGGGGTACCCTAGTATCCCGAACTTGTGCACGGGCAGTTGCAGCGCCCCGCGGCAAGGCTTGCCGGGCGACCGCCAAGGTCCTCCGTGGTTCCCTTGGAGCCATTCAAGAACAAAGTATTTAAGCCAAGGAGACAAGGCCCCAGCAAGAGGAGCTTGCCGGGAAGGCCAACCAAGGCATCTCAAGGAACTTGCCGCGACGCCCCACGCGTCCCGGCAAGGCCCAGTGAGCGACGAGCTTCTGGGCGCGGCAAGACAACGACTGCGGCAAGGCGCTTGCCGCGGCAAGCGGCCACTCTGTACCCACGCTCCAGCACATCCACCAACGTGTCGCCTTGGGGCCTTTCCAGGCACGCGTGGCGAGAGGCTGTGCAGCCAGCGGTGCGCGGTGGCATGCGATGCTGACAAGATTGCCATCGTGGCAAGCGGTGGCGCCCCTGACGGTCCTTTTCTGCACTGTTTGGGCGGCACGGACGGGCATTTAATGCCCTTGTCCCCTGCCGTCAGGGTTAGGTAGGATATACTATGCAAGTAACTGTACCAACCACCCCTCTTTTTCCATTTTTACCCCTGCCTACGTTGCCACCTGTCGGTGACCCCTTGAGCATATAAAAGGAGGCCCGGGCGCAACGTAGAGGGGGTTCGAACCCAGAAAATCACACACGCTCGGTCTTGTTAGCAGCTAGAGTGTACTGTAGCACTCAGCGCTCTTGAGCAAGAACACAATACAATCAGACAAGCAGCAGTGGGGGTGTTATCTCTTCGAAGAGCTCCGAAGCTGGGTAAACTGCTCGTGTGCTTCGCCTCGATCTGCTCTTCGTGCGATCTCCGCCCCCCGCCGAACCGAAAAGGGGCTCGGTCCGCTGGCCCCATAGGTGTTCGTGGATCAGTTTCCCCGACAGGACGTCGGGAAGCGCATCGCTGAGGTGCAATCCTGGTTTTACCAGGCCCTCGAGGAGCTGAGGTCCGCCCAAGGCCAGCTGGCGTAGCGCGAGCTGGAGCTCCTCCTGAAGCAGGCCGACATTGAGAAGACTTAGGAGGAGGCGAGGGAGGAGGCCTCCAAAGCTGAGGCCATCCGGTCCCAGCGCGAGGCCGAGCTAAACTCCCAGGAGGAGGACCTCGCCGCCCATGACGCGAAGCTTGCCGCCACACGCCGCGGCAAGGATGAGGAGGTCGAGAAGCTTGCCACGGCGCGGACCCGAGAGCTGGAGCACAAGCACAAGGAAGCGCTCGATGCCCAGGCTCTGGCCCACGGCAACAAGGTGAAGGAGCTGGAGGTGGAGCGGGACGGCCTGAAGATCAGGGCCGATCAGCTGGTGAAGGAGAGAGACTCGGTCCGCTGCGCCTTGACAATGGCGTGGGATGAAAACCTGGCCAAGGACGAGCAGCTCTCCCGCGCCAACGACTCCATTGAGGACCTGAAGCTGAAGCTGGAGGGTCTTGAGAAGACACTCATGGAGGCCAAGGCCCGGGAGGGAGCCCTGACCAAGAGCCTGGCAGAGGAGAAGCAGCTGCGGAAGAACGATGCCACCAATCACGCAGATTTCATGAAGGGCGAGAACATTTGGATCAGCCGCCTCGCCGACGTCGCCAACAGGATCACCAAGCAGTTGGCCGACATGAAGATGCCGGAAGTGAGGTACGCCCCAGAACCGGGCACGAGCCCCAATGCCAAAGTGACCTTGTTCTTTGAGGGCGTTCTTGGAGCCCTGGAATGATTCGACTCCAACCGGGTGAGCTCCCTGGCCAACGAGGCCCGATTACTTTGCCAGGGCACTATGACCAAGGTCCTCACCAAGATGGCATACTGGAACCCCGACCTCGACTTCGATGCCGTGCTGGATAGCTTGCCGGGCGATGCATACCTCTCGGTGCTCAAGGAGCACATCGAGCCCATCATCAGCCACGTCGGCGGAATTCAGAGGATAGAGGGCCAGCGCCGGGATTAAGCACCCCGTTTCTTGTTGCCACTGCGGGTTCAGTACCAAGACAATTCATATCTTTAGTTAGAACCACAGCAACAATTGATGTAATATAACTCTGTAGTGTTTTAAATTTGATGCATGGTATTCCCCTGCTTAAACCTTCCTTGCATGTCCACCCTAGGCCAATTGGGTAGGCTTGCCGGCGCGTGAACCCAAACCGTAATGCCTTGAAAGACAGATCCTTTGGCAGCCAGCAGGGTGTGCTTGCTGCCGTGTGAACCACCTTGCCATTCTCAGCGCGGCCGCTCGAACTGTCGAGCGGACTTGAGACAGAGCGAGGGCGTTGCCAATAGAGGAAGGCCACCCTGCCATTCTCGACGTAGCCGCTCGATCTGTTGAGCAGACTCGAAACAAACCAAGGGCGTTGCCAATAATGGAAGGGCCCCACTGCGTGCAGGTTTCTCACATGAAAGAAAGATCTCCGAGGAGGATAACCTTACATAGAAAAGAATTACTCAGAGTTTTGCATGACTTAGATTTTTTTGCCGTCGCGCAAATGCTTGCTGCATCCGCTGACAAGATTGCCCGCCTGTTCGCCTTCTTCTTTGGAAACCATGGTGATGAGGAGCTGCTCGACCAGCCGCTAAACCAGATTCTCACTACTGCGCCCCCTACCTAGCGCGCCAAAGATGTCGGTTGATATGTCCATTTTGCATCATGCTTTTATATCAATATTTATTGCATTATGGGCTGTTATTACACTTTATATCTCAATACTTATGGCTATTCTCTCTTATTTTACAAGGTTTACCATGAAGAGGGGGAATGCCGGCAGCTGGAATTCTGGCTGGAAAAGGAGCAAATGTTGGAAACCTATTCTGCACAGCTCCAAAAGTCATGAAACTCCACGAAACAACTTTTTGGATTTAATAAGAATTTTTGAGCGAAAGAAATACACCAGGGGGCCCACACCCTGTCCAGGAGACAGGAGGGCGCCCCCCCTATAGGGCGTGCCCCTATCTCCTGGGCCCCTTGGTGGGCCTCCGGTGTCCATCTTCTGCTATATCATCACTTTTACCCTGGAAAAATCATGGGCAAGCTTACGGGACGAAACTCCGCCGCCACGAGGCGGAACCTTGGCGGAATCAATCTAGGGCTCCGGCGGAGCTGTTCTGCCGAGGACACTCCCCTCCGAGAAGGGGAAGTCATCACCAACAATCCTCTCATCGGGAGGGGGTCAATCTCCATCAACATCTTCACCAGCACCATCTCCTCTCAAAACCCTAGTTCCTCTCTTGTATCCAATCTTGTATCAAAACCACAAATTGGTACGTGTGGGTTGCTAGTAGTGTTGATTACTCCTTGTAGTTGATGCTAATTGGTTTACTTGGTGGAAGATCATATGTTCAGATCCTTTATGCATATTATTACCCCTCTAATTATGAACATGAATATGCTTTGTGAGTCGTTATGTTTGTTCCTGAGGACATGGGTGAAGTCTTGCTATTAGTAGTCATGTGAATTTGGTATTCGTTCGATATTTTGATGAGATGTATGTTGTCTTTTCCTCTAGTGGTGTTATGTGAACGTCGACTACATGACACTTCACCATTATTTGGGCCTAGAGGAAGGCATGGTGAAGTAATAAGTAGATGATGGGTTGCTAGAGTGACAGAAGCTTAAACCCTAGTTTATGCGTTGCTTCATTAGGGGCTGATATGGATCCATATGTTTAATGTTGTGGTTAGGTTTACCTTAATACTTCTTTTGTAGTTGCGGACGCTTGCAATAGGGGTTAATCATAAGTGGGATGCTTGTCCAAGTAAGGGCAGTACCCAAGTACCGGTCCACCCACATATCAAATTATCAAAGTACCGAACGCGAATCATATGAACGTGATGAAAACTAGCTTGACGATAATTCCCATGTGTCCTCGGGAGCTCCTTTCTCATTATTAGAAATTGTCCAGGCTTATCCTTTGCTACATAAAGTATTGGTCCACCTTGCTGCACTTTATTTACTTGTTACTCGTTACCATTTATCTTATCATAAAACTATCTATCACCTACAATTTCGGTGCTTGCAGAGAAAACCTTACTGAAAACCGCTTATCATTTCCTTCTGCTCCTCGTTGGGTTCAACACTCTTACTTATCAAAAGGACTATGATTGATCCCCTACACTTGTGGGTCATCAAGACTCTTTTCTGGTGCCGTTGCCGGGGAGTGTAGCGCTTTTGGTGAGTGGAGCTTGGTAAGGAAACATTTATATAGTGTGCTGAAATTTTCTGTTACTTGTCACTATGGAAACTAATCCTTTGAGGGGCTTGTTTGGGGTATCTTCACCCCAACCGGAAGAGCAAAGAGTTGCTCCTCAACCTACTGAACTTTATGAAAATATTCACTTTGAGATTCCTTCGGGTATGATAGAGAAACTGCTAGCTAATCCATTTGCAGGAGATGGAACATTGCATCCTGATTTACACCTTATCTTTGTGGATGAAGTTTTTGGATTATTTAAGCTTGTAGTTATTCTCGATGATGTTGTCAAAAGGAAGGTCTTCCCTTTATCTTTGAAGGTAGATGCATTGACATGGTATAGGCTATGTGATGATACGAGATCTTGGAATTATAAGCGATTGAAGTTGGAATTTCACCAGAAGTTCTATCCTATGCATCTTGTTCATCGTGATCGTAATTACATATATAATTTTTTGGCCTCGCGAAGGAGAAAGCATCGCTCAAGCTTGGGGGAGGCTTAAGTCAATGTTATATTCATGCCCCAATCCTGAGCTCTCTCGGGAAATGATTATTCAGAACTTTTATGCTCGGCTTTCTCATGATAACCGCAACCTGCTCGATACTTCCTGTGCTGGTTCTTATATGCTAAAGACTATTGATTTCAAATGGGACTTATTGGAAAGAATTAAACGCAACTCTGAAGATTGGGGTTCCGATGATGGTAAGGAGTCAGGTATGACACCTATGTTCGATTGTGTTAAATCTTTTATGGATACTGATGATTTTCGTGGATTTAGCGCTAAGTATGGACTTGACTCTGAGGTAGTAGCTTCTTTCTGTGAATCTTTTGCTACTCATGTTGATCTCCCTAAATAGAAGTGGTTTAAATATAATCCTCTGGTTGAAGTGAAAGTACTTGCACCTATTACAGTCAAAGAAAAGACTATTACCTATAGTGATCCTATTGTTCCTACTACTTATGTTGAAAAACCTCCTTTCCCTGTTAGGTAAAGGATCATGCTAAAGCTTCGACTGTTGTTCATAAGAGTAATACTAGGACTTATACACCTCCTAAGTAAATTAATGTTTAACCTAGTATTACTATGGTTAAAGATCTCTTGGATGAGGATTTAGATGGGCATGTTATTTCTTTCTGTGGTGAGACTGCTAATATTGCTAGACCAGATACCAAGACACGTAGACCTGTCGTAGGCATGCCTGTTATTTCTGTTAAAATAGGAGATCATTGTTATCATGGCTTATGTGATATGGGTGCTAGTGCTAGTGCAATACCTTATACCGTGTATCAAGAAATTATGCATGACATTGCACCCATTGAATTAGAAGACATTGATATTATTATTAAGCTTGCTAATAGGGATACCATTAAACCCTTTGGGATTGTTAGAGATGTTGAAGTTTTGTGTGGGAAGGTTAAATACCCTGCTGATTTTCTTGTTCTTGGTTCCCCACAAGATGATTTTTGTCCCATTATTTTTGGTAGACCCTTCTTGAATACAGCTAGTGCTAAGATTAATTGTGAAAAGAATATTGTCACTGTTGGCATTGATGGTATGTCTCATGAGTTTAATTTCGCTAAGTTTAGTAGACAACCTCATGATAGGGAACCACCTAGTAAGGATGAGATTATTGGTCTTGCTTCCATTGATGTTCCTCCAACTGATCCGTTAGAACAATATTTGCTAGACCATGAAAACAATATGTTTATGAAGGAAAGGGAGGAAATAGACGAAGTGTTCCTTAAACAGGAACCTATGCCGAAACATAACCTTCCCGTTGACATTCTTGGGGATCCCCCTCCACCCAAGGGAGATCCCGTGTTTGAACTCAAACCATTACCTGATAATCTTAAGTATGCTTATCTTGATGAAAAGGAAATATATCCTGTTATTATTAGTGCTAACCTTTTAGAGCAAGAAGAAGAAAGATTATTGAAAAATCTGAAGAAGCACCAAGCAGCTATTGGATATACTCTGGATGATCTTAAGGGCGTTAGTCCCACGTTATGCCAACACAAAATTACATTGGAGGACGATGCCAAACCAGTTAGAGATCCTCAACGACGACTAAATCCCAAGATGAAGGAAGTGGTAAGAAAGGAGATACTAAAGCTCCTTGAGGCAGGTATTATTTATCCCGTTGCTGATAGTGAATGGGTAAGCCCTGTTCATTGTGTTCCTAAAAAGGGATGTATTACTGTTGTTCCTAATGATAAAGATGAATTGATCCCGCAAAGAATTATTACAGGTTATAGGATGGTAATTGATTTCCGTAAGTTAAATAAAGCTACTAAGAAAGATCATTACCCTTTACCTTTTATTGATCAAATGCTAGAAAGACTATCCAAACACACACATTTCTACTTTCTAGATGGTTATTCTGGCTTCTCTCAAATACCTGTGTCAGCGAAGGATCAATCTAAAACTACTTTTACTTGCCCTTTTGGTATGTTTGCTTATAGACGTATGCCTTTTGGTTTATGTAATGCACCTGCTACCTTTCAAAGATGCATGATGGCTATATTCTCTGGTTTTTGTGAAAAGATTTGTGAGGTATTCATGGATGACTTCTCTGTCCATGGATCCTCTTTCGATGATTGTTTGAGCAACCTTGATCGAGTTTTGCAGAGATGCGAAGACACTAGTCTCGTCTTGAATTGGGAAAAGTGTCACTTTATGGTTAATGAAGGCATTGTATTGGGGCACAAGATTTCCGAAAGAGGTATTGAAGTTGATAAAGCCAAAGTTGATGCTATTGAAAAGATGCCATGTCCCAAGGACATAAAAGGTATAAGAAGTTTCCTTGGTCACGCCAGTTTTTATAGGAGGTTCATTAAGGACTTTTCTAAAATCTCTAGGCCTCTGACTAATTTATTACAAAAAGATATTCCTTTTGTCTTTGATGATGATTGTATAGAAGCATTTGAAGTACTTAAGAAAGCTTTGATCACTGCACCTATTGTTCAGCCGCCTGATTGGAATTTACCTTTTGAAATTATGTGCGATGCTAGTGATTATGCTGTAGGTGTTGTTCTAGGGCAAAGAGTTGATAAGAAATTGAATGTTATCTAGTATGCTAGTAAGACTCTTGATACTGCCCGGAGAAATTATGCTACTACTGAAAAAGAGTTCTTAGCAGTTGTGTTTGCATGTGATAAGTTTAGCCCTTATATTGTTGATTCCAAAGTTACTATTCACATTGATCATGCTGCTATTAAATATCTTATGGAAAAGAAAGATGCTAAGCCTAGACTCACTAGATGGGTTCTCTTGGTCCAAGAATTTGACTTGCATATTATTGATAGAAAGGGAGCTGAGAACCCCGTTGCAGATAACTTGTCTAGGTTAGAGAATGTTCTTGATGACCCACTGCCTATTGATGATAGCTTTCCTGATGAACAATTAGCGGTCGTTAATGCTTCTCGTACTGCTCTTTGGTATGCTGATTATGCTAATTACATTGTTGCTAAATTTATACCGCCTAGTTTCACATACCAGCAAAAGAAAAAGTTCTTTTATGATTTAAGACATTACTTCTGGGATGATCCACACCTTTATAAATAAGGAGTATATGGTGTTATTAGACGTTGTGTGCCTGAGCATGAACAGGAACAGATTCTACATAAGTGTCACTCTGAATCTTATGGAGGACACCACACTAGAGATAGAACTGCACACAAGGTACTACAATCTGGTTTTTATTGGCCTACTCTCTTCAAAGATGCTCGTAAGTTTGTCTTATCTTGTGATGAATGTCAAAGAATACGTAACATTAGTAGACGTTAAGAAATGCCTATGAATTATTCTCTTGTTATTGAAGCGTTTGATGTTTGGGGCTTTGATTATATGGGACCTTTTCCTGCCTCTAATGGTTATACACATATTTTAGTTGTTGTTGATTACGTTACTAAGTGGGTAGAAGCTATTCCAACTAGTAGTGCTCATCATAACACTTCTATTAAAATGCTTAAAGAAGTTATTTTTCCGAGGTTTGGAGTCCCTAGATATCTTATGACTGATGGTGGTTCACATTTCATTCATGGTGCTTTCCGTAAGATGCTTGCTAAGTATGATGTCAATCATAGAATCGCATCTCCTTATCATCCGCAGTCTAGTGGTCAAGTAGAGTTGAGCAATAGAGAGCTCAAATTAATTTTGCAAAAGACTGTGAATAGATCTAGAAAGAATTGGTCCAAAAAACTTGATGATGCATTATGGGCTTATAGAACTGCATACAAAAATCCTATGGGTATGTCTCCATATAAGATGGTTTATGGAAAAGCGTGTCATTTACCTCTTGAACTTGAACATAAGGCATATTGGGCTATTAAAGAGCTCAGCTATGATTTCAAACTTGCCGGTGAGAAGAGGTTGTTTGATATTAGCTCACTTGATGAATGGAGAACCCAAGCATATGAGAATGCCAAGCTTTTCAAAGAAAAAGTCAAACGTTGGCATGATAAGAGGATACAAAAGCGTGAGTTTAACGTAGGAGATTATGTGTTATTATTCAACTCTCGTTTAAGATTTTTTGCAGGAAAACTTCTCTCAAAATGGGAAGGTCCCTACGTTATCGAGGAGGTCTATCGTTCTGGTGCTATAAAAATCAACAACTTCGAAGGCACAAGTCCAAGGGTGGTAAACGGTCAAAGAATTAAACACTATATTTCAGGTAATCCTATCAATGTTGAAACTAATATTATTGAAACCGTAGCCCATGAGGAATACATAAGGGACACTTTCTAGAATGTTCCAGACTCTGAAAAGGTATATGTATGTGGTACGGTAAGTAAACCGACTCCAAAACAACTCCAATGGCAATTTTTATCAGTTTTGGAATATTTAAGAATTTTAGGAAGAAAGAAGTAGTCCGAAAGGGACACGAGGCCCCCACGAGAGTGGAGGGCACGCCCCCTGTCTCGTGGGCACCTCGTGTGCCTCCCGGACTCTGTTTTTTTGCACATTACGTATTTTGGTCGGTAAAAATTCATTATATATACTCCCGAAAGTTTTGACCACCGTATCACGCAAATATCCTCTGTTTTCGTTTCGAGCTGTTTCTGTTTCAGATCTAAGAGCATCATGTCATCTCCAAGTGCTCCCAAGGACAAGTTTTTCGAGAGGGTTATCAACCCCTATCTTGCGGAGGTGCTGCAACACCCTCAAACCATTGAGATGCATGAGGGGGTGCTGCACATCCGCGATGTGGAGGGACCAAGGCGTACCGGAAGTGTGGAGACAAAGCTCGAAGCCGTGGAGCAGCAAGGTTTCAAGTGCCAAGGGATGGTGGAGCATGGACTCAATGCTAACCAGATGATGATCACAGAGTTCACAAACAATCACAAGTTAGATGCCAAAGTCATTGGGTACACCATCTTCAAGCTTCAAGAGAAAATCGAGCACCTCCAAGCCCAGATCTATGACCTGCAAAACCAGAACTGTGAGTATGAATATAGATTCAAGAGGATGAGTTTGGCTGCGGATTTAAGGATCCCGGAGACTCGATCATCCTTCTATGATGGTGATCCTATGCCTTGGAAAATGGACGACAAGCCTACATCATCAACAACTCCTACTTCACCACCTCCGAGGACATAATCACATGGGTATGGGCACTCCCCTTGGCAACTGCAAAGCTTGGGGGAGGTGCCCCAGTATCGTATCACCATCACACTCTTATCTTTACCACTTTATTTAGTTCGATCCTTTTAGTAGTATCTTGATCTAGTAGATTGAAGTTTATATATCAAGTAGTTTCAAGTTTTGCTTTGTGATCTCTTTTTGTAATCAAGTCCGTGAGCTATCTGTAATAAAGATTAGTGTTGAGTCAAGGGCTTTGCTATGAGCTATGATCTTGAGAAAGTAGAAAGAATAAAATAGTTCATATTGATCTTATGGATAGTGATAACTTCACACATAGAAAGTATGAGGCATAAAAATTGTTGAGAGTTGGTAAACTTAGCCTTGGTTATCATTGCAATTAATAGGAAGTGGTAAGGAAAGAGGGGTTCACATATAAATATATTATCTTGGACACCTTTTATAATTGGGAGCACTCATTAAGTATGACATGCTAAGAGTTGACGTTGGACAAGGAAGACAATGTAATGGTTTATGTTTTCCGGCATCTCAGTTAAAGTATATTGTCATTGACCTTCCAAACATGTTGAGCTTGCCTTTCCCCCTCATGCCAGCCAAACTCCTTGCACCAAGTAGAGATACTACTTGTGCTTCCAAATATCCTTAAACCCAGTTTTGCCATGAGAGTCCACCATACCTACCTATGGATTGAGTAAGATCCTTCAAGTAAGTTGTCATGCTGCAAGCAATAAAAATTGCTATCTAAATATGTATGACTTATTAGTGCAGAGAAAATAAGCTTTGTACGAACTTGTTGTGGAAGTAATAAAAGCGACAGACTGCATAATAAATGTCCACATACAAGGGGCAATATAAAGTGACGTTCTTTTGCATTAAGATTTTGTGCATCAACCCTAAACGCACATGACAACCTCTGTTTCCCTCTGCGAAGGGCCTATCTTTTACTTTATGTTTTTACTCTATGCTTGAGTCAAAGTGATCCTCACCTTTACCTTTTCCGTTTTATCCTTTGGCAAGCTCCTCGTGTTTGAAAGATCATGATATATATATCCAATTGGATGTTAGTTAGCATGGGCTATTATTGTTGACATCACCTAAAGGTGAATACGTTGGGAGGCAACACAATAAGCCCCTATCTTTCTCAGTGTCCAGCTGAAACTCCATAACCACAAGTATTGTGTGAGTGTTAGCAATTATAGAAGACTACAAGATAGTTGAGTATGTGAGCTTGCTGAAAAGCTCTATTGTTGACTCTTTCTGATGTTACGATAAATTGCAGTTGCTTCAATGACTGATATTATAGTTTGTTAGTTCCCAATGAAGTTTTTGAACCATACTTGACATGGTGAATTGATTGTCACTTGAGCATAGGAAATCATATGACAAAATCTATATATGTTGTTGTTATTAGAATGATCATGATGCCCTCATGTCCGTATTTTATTTTATCGACACCTCTATCTCTAAACATGTGGACTTATTTTTCAATTTCGGCATCCGCTTGAGGACAAGCGAGGTCTAAGCTTGGGGGAGTTGATACGTCCATTTTGCATCATGCTTTTATATCAATATTTATTGCATTATGGGCTATTATTACACTTTATATCTCAATACTTATGGCTATTCTCTCTTATTTTACAAGGCTTACCATGAAGAGGGGGAATGCCGGCAGCTGGAATTCTGGCTGGAAAAGGAGCAAACATTGGAAACCTATTCTGTACAGCTCCAAAAGTCTTGAAACTCAACGAAACAACCTTTTGGATTTAATAAGAATTTTTGAGCGAAAGAAATACACCAGGGGCCCCACACCCTGTCCAGGAGACAGGAGCCCCCCCCCCCCCGCGCGCCCCTATAGGGCGCGCCCCTCTATCTCCTAGGCCCCCTGGTGGGCCTCCAGTGTCCATCTTCTGCTATATCATCGCTTTTACCCTGGAAAATATCGTGGGCAAGCTTACTGTGATGCCCCCGATTCAATCGTACACTAATCATGCACGCAAACGTGTACGATCAAGATCAGGGACTCACGATAAGATATCACAACACAACTCTAAAACATAAATAAGTCATACGAGCATCATAATACAAGCCAGGGGCCTCGAGGGCTCGAATACAAGTGCTCGATCATATAGACGAGTCAGCGGAAGCAACAATATCTGAGTACAGACATAAGTTAAACAAGTTTGCCTTAAGAAGGCTAGCACAAACTGGGATACAGATCGAAAGAGGCGCAGGCCTCCTGCCTGGGATCCTCCTAACTACTCATGGTCATCATCAGCGGCCTGCACGTAGTAGTAGGCACCTCCGGTGTAGTAGGAGTCGTCATCGACGGTGGCGTCTAGATCCTGGGCTCCAACGTGTGGTTGCAGCAACCAGAAAGAAAGGAAAGGGGAAAAAGAGGGAGAAAAGCAACCGTGAGTACTCATCCAAAGTACTCGCAAGCAAGAGCTACACTACATATGCATGGTTATATGTGTAAGGGCCATATCAGTGGACTGAACTGCAGAATGCCAGAATAAGAGGGGGATAGCTAATCCTGTCGAAGACTATGCTTCTGGCCACCTTCATCTTGCAACATGTAGAAGAGAGTAGATTGAAGTCCTCCAAGTAGCCTCGCATAGCATAATCCTACCCGGCGATCCTCCCCTCGTCGCCCTGTGGAAAAGCGATCACCGGGTTGTCTGTGGAACTTGTCTGGGTGTGTTTTATTAAGTATCCGGTTCTAGTTGTCATAAGGTCAAGGTACAACTCCGGGTCGTCCTTTTACCGAGGGACACAGCTATTCGAATAGATAAACTTCCCTGCAGGGGTGCAGCACATAACCCAACACGCTCGATCCCATTTGGCCGGACACACTTTCCTGGGTCATGCCCGGCCTTGGAAGATCAACACATCGCAGCCCCACCTAGGCACAACAGAGAGGTCAGCATGCCGGTCTAACTCCTATGGCGTAGGGGTCTAGGCCCATCGCCCATTGCACACCTGCATGTTGCAAGGGCGGCCGGAAGCAGAACTAGCCCCCTTAATACAAGAGCAGGCTTACGTTCCAATCCGGTGCGCGCCGCTCAGTCGCTGACGTCATGAAGGCTTCGGCTGATACCACGACGTCGAGTGCTCATATCTTTCCTGCGTAGTTGGTTAGTGCGTATAGGCCAGTGGCCAGACTCAGATCAAATACCAAGATCTCGTTAAGCGTGTTATTTTGATGTAACCGCGAACACCGACCAGGGCCAGGCCCACCTCTCGCCTAGGTGGTCTCAACCTGCCCTATCGCTCCGCCACATAGTAACAGTCGGGGGCCATCAGGAACCCAGGCCCACCTCTACCAGGATGGAGCCACCTGTCCTTTCAGCCCCCACATCGGGAATCACTTGCGGGTACTCAACGAGCCAACCCGACTTTAGTCACCATCTGTATAGTATGTATATATGTATAGTATATGCCCGTGATCACCTCCCGAGTGATCACGGCCTAATAGTATAGCACGGTGGACTGACAATAATGTAGGGCCAATGATGATAAACTAGCATCCTATACTAAGCATTTAGGATTGTGGGTAAGGTATCAATGAATGTAGCAACAATGACAGGCTATGCAACAGAATAGGAGTAACCGAACAGTAACATGCTACACTACTCTAATGCAAGCAGTATAGAGAGGAATAGGCGATATCTGGTGATCAAGGGGGGGCTTGCCTGGTTGCTCTCGCAAGAAGGAGGGGTCGTCAACATCATAGTCGGACGGGGCACCAGCAGCGATGTCGGTCTCGTAGTCTACCAGAGAGAAGAAGGGGAAGAAACAATGAATACAGAGCAAACAAAGCATCACAAAATATAACAAGGCAATACGCGGTGCCAGGGGTGATCTAATGCAGGGATAGGTGATACTGGCGAAGGGGAAAAACATCCGGGAAAGTATCCCCGGTGTTTTGTGTTTTCGGTCAGATGAACCGGAGGTGAAATGTTGCAGGTTCACTATGCTAGGGACGCGTGGCGGACGAACGGGCTGCGTATCCTTATTCGTCTCGTCGTTCTAAGCAACTTTCATGTACAAAGTTTTTCCATCCGAGTTACAGATTAAAAGGTATGATTTTCAAAAGAATTTATTAATTTCTGGAATTCAATTAATTATTTAAATTAATTCGAAATTGGATTTATGACATCAGCCTGATGTCATGCTAACGTCAACAGTCAACAAGGGTTGACTGGTCAACCTGACTAGTGGATCCCACTGGTGAGTGACATATTTTAATTAAACCTATTAATTAACCTAATCAGGATTAATTAGGGGTGGGCCCCATTGTCATTGACTACTTAATTAACTAATTAACTGATGAGGTTAATTAGGTAACTAATGTGTAATTAGTTGTTTAATTTAATTAATCAAAATTAATTAAGTTACTTATTTCTTTAATTAATTCATTAATTAATTATTTTTATTTTTATTTTTATTTTTATTTATGTTCTGGGGCCGGGCCCCACATGTCTGTGGCCCCAAAGGGCCTTAGCGGGTGAGCGGGCAGCGGGCGACGGGCGCCTGGGCATGGGCGAACCCGCATGGCGTCGGGGGAGCCCGCCCAGGAGGTTGAGGCCGCGGCGACGGGCGCCGGCTGTGGGTGCCGGACCCGGGCGGTGCGGGGCGGCAGCGCGGGCAGAGGCCGAGCAGCGGAGGGCGCAACAGGGCGCGGAGACAAAGCAGGGACGGTCGCGGCGGCTCGGCGATGGAGGCGGGACGGCGAGCAGCAGAAGGAAGGAGCCGGGACGCGGGCGGCGCAAGGCGGGAGCAGCAGACGGG